>NW_027140332.1:3764068-4132352 GCF_036365525.1 Heterodontus francisci
CTGGTAACATGTCCCGTGTATATTAAACCATCAGGGGAACACACTCTGCTCACTTATACTGTTCACCTGGTAACATGTCCCGTGTGTATTAAACTTACTTGGGAAGTGCAATCTGCTCACTTATACTGTTCACCTGGTAACATGTCCCGTGTATGTTAAACCATCAGGGGAACACACTCTCCTCACTTATACTGTTCACCTGGTAACATGTCCCGTGTGTATTAAACAATCAGGGGAACACACTCTCCTCACTTATACTGTTCTCCTGGTAACATGTCCCGTGTATGTTAAACCATCAGGGGAACACACTCTCCTCACTTATACTGTTCACCTGGTAACATGTCCCGTGTGTATTAAACAATCAGGGGAACACACTCTCCTCACTTATACTTTTCACCTGGTAACATGTCCCGTGTATATTCAACCATTAGGGGAACACACTCTCCTCACTTATACTGTTCACCTGGTAACATGTCCCGTGTATATTAAACCATCAGGGGAACACACTCTCCTCACTTATACTGTTCACCTGGTAACATGTCCCATGTGTATTAAACCATCAGGGGAACACACTCTCCTCACTTATACTGTTCACCTGGTAACATGTCCCGTGTGTATTAAACAATCAGGGGAACACACTCTCCTCACTTATACTGTTCACCTGGTAACATGTCCCGTGTGTATTAAACAATCAGGGGAACACACTCTCCTCACTTATACTGTTCACCTGGTAACATGTCCCGTGTGTATTAAACAATCAGGG
Organism: Heterodontus francisci; assembly: GCF_036365525.1. Lineage (NCBI taxonomy): Eukaryota > Metazoa > Chordata > Chondrichthyes > Heterodontiformes > Heterodontidae > Heterodontus > Heterodontus francisci. The sequence continues at coordinate 3,764,832 of NW_027140332.1, forward strand.
GAACACACTCTCCTCACTTATACTGTTCACCTGGTGACATGTCCCGTGTGTATTAAACAATCAGGGGAACACAATCTCCTCACTTATACTGTTCATCTGGTCACATGTCCCGTGTGTATTAAACCATCAGTGAACACAATCTCCTCACTTAAACTGATCACCTGGTAACATGACCCGTGTGCATTAAACAATCAGGGGAACACACTCTCCTCACTTATACTGTTCACATGGTAACATGTCCTGTGTATATTAAACCATCAAGGGAACACACTCTCCTTACTTATACTGTTCAACTGGTAACATGTCCCCGTTTGCATTAAACCATCAGGGGAAGAAACTCTCCTCACTTATCTAGTTCACCTGGTAACATGTCCCGTGTGTATTAAACAATCAGGGGAACACACTCTCCTCACCTATACTGTTCACCTGGTAAAATGACCTGTGTGTATTAAACAATCATGGGAACACATTCTCCTCACTTATACTGTTCACCAGGTAACATGTGCCGTGTGTATTAAACCATCAGGGGAACTCACTCTCCTCACTTATACTGTTCACCTGGTAACATGTCCCGTGTGTATTGAACAATCAGGGGAACACACTCTCCTCACTTATACTGTTCACCTGGTAACATGTGCCGTGTGTATTAAACAATCATGGGAACACACTCTCCTCACTTATACTGTTCACCTGGTAACATGTCCCGTGTGTATTAAACAATCAGGGGAACACACTCTCCTCACTTATACTGTTCACCTGGTAACATGTCCCGTGCGTATTAAACAATCAGGGGAACACACTCTCCTCACTTATACTGTTCACCTGGTAACATGTCCCGTGTGTATTAAAGCATCAGGGGAACACACTCTCCTCACTTATACTGTTCACATGGTAACATGTCCTGTGTGTATTAAACAATCAGGGGAATACACTCTCCTGAATTATACTGTTCACCTGGTGACATGTCCCATGTATGTTAAACCCTCAGGGGAACACACTCTCCTCAATTATACTTTTCACCTGCTAACATGTCCCGTCTGTATTAAACCATCAGGAGAACACACTCTCCACACTTATAATGTTCACCTGGTAACATGTCCCGTGGGTATTAAACGATCAGGGGAACATACTCTCCTCACTTCAAGAGTTCACCTGGTAACATGTCCCGTGTGTATTAAACCATCAGGGGAACACTCTCTCCACACTTATACTGTTCACCTGGTAACATGTCCCGTGTGTATTAAACCATCAGGGGAACACTCTCTCCACACTTATACTGTTCACCTGGTAACATGTCCCGTGTGTATTAAACCATCAGGGGAACACACTCTCCACACTTATACTGTTCACCTGGTAACATGTCCCGTGTGTATTAAACAATCAGGGGAACACACTCTCCACACTTATAATGTTCACCTGGTAACATGTCCCGTCTGTATTAAACCATCAGGGGAACACACTCTCCACACTTATAATGTTCATCTGGTAACTTGTCCCGTTTGTATTAAACGATCAGGGGAACACACTCTCCTCACTTATACTTTTCATCTGGTAACATGTCCCGTCAGTATTAAATCATCAGGGGAACACATTCTCCTCACTGACACTGTTCACCTGGTAACATGTCCCTTGTGCATTAAACCATCATGGGAAAACACTCTCCTCACTATTCTGTTCACCTGTTAACATGTCCCGTGTGTATTAAACAATCAGCGGAACACACTCTCCTCACTTATACTGTTCCCCTGGTGACATGTCCCGTGCGCATTAAACAATCAGGGGAACACACTCTCCTCACTTATACTGTTCATCTGGTAACATGTCCCGTGTTTATTAAACCATCAGGGGAACACTCTCTCCTCACTTATACTGTTCTTCTGGTAACATGTCCCGTGTATATTAAACAATCAGGGGAATACATTCTCCTCACTTATACTGTTCACCTGGTGACATGTCCTGTGTGTCTTAAACAATCAGGGGAACACACTCTCCTCACTTATACTGTTCACCTGGTAACATGTCCTGTGTATATTAAACCATCAGGGGAACACACTCTCTTCACTTATCCTGTTCACCTGGTAACATGTCCCGTGTATATGAAACCATCATGGGAACACACTCTCCTCACTTCCACTGTTCACCTGGTAAAATGTCCCGTGTGCATTAAAAAATCAGGGGAACAGACTCTCCTCACTTCTACTCTTCATCTGGTAACGTGTCCCGTGTATACTAAACCATCAGGGGAACACACTCTCCTCACTTATACTGTTCACCTGGTAACATGTCCTGTGCATATTAAACCATTAGGGGAACACACTCTCTTCACTTATACTGTTCATCTGGTAACATGTCCCGTGTATATGAAACCAACATGGCAACACACTCTCCTCACTTCTACTGTTCACCTGGTAACATGTCCCGTGTGCATTAAAAAATCAGGGGAACAGACTCTCCTCACTTATACTGTTCATCTGGTAACGTGTCCCGTGTATATGAAACCAACATGGGAACACACTCTCCTCACTTAGACTGTTCCCCTGGTGACCTGTCCCGTGTGCATTAAACAATCAGGGGAACACACTCTCCTCACTTATACTGTTCATCTGGTAACATGTCCCGTGCATATTAAACCATTAGGGGAACACACTCTCCTCACTTATACTGTTCACCTGGTAACATGACCCGTGTATATTCAAGAATCAGGGGAACACACTCTCCTCACTTATACTGTTCACCTGGTAACATGACCCGTGTATATTCAAGAATCAGGGGAACACACTCTCCTCACTTATACTGTTCACCTGGTGACATGTCAAGTGTTTAATAAACAATCAGTGGAACACTCTCTCCTCACTTATACTGTTCACCTGGTGAAATGTCCCGTGCGTATTAAACAATCAGGGTAACACACTCTCCTCACTTATACTGTTCACCTCGTAGCATGTCGCGTGTGTATTAAACAATCAGGGTAACACACTCTCCTCACTTATACTGTTCACCTGGTAACATGTCCCGTGCGTATTAAACAATCAGGGTAACACACTCTCCTCACTTATACTGTTCTCCTCGTAACATGTCGCGCGTGTATTAAAGAATCAGGGGAACACACTCTCCTCACTTATACTGTTCACCTGGTAACATGTCCCGTGTGCATTAAGCCATCAGGGGAACAAACTCCCCTCAATTATACTGTTCACGTGGTGACATGTCCGGTGTATATTAAACCATCAGGGGAACACACTCTCCTCACTTATAATGTTCAGCTTGTCACATGTCCCGTGTGCATTAAACAATCAGGGGAACACACTCCCCTCACATACAATGTTCACCTGGTGACATGTCCCGTGTGTATTAAACAATCAGGGGAACACCCTCTCCTCACTTATACTGTTCACCTGGTGACATGTCCTGTGTATATTAAACCATCAGGGGAACACACTCTCTTCACTTATTCTGTTCACCTGGTAACATGTCCCGTGTATATGAAACCATCATGGGAATGCACTCTCCTCACTTCTACTGTTCACCTGGTAACATGTCCCGTGTGCATTAAAAAATCAGGGGAACACACTCTCCTCACTTATACTGTTCATCTGGTAACGTGTCCCGTGTATATTAAACCATCAGGGGAACACACTCTCCTCACTTATACTGTTCATTTGGTCATATGTCCCGTCGATATTAAACCATAAGGTGAACACACTCTCCTCACTTATACTGTTCACCTGGTAACATGTCCTGTGTATATTAAACCATTAGGGGAACACACTCTCTTCACTTAAACTGTTCACCTGGTAACATGTCCCGTGTATATGAAACCATCATGGGAACATACTCTCCTCACTTCTACTGTTCACCTGGTAACATGTCCCGTGTGCATTAAAAAATCAGGGGAACACACTCTCCTCGCTTACACTGTTCATCTGGTAACGTGTCCCGTGTATATTAAACCATCAGGGGAACACACTCTCCTCACTTCTTCTGTTCATCTGGTCATGTGTCCCGTCGATATTAAACCATAAGGGGAACACACTCTCCTCACTTAGACTGTTCCCTTGGTGACCTGTCCCGTGTGCATGAAACAATCAGGGGAACACACTCTCCTCACTTATACTGTTCATCTGGTAACATGTCCCGTGTTTATTAAACCATCAGGGGAAGACACTCTCCTCACTTATACTGTTCACCTGGTGACATGTCCCGTGTTTATTAAACAATCAGGGGAGCACACTCTCCTCACTTATACTGTTCACCTGGTAACATGTCCCATGTATATTAAACAATCAGGGGAACACGCTCTCTTCACTTCTACTGTTCACCTGGTAACATGTCCCATGTGCATTAAAAAATCAGGGGAACACACTCTCCTCGCTTACACTGTTCATCTGGTAACGTGTCCCGTGTATATTAAACCATCAGGGGAACACACTCTCCTCACTTCTTCTGTTCATCTGGTAATGTGTCCCGTCGATATTAAACCATAAGGGGAACACACTCTCCTCACTTAGACTGTTCCCTTGGTGACCTGTCCCGTGTGCATTAAACAATCAGGGGAACACACTCTCCTCACTTATACTGTTCACCTGGTAACATGTCCCGTGTATGTTAAACCATCAGGGGAACACACTCTCCTCACTTATACTGTTCATCTGGTAACATGTCCCGTGTTTATTAAACCATCAGGGGAACACACTCTCCTCACTTATACTGTTAACCTGGTAACATCTCCTGTGTATATTAAACAATCAGGGGAACACACTCTCCTCACTTATACTGTTCACCTGGTAACATGTCCTGTGTGTATTAAACCATCAGAGGAACACACTTTCCTCACTTATACTGTTCACCTGGTAACATGTCCTGTGTATATTAAACCATCAAAGGAACACACTCTACTCACTTATACTCTTCACCAGGAAACATGTCCTGTCTATATTAAACCTTCAGGGGAACACACTCTCCTCACTTATACTGTTCACCTGGTAACATGTCCCGTGTATATTAAACCATCAGGGGAACACACACTCCTCACTTATACTGTTCACCTCGTAACATGTCCCGTGTATATTAAACCTTCAGGGGAACACACTCTCTTCAATTATACTGTTCACCTGGTAACATGTCCCGTGTATGTTAAACCATCAGGGGAACACACTCTCCTCACTTATACTGTTCACCTGGTGACATTTCCCGTGTACATTAAACAATCAGGGGAACACACTCTCCTCACTTATACTGTTCACCTGGTAACATGTCCCGTGTATGTTAAACCATCAGGGGAACACACTCTCCTCACTTCTACTGTTCACCTGGTAACATGTCCCGTGTATATTAAACCATCAGGGGAACACACTCTCCTCACTTATACTGTTCACCTGGTAACATGTCCCGTGTATGTTAAACCATCAGGGGAACACACTCGCCTCACTTCTACTGTTCACCTGGTAACATGTCCCGTGTACATTAAACAATCAGGGGAACACACTCTCCTCACTTCTACTGTTCACCTGGTAACATGTCCCGTGTACATTAAACCATCAGGGGAACACACTCTCCTCACTTCTACTCTTCACCTGGTGACATGTCCCGTGCGCATAAAACCATCAGGGGAATACACTCTCCTCACTTATACTGTTCACCTGGTGACATTTCCCGTGTGCATTAAACAATCAGGGGAACACACTCTCCTCACTTATACTGTTCACCTGGTAACATGTCCCGTGTGCATTAAACAATCACGGGAACACACTCTCCTCACATATACAGTTCACCTGGTGACATGTCCCTTGCGTATTAAACAATCAGGGGAACGCACTCCCCTCACTATTCTGTTCACCTGGTAACATGTCCCGTGTGCATTAAACCATCAGGGGAACACACTCTCCTCACTTATAATGTTCATCTCGTCACATGTCCCGTGTGCATTAAACAATCAGGGGAACACCCTCTCCTCACTTATACTGTTCACCTGTTAACATGTCCTGTGTATATTAAACCATCAGGGGAACACACTCTCTTCACTTATAATGTTCACCTGGTAACATGTCCCGTGTATATGAAACCATCATGGGAACACACTCTCCTCACTTCTACTGTTCACCTGGTAACATGTCCCGTGTGCTTTAAAAAATCAGGGGAACACACTCTCCTCACTTATACTGTTCATCTGGTCACGTGTCCCGTGTATATGAAACCATCAGGGGAACACACTCTCCTCACTTATACTGTTCTTTTGGTCATATGTCCATTCGATATTAAACCATAAGGTGAACACACTCGCCTCACTTATGCTGTTCATCTGGTAACATGTCCCGTGTATATTAAACCATCAGGGGAACACACTCTCCTCACTTATAATGTTCACCTGGTGACATGTCCCGTGTTTATTAAACAATCAGGGGAACACTCTCTCCTCACTTATACTGTTCACCTGGTAACATGTCCTGTGTATATTAAACCATCAGGGGAACACACTCTCCTCACTTATACTGTTCACCTGGTGACATGTCCCGTGCGTATTAAACAATCAGGGTAACACACTCTCCTCACTTACACTGTTCACCTCGTAACATGTCCTGTGTATATTAAACCATCAGGGGAACACACTCTCCTCACTTATACTGTTCACCTGGTGACATGTCCCGTGCGTATTAAACAATCAGGGGAACACACTCTCCTCACTTATACTGTTCACCTGGAAACATGTCCTGTGTATATTAAACCATTAGGGGAACACACTCTCTTCACTTATACTGTTCACCTGGTAACATGTCCCGTGTATATGAAACCATCATGGGATCATACTCTCCTCACTTCTACTGTTCACCTGGTAACATGTCCCGTGTGCATTAAAAAATCAGGGGAACACACTCTCCTCACTTACACTGTTCATCTGGTAACGTGTCCCGTGTAAATTGAACCATCAGGGGAACACACTCTCCTCACTTCTTCTGTTCATCTGGTCATATGTCCAGTCGATATTAAACCATAAGGGGAACACACTCTCCTCACTTAGACTGTTCCCTTGGTGACCTGTCCCGTGTGCATTAAACAATCAGGGGAACACACTCTCCTCACTTATACTGTTCACCTGGTAACATGTCCTGTGTGTTTTAAACAATCAGGGGAACACACTCTCCTCCCTTATACTGGTCACCTGGTGACATGTCCCGTGTATATTAAACAATCAGGGGAACACACTCTCCTCACTTATACTGTTCACCTGGTAACATGTCCCGTGTGTATTAAACCATCAGAGGAACACACTCTCCTCACTTATACTGTTCACCTGGTAACATGTCCTCTGTATATTAAACCATCAGGGGAACACACTCTCCTCACTTATACTGATCACCTGGTAACATGTCCCGTGTATATTAAACAATCAGGGGAACACACTCTCCTCACTTATACTGTTCACCTGGTAACATGTCCTGTGTGTATTAAACCATCAGAGGAACACACTCTCCTCACTTATACTCTTCACCAGGTAACATGTCCTGTGTATATTAAACCTTCAGGGGAACACACTCTCCTCACTTATACTGTTCACCTGGTAACATGTCCCGTGTATATTACACCATCAGGGGAACACACTCTCCTCACTTATACTCTTCACCTCGTAACATGTCCCGTGTATGTTAAAACATCATGGGAACACACTCTCCTCACTTATACTCTTCACCTGGTGATATGTCCCGTGCGCATAAAACCATCAGGGGAATACAATCTCCTCACTTATACTGTTCACCTGGTGACATTTCCCGTGTACATTAAACAATCAGGGGAACACACTCTCCTCACTTATACTGTTCACCTGGTAACATGTCCCGTGTATGTTAAACCATCAGGGGAACACACTCTCCTCACTTATACTCTTCACCTGGTGACATGTCCCGTGCGCATAAAACCATCAGGGGACACACTCTCCTCACTTATACTGTTCACCTGGTAACATGTCCCGTGTGCATTAAACAATCAGGGGAACACACTCTCCTCACTTATACTGTTCACCTGGTGACATGTCCCTTGCGTATTAAACAATCAGGGGAACACACTCCCCTCACTTATACTGTTCATTTGGTCATATGTCCCGTCGATATTAAACCATAAGGTGAACACACTCTCCTCACTTATACTGTTCATCTGGTAACATGTCCCGTGTATATTAAACCATCAGGGGAACCCACTCTCCGCACTTATACTGTTCACCTGGTGACATGTCCCGTGTTTATTAAACAATCAGGGAAACACTCTCTCCTCACTTATGCTGTTCATTTGGTCATATGTCCCGTCGATATTAAACCATAAGGTGAACACACTCTCCTCACTTATACTGTTCACCTGGTAACATGTCCTGTGTATATTAAACCATCAGGGGAACACACTCTCCTCACTTATACTGTTCACCTGGTGACATGTCGCGTGTGTATTAAACCATCAGGGGAACACACTCTCCTCACTTATACTGTTCACCTGGTAACATGTCCTGTGTATATTAAACCATTAGGGGAACACACTCTCCTCACTTATACTGTTCACCTGGTAGCATGTCCCGTGTATATGAAACCATCATGGGAACATACTCGCCTCACTTCTACTGCTCACCTGGTAACATGTCCCGTGTGCATTAAAAAATCAGGGGAACACACTCTCCTCACTTCTTCTGTTCATCTGGTCATATGTCCCGTCGATATTAAACCATAAGGGGAAAACACTCTCCTCACTTATACTGTTCACCTGGTAACATGTCCTGTGTGTATTAAACCATCAGAGGAACACACTCTCCTCACTTATACTGTTCACCTGGTAACATGTCCCGTGTATATTAAACCATCAGGGGAACACACTCTCCTCACTTATACTGTTCACCTGGTAACATGTCCCGTGTATATTAAACCATCAGGGGAACACAATCTCCTCACTTATATTGTTCATCTGGTTACATGTCCTGTGTGTATTAAACAATCAGGGGAACACAATCTCCTCACTTATACTGTTCACCTGGTAACTTTTCCTGTGTGTATTAAACCATCAGAGGAACACACTCTCCTCACTTATACTGTTCACCTGGTAACATGCCCGTGTATATTAAACCATCAGGGGAACACACTCTCCTCACTTATACTGTTTACCTCGTAAAATGTCCCGTGTATATTAAACCATCAGGGGAACACAATCTCCTCACTTATACTGTTCACCTGGTAACATGTCCCGTGTATGTTAAAACATCAGGGGAACACACTCTCCTCACTTATACTCTTCACCTGGTGACATGTGCTGTGCGCATAAAACCATCAGGGGAATACAGTCTCATCACTTATACTGTTCACCTGGTGACATTTCCCGTGTGCATTAAACAATCAGGGGAACACACTCTCCTCACTTATACTGTTCACCTGGTAACATGTCCCGTGTGCATTAAACAATCAGGGGGACACACTCTCCTCACTTATACTGTTCACCTGGTAACATGTCCCGTGTGCATTAAAAAATCAGGGGAACACACTCTCCTCACTTGTACTGTTCATCTGGTAACGTGTCCCGTTTATATTAAACCATAAGCGGAACACACTCTCCTCACTTATACTGCTCATCTGGTAACATGTCCCGTGTATATTAAACCATCAGGGGAACACACTCTCCTCACTTATACAGTTCACCTGGTGACATGTCCCGTGTTTATTAAACAATCAGGGGAACACTCTCTCCTCACTTATACAGTTCACCTGGTAACATGTCCCGTGTATATTAAACAATCAGGCGAACACTCTCTCCTCACTTATACTGTTCACCTGGTGACATGTCCCGTGTATATGAAACCATCATGGGAACACACTCTCCTCACTTATACTGTTCACCTCGTAACATGTCGCGTGTGTATTAAACAATCAGGGGAACACACTCTCCTCACTTATACTGTTCACCTGGTAACATGTCCCGTGTATATGAAACCATCATGGGAACACACTCTCCTCACTTATACTGTTCACCTGGTAACATGTCCTGCGTATATTAAACCATTAGGGGAACACACTCTCCTCACTTAGACTGTTCCCCTGTTGACCTGTCCCGTGTGCATTAAAAAATCAGGGGAACACACTCTCCTCACTTATACTGTTCATCTGGTAACGTGTCCCTTGTATATTAAACTATCAGGGGAACTCACTCTCCTCACTTCTTCTGTTCATCTGGACATATGTCCCGTCGATATTAAACCATAAGGGGAACACACTCTCCTCACTTAGACTGTTCCCCTGTTGACCTGTCCCGTGTGCATTAAACAATCAGGGGAACATACTCTCCTCACTTATACTGTTCACCTGGAAACATGTCCTGTGTATATTAAACCATCATGGGAACACACTCTCCTCACTTCTACTGTTCACCTGGTAACATGTCCCGTGTTTATTAAACAATCAGGGGAACACACTCTCCTCACTTATACTGTTCACCTGGTGAAATGTCCCGTGCGTATTAAACAATGAGGGGAAAACACTCTCCTCACTTATACTGTTCGCCTCGCAACATGTCGCGTGTGTATTAAACAATCAGGGTAACACACTCTCCTCAATTATACTGTTCACCTCGTAACATGTCGCGTGTGTATTAAACAATCAGGGGAACACACTCTCCTCACTTATACTGTTCATCTGGTAACATGTCCCGTGTATATTAAACCATCAGGGGAACACACTCTCCTCACTTATACTGTTCACCTGGTAACATGTCGCGTGTGTATTAAACAATCAGGGGAACACACTCTCCTCACTTATACTGTTCACCTGGTAACATGTCCTGTGTATATTAAACCATCAGGGGAACACACTCTCCTCACTGAAACTGTTCACCTGGTAACATGTCCCGTGTATATTAAACAATCAGGGGAAAACACTCTCCTCACTTATACTGTTCACCTGGTAACATGTCCCGTGCGTATTAAACAATCAGGGTAACACACTCTCCTCACTTATACTGTTCACCTCGTAACATGTCGCGTGTGTATTAAACAATCAGGGGAACACACTCTCCTCACTTATACTGTTCACCTGGTAACATGTCCCGTGCGTATTAAACAATCAGGGTAACACACTCTCCTCACTTATACTGTTCACCTCGTAACATGTCGCGTGTGTATTAAACAATCAGGGGAACACACTCTCCTCACTTATACTGTTCACCTGGTAACATGTCCCGTGTGTATTAAACAATCAGGGGAACACACTCTCCTCACTTATACTGTTCACCTGGTAACATGTCGCGTGTGTATTAAACAATCAGGGGAACACACTCTCCTCACTTATACTGTTCACCTGGTAACATGTCCCGTGCGTATTAAACAATCAGGGTAACACAGTCTACTCACTTATACTGTTCACCTCGTAACATGTCGCGTGTGTATTAAACAATCAGGGGAACACACTCTCCTCACTTATACTGTTCACCTCGTAACATGTCCGGTGTGCATTAAACAATCATGGGAACACACTCTCCTCACATATACTGTTCACCTGGTGACATGTCCCGTGTGTATTAAACAATCAGGGGAACACCCTCTCCTCACTTATACTGTTCACCTGGTAACATGTCCTGTGCATATTGAACCATCAGGGGAACACAATCTCCTCACTTGTACTGTTCACCTGGTTACATGTCCCTTGTATATGAAACCATCATGGGAACACACTCTCCTCACTTCCACTGTTCACCTGGTAACAAGTCCCGTGTGCATTAAAAAATCAGGGGAACACACTCTCCTCACTTATACTGTTCATCTGGTAACGTGTCCCGTGTATATTGAACCATCAGGGGAACACACTCTCCTCACTTATACTGTTCATTTGGTCATATGTCCGGTCGATATTAAACCATAAGGTGAACACTCTCTCCTCACTTATACTGTTCATCTGGTAACATGTCCCGTGTATATTAAACCATCAGGGGTACACACTCTCCTCACTTTTACTGTTCACCTGGTGACATGTCCCGTGTTTATTAAAAAATCAGGGGAACACTCTCTCCTCACTTATACTGTTCACCTGGTAACATGTCCTGTGTATATTAAACCATCAGGGGAATACATTCTCCTCACTTATACTGTTCACCTGGTGACATGTCCTGTGTGTATTAAACAATCAGGGTAACACACTCTCCTCACTTATACTGTTCACCTCGTAACATGTCGCGTGTGCATTAAAAAATCAGGGGAACACACTCTCCCACTTCTACTGTTCATCTGGTAACGTGTCCCGTGTATACTAAACCATTAGGGGAACACACTCTCTTCACTTATACTGTTCACCTGGTAACATGTCCCGTGTGCATTAAACAATCAGGGGAACACACTCTCCTCACTTATACTGTTCACCTGGTAACATGTCCTGTGTATATTAAACCATCATGGGAACACACTCTCCTCACTTCTACTGTTCACCTGGTAACATGTCCCGTGTTTATTAAACAATCAGGGGAACACTCTCTCCTCACTTATACTGTTCACCTGGTGAAATGTCCCGTGCGTATTAAACAATGAGGGGAACACACTCTCCTCACTTATACTGTTCGCCTCGTAACATGTCGCGTGTGTATTAAACAATCAGGGTAACACACTCCCCTCAATTATACTGTTCACCTCGTAACATGTCGCGTGTGTATTAAACAATCAGGGGAACACACTCTCCTCCCTTATACTGTTCATCTGGTAACATGTCCCGTGTATATTAAACCATCAGGGGAACACACTCTCCTCACTTATACTGTTCACCTGGTGACATGTCCCGTGTTTATTAAACAATCAGGGGAACACACTCTCCTCACTTATACTGTTCACCTCGTAACATGTCGCGTGTGTATTAAACAATCAGGGGAACACACTCTCCTCACTTATACTGTTCACCTGGTAACATGTCCTGTGTATATTAAACCATCAGGGGAACACACTCTCCTCACTTATACTGTTCACCTGGTTACATGTCCCGTGTATATGAAACCATCCTGGGAACACACTCTCCTCACTTCCACTGTTCACCTCTAACATGTCCCGTGTGCATTAAGCCATCAGGGGAACACACTCTCGTCACTTATACTGTTCACGTGGTGACATGTCCGGTGTATATTAAACCATCAGGGGAAAACACTCTCCTCACTTATAATGTTCAGCTTGTCACATGTCCCGTGTGCATTAAACAATCAGGGGAACACACACCCCTCACATACACTGTTCACCTGGTGACATGTCCCGTGTGTATTAAACAATCAGGGGAACACCCTCTCCTCACTTACACTGATCACCTGGTAACATGTCCTGTGTATATTAAACCATCATGGGATCACACTCTCTTCACTTATACTGTTCACCTGGTAACAAGTCCCATGTATATGAAACCATCATGGGAACACACTCTCCTCACTTCCACTGTTCACCTGGCAACATGTCCCGTGTGCATTAAAAAATCAGGGGAACACACTCTCCTCACTAATACTGTTCATCTGGTAACGTGTCCCGTCGATATTAAACCATAAGGTGAACACACTCTCCTCACTTATACCGTTCATCTGGTAAAATGTCCCGTGTATATTAAACCATCAGGGGAACACACTCTCCTCACTTATACTGTTCACCTGGTGACATGTCCTGTGTATATTAAACAATCAGGGGAACACTCTCTCCTCACTTATACAGTTCACCTGGTAACATGTCCCGTGTATATTAAACAATCAGGCGAACACTCTCTCCTCACTTATACTGTTCACCTGGTAACATGTCCCGTGTATATTAAACAATCAGGCGAACACACTCTCCTCACTTATACTGTTCACCTGGTAACATGTCCCGTGTATATGAAACCATCAGGGGAACATACTCTCCTCACTTATACTGTTCACCTGGTAACATGTCCTGTGTATATTAAACAATCAGGGGAACACTCTCTCCTCACTTATACAGTTCACCTGGTAACATGTCCCGTGTATATTAAACCATCAGGGGAACACACTCTCTTCACTTGCACTGTTCACCTGGTAACATGTCCCGTGTACATTAAACAATCAGGCGAACACTCTCTCCTCACTTATACTGTTCACCTGGTAACATGTCCTGTGTATATTAAACCATTAGGGGAACACACTCTCTTCACTTATACTGTTCACCTGGTAACATGTCCCGTGTATATGAAAACATCTTGGGAACACACTCTCCTCACTTCTCCTGTTCAAATGGTAACATGTCCCGTGTGCATTAAAAAATCAGGGGAACACACTCTCCTCACTTATACAGTTCATCTGGTAACGTGTCCCGTGTGTATTAAACCTTAAGGGGAACACACTCTCCTCACTTCTTCTGTTCATCTGGTGACATGTCCCGTGTGCATTAAACAATCAGGGAAACACACTCTCCTCACTTTTACTGTACATATGGTAACATGTCCCGTGTATATTAAACCATCAGGGGAACTCACTCTACTCACTTATACTGTTCACCTGGTGACATGTCCCGTGTTTATTAAACAATCAGGGGACACACTCTCCTCACTTATACTGTTCGCCTCGTAACATGTCGTGTGTGTATTAAACAATCAGGGTAACACACTCTCCTCACTTATACTGTTCACCTCGTAACATGTCGCGTGTGTATTAAACAATCAGGGTAACACACTCTCCTCACTTATACTGTTCACCTGGTAACATGTCCTGTGTATATTAAACCATCAGGGGAACACACTCTCCTCACTTATACTGTTCACCTGGTTACATGTCCCGTGTATATGAAACCATCATGGGAACACACTCTCCTCACTTCCACTGTTCACCTGGTAACATGTCCCGTGCGCATTAAGCCATCAGGGGAACACACTCTCCTCACATATACTGTTCACGTGGTGACATGTCCGGTGTATATTAAACCATCAGGAGAACACACTCTCCTCACTTATAATGTTCAGCTTGTCACATGTCCCGTGTGCATTAAACAATCAGGGGAAGACACTCCCCTCACATACACTGTTCACCTGGTGACATGTCCTGTGTATATTAAACCATCAGGGGAACACACTCTCCTCACTTATACTGTTCACCTGGTGACATGTCCCGTGTTTATTAAACAATCAGGGGAACACACTCTCCTCACTTATACTGTTCACCTCGTAACATGTCGCGTGTGTATTAAACAATCAGGGGAACACACTCTCCTCACTTATACTGTTCACCTGGTAACATGTCCTGTGTATATTAAACCATCAGGGGAACACACTCTCCTCACTTATACTGTTCACCTGGTTACATGTCCCGTGTATATGAAACCATCCTGGGAACACACTCTCCTCACTTCCACTGTTCACCTCTAACATGTCCCGTGTGCATTAAGCCATCAGGGGAACACACTCTCGTCACTTATACTGTTCACGTGGTGACATGTCCGGTGTATATTAAACCATCAGGGGAAAACACTCTCCTCACTTATAATGTTCAGCTTGTCACATGTCCCGTGTGCATTAAACAATCAGGGGAACACACACCCCTCACATACACTGTTCACCTGGTGACATGTCCC
Source organism: Heterodontus francisci (assembly GCF_036365525.1). Lineage (NCBI taxonomy): Eukaryota > Metazoa > Chordata > Chondrichthyes > Heterodontiformes > Heterodontidae > Heterodontus > Heterodontus francisci. Next base: position 3,780,379 of record NW_027140332.1, read on the forward strand.
GTGTGTATTAAACAATCAGGGGAACACCCTCTCCTCACTTACACTGATCACCTGGTAACATGTCCTGTGTATATTAAACCATCATGGGATCACACTCTCTTCACTTATACTGTTCACCTGGTAACAAGTCCCATGTATATGAAACCATCATGGGAACACACTCTCCTCACTTCCACTGTTCACCTGGCAACATGTCCCGTGTGCATTAAAAAATCAGGGGAACACACTCTCCTCACTAATACTGTTCATCTGGTAACGTGTCCCGTCGATATTAAACCATAAGGTGAACACACTCTCCTCACTTATACCGTTCATCTGGTAAAATGTCCCGTGTATATTAAACCATCAGGGGAACACACTCTCCTCACTTATACTGTTCACCTGGTGACATGTCCTGTGTATATTAAACAATCAGGGGAACACTCTCTCCTCACTTATACAGTTCACCTGGTAACATGTCCCGTGTATATTAAACAATCAGGCGAACACTCTCTCCTCACTTATACTGTTCACCTGGTAACATGTCCCGTGTATATTAAACAATCAGGCGAACACACTCTCCTCACTTATACTGTTCACCTGGTAACATGTCCCGTGTATATGAAACCATCAGGGGAACATACTCTCCTCACTTATACTGTTCACCTGGTAACATGTCCTGTGTATATTAAACAATCAGGGGAACACTCTCTCCTCACTTATACAGTTCACCTGGTAACATGTCCCGTGTATATTAAACCATCAGGGGAACACACTCTCTTCACTTGCACTGTTCACCTGGTAACATGTCCCGTGTACATTAAACAATCAGGCGAACACTCTCTCCTCACTTATACTGTTCACCTGGTAACATGTCCTGTGTATATTAAACCATTAGGGGAACACACTCTCTTCACTTATACTGTTCACCTGGTAACATGTCCCGTGTATATGAAAACATCTTGGGAACACACTCTCCTCACTTCTCCTGTTCAAATGGTAACATGTCCCGTGTGCATTAAAAAATCAGGGGAACACACTCTCCTCACTTATACAGTTCATCTGGTAACGTGTCCCGTGTGTATTAAACCTTAAGGGGAACACACTCTCCTCACTTCTTCTGTTCATCTGGTGACATGTCCCGTGTGCATTAAACAATCAGGGAAACACACTCTCCTCACTTTTACTGTACATATGGTAACATGTCCCGTGTATATTAAACCATCAGGGGAACTCACTCTACTCACTTATACTGTTCACCTGGTGACATGTCCCGTGTTTATTAAACAATCAGGGGACACACTCTCCTCACTTATACTGTTCGCCTCGTAACATGTCGTGTGTGTATTAAACAATCAGGGTAACACACTCTCCTCACTTATACTGTTCACCTCGTAACATGTCGCGTGTGTATTAAACAATCAGGGTAACACACTCTCCTCACTTATACTGTTCACCTGGTAACATGTCCTGTGTATATTAAACCATCAGGGGAACACACTCTCCTCACTTATACTGTTCACCTGGTTACATGTCCCGTGTATATGAAACCATCATGGGAACACACTCTCCTCACTTCCACTGTTCACCTGGTAACATGTCCCGTGCGCATTAAGCCATCAGGGGAACACACTCTCCTCACATATACTGTTCACGTGGTGACATGTCCGGTGTATATTAAACCATCAGGAGAACACACTCTCCTCACTTATAATGTTCAGCTTGTCACATGTCCCGTGTGCATTAAACAATCAGGGGAAGACACTCCCCTCACATACACTGTTCACCTGGTGACATGTCCTGTGTATATTAAACCATCAGGGGAACACTCTCTCCTCACTTATACTGTTCACCTGGTGAAATGTCCCGTGCGTATTAAACAATGAGGGGAAAACACTCTCCTCACTTATACTGTTCGCCTCGCAACATGTCGCGTGTGTATTAAACAATCAGGGTAACACACTCTCCTCAATTATACTGTTCACCTCGTAACATGTCGCGTGTGTATTAAACAATCAGGGGAACACACTCTCCTCACTTATACTGTTCATCTGGTAACATGTCCCGTGTATATTAAACCATCAGGGGAACACACTCTCCTCACTTATACTGTTCACCTGGTAACATGTCGCGTGTGTATTAAACAATCAGGGGAACACACTCTCCTCACTTATACTGTTCACCTGGTAACATGTCCTGTGTATATTAAACCATCAGGGGAACACACTCTCCTCACTTATACTGTTCACCTCGTAACATGTCGCGTGTGTATTAAACAATCAGGGGAACACACTCTCCTCACTTATACTGTTCACCTGGTAACATGTCCCGTGTGTATTAAACAATCAGGGGAACACACTCTCCTCACTTATACTGTTCACCTGGTAACATGTCCTGTGTATATTAAACAATCAGGGGAACACACTCTCCTCACTTATACTGTTCACCTGGTAACATGTCGCGTGTGTATTAAACAATAAGGGGAACACACTCTCCTCACTTATACTGTTCACCTGGTAACATGTCCCGTGCGTATTAAACAATCAGGGTAACACACTCTCCTCACTTATACTGTTCACCTCGTAACATGTCGCGTGTGTATTAAACAATCAGGGGAACACACTCTCCTCACTTATACTGTTCACCTCGTAACATGTCCGGTGTGCATTAAACAATCAGGGGAACACACTCTCCTCACATATACTGTTCACCTGGTGACATGTCCCGTGTGTATTAAACAATCAGGGGAACACCCTCTCCTCACTTATACTGTTCACCTGGTAACATGTCCTGTGCATATTAAACCATCAGGGGAACACAATCTCCTCACTTGTACTGTTCACCTGGTTACATGTCCCTTGTATATGAAACCATCATGGGAACACACTCTCCTCACTTCCACTGTTCACCTGGTAACAAGTCCCGTGTGCATTAAAAAATCAGGGGAACACACTCTCCTCACTTATACTGTTCATCTGGTAACGTGTCCCGTGTATATTGAACCATCAGGGGAACACACTCTCCTCACTTATACTGTTCATTTGGTCATATGTCCGGTCGATATTAAACCATAAGGTGAACACTCTCTCCTCACTTATACTGTTCATCTGGTAACATGTCCCGTGTATATTAAACCATCAGGGGTACACACTCTCCTCACTTTTACTGTTCACCTGGTGACATGTCCCGTGTTTATTAAAAAATCAGGGGAACACTCTCTCCTCACTTATACTGTTCACCAGGTATCATGTCCCGTGTATATTAAACAATCAGGGGAACATTCTCTCCTCACTTATACTGTTCACCTGGTAACATGTCCTGTGTATATTAAACCATCAGGGGAATACATTCTCCTCACTTATACTGTTCACCTGGTGACATGTCCTGTGTGTATTAAACAATCAGGGTAACACACCCTCCTCACTTATACTGTTCACCTGGTAAAATGTCCCGTGTGCATTAAAAAATCAGGGGAACACACTCTCCCACTTCTACTGTTCATCTGGTAACGTGTCCCGTGTATACTAAACCATCAGGGGAACACACTCTCCTCACTTGTACTGTTCACCTGGTAACATGTCCTGCGTATATTAAACCATTAGGGGAACACACTCTCTTCACTTATACTGTTCACCTGGTAACATGTCCCGTGTGCATTAAAAAATCAGGGGAACACACTCTCCTCACTTATACTGTTCATCTGGTAACGTGTCCCTTGTATATTAAACTATCAGGGGAACACACTCTCCTCACTTCTTCTGTTCATCTGGACATATGTCCCGTCGATATTAAACCATAAGGGGAACACACTCTCCTCACTTAGACTGTTCCCCTGTTGACTTGTCCCGTTTGCATTAAACAATCAGGGGAACACACTCTCCTCACTTATACTGTTCACCTGGTAACATGTCTTGTGTATATTAAACCATCATGGGAACACACTCTCCTCACTTCTACTGTTCACCTGGTAACATGTCCCGTGTTTATTAAACAATCAGGGGAACACTCTCTCCTCACTTATACTGTTCACCTGGTGAAATGTCCCGTGCGTATTAAACAATGAGGGGAACACACTCTCCTCACTTATACTGTTCGCCTCGTAACATGTCGCGTGTGTATTAAACAATCAGGGTAACACACTCTCCTCAATTATACTGTTCACCTCGTAACATGTCGCGTGTGTATTAAACAATCAGGGGAACACACTCTCCTCCCTTATACTATTCATCTGGTAACATGTCCCGTGTGTATTAAACAATCAGGGGAACACACTCTCCTCACTTATACTGTTCATCTGGTAACATGTCCCGTGTATATTAAACCATCAGGGGAACACACTCTCCTCACTTATACTGTTCACCTGGTAACATGTCGCGTGTGTATTAAACAATCAGGGGAACACACTCTCCTCACTTATACTGTTCACCTGGTAACATGTCCTGTGTATATTAAACCATCAGGGGAACACACTCTCCTCACTTATACTGTTCACCTCGTAACATGTCGCGTGTGTATTAAACAATCAGGGGAACACACTCTCCTCACTTATACTGTTCACCTGGTAACATGTCCCGTGTGTATTAAACAATCAGGGGAACACACTCTCCTCACTTATACTGTTCACCTGGTAACATGTCCTGTGTATATTAAACAATCAGGGGAACACACTCTCCTCACTTATACTGTTCACCTGGTAACATGTCGCGTGTGTATTAAACAATAAGGGGAACACACTCTCCTCACTTATACTGTTCACCTGGTAACATGTCCCGTGCGTATTAAACAATCAGGGTAACACACTCTCCTCACTTATACTGTTCACCTCGTAACATGTCGCGTGTGTATTAAACAATCAGGGGAACACACTCTCCTCACTTATACTGTTCACCTCGTAACATGTCCGGTGTGCATTAAACAATCAGGGGAACACACTCTCCTCACATATACTGTTCACCTGGTGACATGTCCCGTGTGTATTAAACAATCAGGGGAACACCCTCTCCTCACTTATACTGTTCACCTGGTAACATGTCCTGTGCATATTAAACCATCAGGGGAACACAATCTCCTCACTTGTACTGTTCACCTGGTTACATGTCCCTTGTATATGAAACCATCATGGGAACACACTCTCCTCACTTCCACTGTTCACCTGGTAACAAGTCCCGTGTGCATTAAAAAATCAGGGGAACACACTCTCCTCACTTATACTGTTCATCTGGTAACGTGTCCCGTGTATATTGAACCATCAGGGGAACACACTCTCCTCACTTATACTGTTCATTTGGTCATATGTCCGGTCGATATTAAACCATAAGGTGAACACTCTCTCCTCACTTATACTGTTCATCTGGTAACATGTCCCGTGTATATTAAACCATCAGGGGTACACACTCTCCTCACTTTTACTGTTCACCTGGTGACATGTCCCGTGTTTATTAAAAAATCAGGGGAACACTCTCTCCTCACTTATACTGTTCACCAGGTATCATGTCCCGTGTATATTAAACAATCAGGGGAACATTCTCTCCTCACTTATACTGTTCACCTGGTAACATGTCCTGTGTATATTAAACCATCAGGGGAATACATTCTCCTCACTTATACTGTTCACCTGGTGACATGTCCTGTGTGTATTAAACAATCAGGGTAACACACCCTCCTCACTTATACTGTTCACCTGGTAAAATGTCCCGTGTGCATTAAAAAATCAGGGGAACACACTCTCCCACTTCTACTGTTCATCTGGTAACGTGTCCCGTGTATACTAAACCATCAGGGGAACACACTCTCCTCACTTGTACTGTTCACCTGGTAACATGTCCTGCGTATATTAAACCATTAGGGGAACACACTCTCTTCACTTATACTGTTCACCTGGTAACATGTCCCGTGTGCATTAAAAAATCAGGGGAACACACTCTCCTCACTTATACTGTTCATCTGGTAACGTGTCCCTTGTATATTAAACTATCAGGGGAACACACTCTCCTCACTTCTTCTGTTCATCTGGACATATGTCCCGTCGATATTAAACCATAAGGGGAACACCCTCTCCTCACTTAGACTGTTCCCCTGTTGACTTGTCCCGTTTGCATTAAACAATCAGGGGAACACACTCTCCTCACTTATACTGTTCACCTGGTAACATGTCTTGTGTATATTAAACCATCATGGGAACACACTCTCCTCACTTCTACTGTTCACCTGGTAACATGTCCCGTGTTTATTAAACAATCAGGGGAACACTCTCTCCTCACTTATACTGTTCACCTGGTGAAATGTCCCGTGCGTATTAAACAATGAGGGGAACACACTCTCCTCACTTATACTGTTCGCCTCGTAACATGTCGCGTGTGTATTAAACAATCAGGGTAACACACTCTCCTCAATTATACTGTTCACCTCGTAACATGTCGCGTGTGTATTAAACAATCAGGGGAACACACTCTCCTCCCTTATACTATTCATCTGGTAACATGTCCCGTGTATATTAAACCATCAGGGGAACACACTCTCCTCACTTATACTGTTCACCTGGTGACTTGTCCCGTGTTTATTAAACAATCAGGGGAACACACTCTCCTCACTTATACTGTTCACCTCGTAACATGTCGCGTGTGTATTAAACAATCAGGGGAACACACTCTCCTCACTTATACTGTTCACCTGGTAACATGTCCTGTGTATATTAAACCATCAGGGGAACACACTCTCCTCACTTATACTGTTCACCTGGTTACATGTCCCGTGTATATGAAACCATCCTGGGAACACACTCTCCTCACTTCCACTGTTCACCTGGTAACATGTCCCGTGTGCATTAAGCCATCAGGGGAACACACTCTCCTCACTTATACTGTTCACGTGGTGACATGTCCGGTGTATATTAAACCATCAGGAGAACACACTCTCCTCACTTATAATGTTCAGCTTGTCACATGTCCCGTGTGCATTAAACAATCAGGGGAACACACTCCCCTCACATACACTGTTCACCTGGTGACATGTCCCGTGTGTATTAAACAATCAGGGGAACAACCCCTCCTCACTTACACTGATCACCTGGTAACATGTCCTGTGTATATTAAACCATCAGGGGAACACACTCTCTTCACTTATACTGTTCACCTGGTAACAAGTCCCGTGTATATGAAACCATCATGGGAACACACTCTCCTCACTTCCACTGTTCACCTGGCAACATGTCCCGTGTGCATTAAAAAATCAGGGGAACACACTCTCCTCACTAATACTGTTCATCTGGTAACGTGTCCCGTCGATATTAAACCATAAGGTGAACACACTCTCCTCACTTATAATGTTCATCTGGTAACATGTCCCGTGTATATTAAACCATCAGGGGAACACACTCTCCTCACTTATACTGTTCACCTGGTGACATGTCCTGTGTTTATTAAACAATCAGGGGAAGACACTCTCCTCACTTATACTGTTCACCTGGTAACATGTCCCGTGTATATTAAACCATCAGGGGAACACACTCTCCTCACTTACACTGTTCACCTGGTAACATGTCCCGTGTATATTAAACAATCAGGCGAACACTCTCTCCTCACTTATACTGTTCACCTGGTAACATGTCCTGTGTATATTAAACCATTAGGGGAACACACTCTCTTCACTTATACTGTTCACCTGGTAACATGTCCCGTGTATATGAAAACATCATGGGAACACACTCTCCTCACTTCTCCTGTTCAAATGGTAACATGTCCCGTGTGCATTAAAAAATCAGGGGAACACACTCTCCTCACTTATACTGTTCATATGGTAACATGTCCCGTGTATATTAAACCATCAGGGGAACTCACTCTCCTCACTTATACTGTTCACCTGGTGACATGTCCCGTGTTTATTAAACAATCAGGGGAACACACTCTCCTCACTTATACTGTTCACCGCGTAACATGTCGGGTGTGCATTAAACAATCAGGGGAACACACTCTCCTCACTTATACTGTTCATCTGGTAACATGTCGCGTGTGTATTAAACAATCAGGGTAACACACTCTCCTCACTTATACTGTTCACCGCGTAACATGTCGCGTGTGTATTAAACAATCAGGGTAACACACTCTCCTCACTTATACTGTTCGCCTCGTAACATGTCGCGTGTGTATTAAACAATCAGGGGAACACACTCTCCTCACTTATACTGTTCATCTGGTAACATGTCCCGTGTATATTAAACCATCAGTGGAACACATTCTCCTCACTTATACTGTTCACCTGGTGACATGTCCCGTGTTTATTAAACAATCAGGGGAACACACTCTCCTCACTTATACTGTTCACCTCGTAACATGTCGCGTGTGTATTAAACAATCAGGGGAACACACTCTCCTCACTTATACTGTTCATCTGGTAACATGTCCCGTGTATATTAAACCATCAGGGGAACACACTCTCCTCACTTATACTGTTCACCTGGTAACATGTCCTGTGTATATTAAACCATCAGGGGAACACACTCTCCTCACATATACTGTTCACCTGGTTACATGTCCCGTGTATATGAAACCATCATGGGAACACACTCTCCTCACTTCCACTGTTCACCTGGTAACATGTCCCGTGTGCATTAAGCCATCAGGAGAACACACTCTCCTCACTTATAATGTTCTGCTTGTCACATGTCCCGTGTGCATTAAACAATCAGGGGAACACACTCCCCGCACCTATACTGTTCACCTGGTTACATGTCCCGTGTATATTAAACCATCAGGGGAACTCACTCTCCTCACTTATACTGTTCACCTGGTGACATGTCCCGTGTGTATTAAACAATCAGGGGAACACCCTCTCCTCACTTACACTGATCACCTGGTAACATGTCCTGTGTATATTAAACCATCAGGGGAACACACTCTCTTCACTTATACTGTTCACCTGGTAACAAGTCCCGTGTATATGAAACCATCATGGGAACACACTCTCCTCACTTCCACTGTTCACCTGGCAACATGTCCCGTGTGCATTAAAAAATCAGGGGAACACACTCTCCTCACTAATACTGTTCATCTGGTAACGTGTCCCGTCGATATTAAACCATAAGGTGAACACACTCTCCTCACTTATACTGTTCATCTGGTAACATGTCCCGTGTATATTAAAACATCAGGGGAAAACACTCTCCTCACTTATACTGTTCACCTGGTGACATGTCCCGTGTTTATTAAACAATCAGGGGAACACACTCTCCTCACTTATACTGTTCACCTGGTAACATGTCCCGTGTATATTAAACAATCAGGGGAACACACTCTCCTCACTTATACTGTTCACCTGGTGACATGTCCCGTGTTTATTAAACAATCAGGGGAACACTCTCTCCTCACTTATACTGTTCACCTGGTAACATGTCCCGTGTATATTAAACCATCAGGGGAACAAACTCTCCTCACTTATACTGTTCACCTGGTAACATGTCGCGTGTATATTAAACCATCAAGGGAACACACTCTCCTCACTTACACGGTTCACCTGGTAACATGTCCCGTGTATATTAAACAATCAGGCGAACACTCTCTCCTCACTTATAGTGTTCACCTGGTAACATGTCCTGTGTATATAAAATCATTATGGGAACACACTCTCTTCACTTCTTCTGTTCACCTGGTAACATGTCCCGTTTATATGAAAACATCATGGGAACACACTCTCCTCACTTCTCCTGTTCAAATGGTAACATGTCCCGTGTGCATTAAAAAATCAGGGGAACACACTCTCCTCACTTATACTGTTCATCTGGTTAAGTGTACCGTGTGTATTAAACCATCAGGGGAACACACTCTCCTCACTTCTTCTGTTCATCTGGTCATATGTCCCGTCGATATTAAACCATAAGGGGAACACACTCTCCTCACTTAGACTGTTCCCCTGGTGACCTGTCCCGTGTGCATTAAACCATCAGGGGAACACACTCTCCTCACTGAAACTGTTCACCTGGTAACATGTCCCGTGCGTATTAAACAATCAGGGTAACACACTCTCCTCACATATACTGTTCACCTCGTAACATGTCCGGTGTGCATTAAACAATCATGGGAGCACACTCTCCTCACATATACTGTTCAACTGGTGACATGTCCCGTGTGTATTAAACAATCAGGGGAACACCCTCTCCTCACTTATACTGTTCACCTGGTTACATGTCCCGTGTATATGAAACCATCATGGGAACACACTCTCCTCACTTCCACTGTTCACCTCGTGACATGTCCCGTGTGCATTAAAAAATCAGGGGAACACACTCTCCTCACTTATACTGTTCATCTGGTAACGTGTCCCGTGTATATTGAACCATCAGGGGTACACACTCTCCTCACTTATACTGTTCACCTGGTAACATGTCCCGTGTATATTAAACAATCAGGGGAACATTCTCTCCTCACTTATACTGTTCACCTGGTGACATGTCCTGTGTGTATTAAACAATCAGGGGAACACACTCTCCTCACTTATACTGTTCACCTCGTAACATGTCGCGTGTGTATTAAACAATCAGGGGAACACACTCTCCTCACTTATACTGTTCACCTGGTAACATGTCCTGTGTATATTAAACCATTAGGGGAACACACTCTCTTCACTTATACTGTTCACCTGGTAACATGTCCCGTGTGCATTAAAAAATCAGGGGAACACACTCTCCTCTCTTATACTGTTCATCTGGTAACATGTCCCGTGTATATTAAACCATCAGGGGAACACACTCTCCTCACTTATACTGTTCAACTGGTGACATGTCCCGTGTATATTAAACAATCAGGGGAACACACTCTCCTCACTTATACTGTTCACCTGGTCATATGTCCCGTCGATATTAAACCATCAGGGGAACACAATATCCTCACTTAGACTGTTCCCCTCGTTACCTGTCCCGTGTGCATTAAACAATCAGAGGAACACACTCTCCTCACTTATACTGTTCACCTGGTAACATGTCCTGTGTATATTAAACCATCATGGGAAGATACTCTCCTCACTTTTACTGTTCACCTCGTAACATGTCGCGTGTGTATTAAACAATCAGGGGAACACACTCTCCTCACTTATACTGTTCACCTGGTAACATGTCCCGTGTATATTAAACCATCAGGGGAACACACTCTCCTCACTTCTACTGTTCATCTGGTAACATGTCCCGTGTATATTAAACCATCAGGGGAACACACTCTCCTCACTTATACTGTTCAACTGGTGACATGTCCCGTGTATATTAAACAATCAGGGGAACACACTCTCCTCACTTATACTGTTCACCTGGTAACATGTCCCGTGCGTATTAAACAATCAGGGTAACACACTCTCCTCACTTATACTGTTCACCTGGTGACATGTCCCGTGTATATTAAACAATCAGGTGAACACACTCTCCTCACTTATACTGTTCACCTGGTAACATGTCCTGTGTATATTAAACCATCAGGGGAACACACTCTCCTCACTTACACTGTTCACCTGGTAACATGTCCCGTGTATATTAAAGAATCAGGGGATCACACTCTCCTCACTTATGCTGTTCACCTGGTAACATGTCCTGTGTATATTAAACCATCAGGGGAACACACTCTCCTCACTTACACTGTTCACCTGGTAACATGTCCCGTGTATATTAAAGAATCAGGGGATCACACTCTCCTCACTTATGCTGTTCACCTGGTAACATGTCCTGTGTATATTAAACCATCAGGGGAACACACTCTCCTCACTTATACTGTTCAACCGGTGACATGTCCCATGTATATTAAAGAATCAGGGGATCACACTCTCCTCACTTATGCTGTTCACCTGGTAACATGTCCTGTGTATATTAAACCATCAGGGGAACACACTCTCCTCACTTATACTGTTCAACCGGTGACATGTCCCATGTATATTAAAGAATCAGGGGATCACACTCTCCTCACTTATACTGTTCACCTGGTAACATGTCTCGTGTATATTAAACCATCAGGGGAACACACTCTCCTCACTTATGCTGTTCACCTGGTAACATGTCCTGTGTATATTAAACCATCAGGGGAACACACTCTCCTCACTTATACTGTTCACCTCGTAACATGTCGCATGTATATTAAACCATCAGGGGAACACACTCTCCTCACTTATACTGTTCACCTGGCAACATGTCATGTGCATATTAAACCATCAGTGGAACACACTCTCCTCACTTATACTGTTCACCTGGTAACATGTCCCGTTTATATGAAACCATCATGGGAACACACTCTCCTCACTTCCACTGTTCACCTGGTAACATGTCCCGTGTGCATTAAAAAATCAGGGGAACACACTCTCCTCACTTATAATGTTCATCTGGAAACGTGTCCCGTGTATATTAAACCATCAGGGGAACACACTCTCCTCACTTCTTCTGTTCATCTGGTCATATGTCCCGTCGATATTAAACCATAAGGGGAACACACTCTCCTCACTTATACTGTTCATCTGGTAACATGTCCCGTGTTTATTAAACCATCAGGGGAACACACTCTCCTCACCTATACTGTTCACCTGGTGACATGTCCCGTGTGTATTAAACAATCAGGGGAACACACTCTCCTCACTTATACTGTTCACCTGGTGTCATGTTCCGTGTTTATTAAACAATCAGGGGAGCACTCTCTCCTCCCTTATACTGGTAACCTGGTAACATGTCCCGTGTATATTAAACAATCAGGGGAACACACTCTCCTCACTTATGCTGTTCACCTGGTGACATGTCCCGTGTATATTAAACCATCAGGGGAACACCCTCTCCTCACTTATACTGTTCACCTGGTAACATGTCCCGTGTATATGAAACCATCATGGGAACACACTCTCCTCACTTCTACTGTTCACCTGGTAACATGTCCCGTGTGCATTAAAAAATCTGGGGAACACACTCTCCTCACTTATACTGTTCATCTGGTAACGTGTCCCGTGTATATTAAAACATCAGGGGAACACACTCTCCTCACTTACACTGTTCATTTGGTCATATGTCCCGTCGATATTAAACCAAAAGGTGAACACACTCTCCTCACTTATACTGTTCATCTGGTAACATGTCCCGTGTATATTAAACCATCAGGGGAACACACTCTCCTCACTTATACTGTTCATCTGGTAACATGTCCCGTGTTTATTAAACAATCAGGGGAACACTCTCTCCTCACTTATACAGTTCACCTGGCAACATGTCCTCTGTATATTAAACCATCAGGGGAACAAACTCTCCTCACTTATACTGTTCACATGGTGACATGTCCCGTGTGCATTAAAATATCAGGGTAACACACTCTCCTCACTTATACCGTTCACCTCGTAACATGTCGCGTGTGTATTAAACAATCAGGGCAACACAATCTCCTCACTTATACTGTTCTCCTGGTAACATGTCCCGTGTATATGAAACCATCATGGGAACACACTCTCCTCACTTCTACTGTTCACCTGGTAAAATGTCGCGTGTGCATTAAAAAATCAGGGGAACACACTCTCCTCACTTATGCTGTTCATCTGGTAACGTGTCCCGTGTATACTAAACCATCAGGGGAACACACTGTCCTCACTTATACTGTTCACCTGGTAACATGTCCGGTGTATATTAAACCATCAGGGGAACACACTCTCTTCACTTATACTGTTCACCCGGTGACATGTCCCGTGCGTATTAAACAATCAGGGTAACACACTCTCCTCACTTATACTGTTCACCTCGTAACATGTCGCGTGTGTATTAAACAATCAGGGGAACACACTCTCCTCACTTATACTGTTCACCTGGTGACATGTCCCGTGTATATTAAACAATCAGGTGAACACACTCTCCTCACTTATACTGTTCACCTGGTGACATGTCCCGTGTTTATTAAACAATCAGGGGAACACTCTCTCCTCACTTATACTGTTCACCTGGTAACATGTCCTGTGTATATTATACCATCAGGGGAACACACTCTCCTCACTTATACTGTTCACCTGGTAACATGACCCGTGTATATTCAAGAATCAGGGGAACACACTCTCCTCACTTATACTGTTCACCTGGTAACATGTCCTGTGTATATTAAACCATCAGGGGAACACACTCTCCTCACTTATACTGTTCACCTGGTGACATGTCCCGTGCGTATTAAACAATCAGGGTAACACACTCTCCTCACTTATACTGTTCACCTCGTAACATGTCCCGTGCGTATTAAACAATCAAGGTAACACACTCTCCTCACTTATACTGTTCACCTCGTAACATGTCCCGTGTGTATTAAACAATCAGGGGAACACACTCTCCATCTTATACTGTTCACCTGTTAACATGTCCTGTGTATATTAAACCATTAACGGAACGCACTCTCTTCACTTATACTGTTCACCTGGTAACATGTCCCGTGTATATGAAACCATCATGGGAACACACTCTCCTCACTTCTACTGTTCACCTCGTAACATGTCCCGTGCGTATTAAACAATCAGGGTAACACACTCTCCTCACTTATACTGTTCACCTGGTGACATGTCCCGTGTGTATTAAACAATCAGGGGAACACACTCTCCATCTTATACTGTTCACCTGTTAACATGTCCTGTGTATATTAAACCATTAACGGAACGCACTCTCTTCACTTATACTGTTCACCTGCTAACATGTCCCGTGTGCATTAAAAAATCAGGGGAACACACTCTCCTCACTTATACTGTTCATTTGGAAACGTGTCCCGTGTATATTAAACCATCAGGGGAACACACTCTCCTCACTTCTTCTGTTCATCTCGTCATATGTCCTGTCGATATTAAACCATAAGGGGAACACACTCTCCTCACTTAGACTGATCCCTTGGTGATCTGTCCCGTGTGCATTAAACAATCAGGGGAACTCACTCTCCTCACTTATACTGTTCATCTGGTAACATGTCCCGTGTTTATTAAACCATCAGGGGAACACACTCTCCTCACTTATACTGTTCACCTGGTGACATGTCCCGTGTTTATTAAACAATCAGGGGAGCACGCTCTCCTCCCTTATACTGTTCACCTGGTAACATGTCCCGTGTATGTTAAACCATCAGGGGAACACAATCTCCTCACTTATACTGTTCACCTGGTAACATGTCCCGTGTATGTTAAACCATCAGGGGAACACACTCTCCTCACTTATACTGTTCACCTGGTAACATGTCCCGTGTATGTTAAACCATCAGGGGAACACAATCTCCTCACTTATACTCTTCACCTGGGAACATGTCCTGTGTGTATTAAACCATCAGAGGAACACACTCTCCTCACTTAGACTGTTCACCTGGTAACATGTCCTGTCTATATTAAACCATCAGGGGAACGCACTCTACTCACTTATACTGTTCACCTGGTAACATATCCTGTGTGTATTAAACCATCAGAGGAACACACTCTCCTCACTTATACTGTTCACCAGGTAACATGTCCTGTGTATATTAAACCTTCAGGGGAACACACTCTCCTCACTTATATTGTTCACCTGGTAACATGTCCCGTGTATATTAAACCATCAGGGGAACACACTCTCCTCACTTATACTGTTCACCTCGTAACATGTCCCGTGTATATTAAACCATCAGGGGAACACAATCTCCTCACTTATACTGTTCACCTGGTAACATGTCCCGTGTATGTTAAACCATCAGGGGAACACAATCTCCTCACTTATACTCTTCACCTGGAAACATGTCCCGTGTATATTAAACCATCAGGGGAATACACTCTCCTCACTTATAATGTTCACCTTGTCACATGTCCCGTGTGCATTCAACAATCAGGGGAACACACTCTCCTCACATATACTGTTCACCTGGTGACATGTCCCGTGCATATTAAACCATCAGGTGAACACCCTCTCCTCACTTATACTGTTCCCCTTGTAAAATGTCCTGTGTTTTTAACCATCAGGGGAACACACTCTCCTCACTTCTACTGTTCACCTGGTAACATGTCACGTGTGCATTAAAAAATCAGGGGAACACACTCTCCTCACTTATACTGTTCATCTGGTAACGTGTCCCGTGTATATTAAAACATCAGGGGAACACACTCTCCTCACTTATACTGTTCATTTGGTCATATGTCCCGTCGATATTAAACCAAAAGGTGAACACACTCTCCTCACTTCTACTGTTCATCTGGTAACATGTCCCGTGTTTATTAAACAATCAGGGGAACACTCTCTCCTCACTTATACAGTTCACCTGGTAACATGTCCTGTGTATATTAAACCATCAGGGGAACAAACTCTCCTCACTTAATCTGTTCACATGGTGACATGTCCTGTGTGTATTAAAATATCAGGTCAACACACTCTCCTCACTTATACTGTTCACCTGGTAACATGTCCTGTCTATATTAAACCATCAGGGGAACACACTCTCTTCACTTATACTGTTCACCTGGTAACATGTCCCGTGTATATGAAACCATCATGAGAACACACTCTCCTCACTTATACTGTTCACGTGGTAACATGTCCCATGTGCATTAAAAAATCATGGGAACAAACTCTCCTCACTTATGCTGTTCATCTGGTAACGTGTCCCGTGCATACTAAACCGTCAGGGGAACACACTCTCCTCACTTATACTGTTCACCTGGTAACATGTCCTGTGTATATTAAACCATCAGGGGAACACACTCTCTTCACTTATACTGTTCACCTGGTAACATGTCCCGTGTATATGAAACCATCATGGGAACACACTCTCCTCACTTCTACTGTTCACGTGGTAACATGTCCCATGTGTATTAAACCATCAGTGGAACACACTCTCCTCACTTCTTCTTGTTCATCTGGTCATATGTCCTGTCGATATTAAACCATAAGGGGAACACACTCTCCTCACTTAGACTGTTCCCCTGGTGACCTGTCCCGTGTGCATTAAACAATCAGGGGAACACACTCTCCTCACTTATACTTTTCATCTGGTAACATGTCCCGTGCATATTAAACCTTCAGGGGAACACACTCTCCTCACTTATACTGTTCATCTGGTAACGTGTCCCGTGTATATTAAACCATCAGGGGAACACACTCTCCTCACTTCTTCTTGTTCATCTGGTCATATGTCCTGTCGATATTAAACCATAAGGGGAACACACTCTCCTCACTGAGACTGTTCCCCTGGTGACCTGTCCCGTGTGCATTAAACAATCAGGCGAACACACTCTCCTCACTTATACTTTTCATCTGGTAACATGTCCCGTGCATATTAAACCTTCAGGGGAACACACTCTCCTCACTTATACTGTTCACCTGGTGACATGTCCTGTGTTTATTAAACAATCAGGTGAACACAGTCTCCTCCCTTATACTGGTCAGCTGGTAACATGTCCTGTGTATATTAAACCATCAGAGGAACACACTCTGCGCACTTATACTGTTCACCTGGTAACATGTCCTGTGTATATTAAACCATCAGGGGAACACACTCTCCTCACTTATACTCTTCACCAGGTAACTTGTCCTGTGTATATTAAACCTTCAGGGGAACACACTCTCCTCACTTATCCTGTTCACCTGGTGACATGTCCTGTGTATATTAAACCATCAGGGGAACACACTCTCCTCACTCTTCTGTTCACATGGTAACATGTCCCATGTGTATTAAACAATCAGGAGAACACACTCTCCTCACTTATACTGTTCACCTGGTAACATGTCCTGTGTATATTTAACCATCAGGGGAACACTCTCTCTTCACTTATACCGTTCACCTGTTAACATGTCCCGTGTGTATTAAAAAATCAGGGGAACACACTCTCCTCACTTATACTGTTCACCTGGTAACATGTCCCGTGTGCATTAAACAATCAGGGGAACACATTCTCCTCACATATACTGTTTACCTGGTGACATGTCCCGTGTGTATTAAACAATCAGGGGAACACCCTCTCCTCACTTATACTGTTCACCTGGTAACATGTCCTGTGTATATTAAACCATCAGGGGAACAGGCTCTCTTCACTTATACTGTTCACCTGGTAACATGTCCCGTGTATATGAAAGCATCAGGGGAACACACTCTCCTCACTTACACTGTTCACCTGGTAACATGTCCCGTGTATATTAAAGAATCAGGGGATCACACTCTCCTCACTTATGCTGTTCACCTGGTAACATGTCCTGTGTATATTAAACCATCAGGGGAACACACTCTCCTCACTTATACTGTTCAACCGGTGACATGTCCCATGTATATTAAAGAATCAGGGGATCACACTCTCCTCACTTATGCTGTTCACCTGGTAACATGTCCTGTGTATATTAAACCATCAGGGGAACACACTCTCCTCACTTATACTGTTCAACCGGTGACATGTCCCATGTATATTAAAGAATCAGGGGATCACACTCTCCTCACTTATACTGTTCACCTGGTAACATGTCTCGTGTATATTAAACCATCAGGGGAACACACTCTCCTCACTTATGCTGTTCACCTGGTAACATGTCCTGTGTATATTAAACCATCAGGGGAACACACTCTCCTCACTTATACTGTTCACCTCGTAACATGTCGCATGTATATTAAACCATCAGGGGAACACACTCTCCTCACTTATACTGTTCACCTGGCAACATGTCATGTGCATATTAAACCATCAGTGGAACACACTCTCCTCACTTATACTGTTCACCTGGTAACATGTCCCGTTTATATGAAACCATCATGGGAACACACTCTCCTCACTTCCACTGTTCACCTGGTAACATGTCCCGTGTGCATTAAAAAATCAGGGGAACACACTCTCCTCACTTATAATGTTCATCTGGAAACGTGTCCCGTGTATACTAAACCATCAGGGGAACACACTCTCCTCACTTATACTGTTCACCTGGCAACATGTCCTGTGTATATTAAACCATCAGGGGAACACACTCTCCTCACTTCTTCTGTTCATCTGGTCATATGTCCCGTCGATATTAAACCATAAGGGGAACACACTCTCCTCACTTATACTGTTCATCTGGTAACATGTCCCGTGTTTATTAAACCATCAGGGGAACACACTCTCCTCACTTATACTGTTCACCTGGTGACATGTCCCGTGTGTATTAAACAATCAGGGGAACACACTCTCCTCACTTATACTGTTCACCTGGTGTCATGTCCCGTGTTTATTAAACAATCAGGGGAGCACTCTCTCCTCCCTTATACTGGTAACCTGGTAACATGTCCCGTGTATATTAAACAATCAGGGGAACACACTCTCCTCACTTATGCTGTTCACCTGGTGACATGTCCCGTGTATATTAAACCATCAGGGGAACACCCTCTCCTCACTTATACTGTTCACCTGGTAACATGTCCCGTGTATATGAAACCATCATGGGAACACACTCTCCTCACTTCTACTGTTCACCTGGTAACATGTCCCGTGTGCATTAAAAAATCTGGGGAACACACTCTCCTCACTTATACTGTTCATCTGGTAACGTGTCCCGTGTATATTAAAACATCAGGGGAACACACTCTCCTCACTTACACTGTTCATTTGGTCATATGTCCCGTCGATATTAAACCAAAAGGTGAACACACTCTCCTCACTTATACTGTTCATCTGGTAACATGTCCCGTGTATATTAAACCATCAGGGGAACACACTCTCCTCACTTATACTGTTCATCTGGTAACATGTCCCGTGTTTATTAAACAATCAGGGGAACACTCTCTCCTCACTTATACAGTTCACCTGGCAACATGTCCTCTGTATATTAAACCATCAGGGGAACAAACTCTCCTCACTTATACTGTTCACATGGTGACATGTCCCGTGTGCATTAAAATATCAGGGTAACACACTCTCCTCACTTATACCGTTCACCTCGTAACATGTCGCGTGTGTATTAAACAATCAGGGGAACACACTCTCCTCACTTCTACTGTTCACCTGGTAAAATGTCGCGTGTGCATTAAAAAATCAGGGGAACACACTCTCCTCACTTATGCTGTTCATCTGGTAACGTGTCCCGTGTATACTAAACCATCAGGGGAACACACTGTCCTCACTTATACTGTTCACCTGGTAACATGTCCGGTGTATATTAAACCATCAGGGGAACACACTCTCTTCACTTATACTGTTCACCCGGTGACATGTCCCGTGCGTATTAAACAATCAGGGGAACACACTCTCCTCACTTATACTGTTCACCTGGTGACATGTCCCGTGTATATTAAACAATCAGGTGAACACACTCTCCTCACTTATACTGTTCACCTGGTGACATGTCCCGTGTTTATTAAACAATCAGGGGAACACTCTCTCCTCACTTATACTGTTCACCTGGTAACATGTCCTGTGTATATTATACCATCAGGGGAACACACTCTCCTCACTTATACTGTTCACCTGGTAACATGACCCGTGTATATTCAAGAATCAGGGGAACACACTCTCCTCACTTATACTGTTCACCTGGTAACATGTCCTGTGTATATTAAACCATCAGGGGAACACACTCTCCTCACTTATACTGTTCACCTGGTGACATGTCCCGTGCGTATTAAACAATCAGGGTAACACACTCTCCTCACTTATACTGTTCACCTCGTAACATGTCCCGTGCGTATTAAACAATCAGGGTAACACACTCTCCTCACTTATACTGTTCACCTGGTGACATGTCCCGTGTGTATTAAACAATCAGGGGAACACACTCTCCATCTTATACTGTTCACCTGTTAACATGTCCTGTGTATATTAAACCATTAACGGAACGCACTCTCTTCACTTATACTGTTCACCTGGTAACATGTCCCGTGTATATGAAACCATCATGGGAACACACTCTCCTCACTTCTACTGTTCACCTGCTAACATGTCCCGTGTGCATTAAAAAATCAGGGGAACACACTCTCCTCACTTATACTGTTCATTTGGAAACGTGTCCCGTGTATATTAAACCATCAGGGGAACACACTCTCCTCACTTCTTCTGTTCATCTCGTCATATGTCCTGTCGATATTAAACCATAAGGGGAACACACTCTCCTCACTTAGACTGATCCCTTGGTGATCTGTCCCGTGTGCATTAAACAATCAGGGGAACTCACTCTCCTCACTTATACTGTTCATCTGGTAACATGTCCCGTGTTTATTAAACCATCAGGGGAACACACTCTCCTCACTTATACTGTTCACCTGGTGACATGTCCCGTGTTTATTAAACAATCAGGGGAGCACGCTCTCCTCCCTTATACTGTTCACCTGGTAACATGTCCCGTGTATGTTAAACCATCAGGGGAACACAATCTCCTCACTTATACTGTTCACCTGGTAACATGTCCCGTGTATGTTAAACCATCAGGGGAACACACTCTCCTCACTTATACTGTTCACCTGGTAACATGTCCCGTGTATGTTAAACCATCAGGGGAACACAATCTCCTCACTTATACTCTTCACCTGGGAACATGTCCTGTGTGTATTAAACCATCAGAGGAACACACTCTCCTCACTTAGACTGTTCACCTGGTAACATGTCCTGTCTATATTAAACCATCAGGGGAACGCACTCTACTCACTTATACTGTTCACCTGGTAACATATCCTGTGTGTATTAAACCATCAGAGGAACACACTCTCCTCACTTATAATGTTCACCTTGTCACATGTCCCGTGTGCATTCAACAATCAGGGGAACACACTCTCCTCACATATACTGTTCACCTGGTGACATGTCCCGTGCATATTAAACCATCAGGTGAACACCCTCTCCTCACTTATACTGTTCCCCTTGTAAAATGTCCTGTGTTTTTAACCATCAGGGGAACACACTCTCCTCACTTCTACTGTTCACCTGGTAACATGTCACGTGTGCATTAAAAAATCAGGGGAACACACTCTCCTCACTTATACTGTTCATCTGGTAACGTGTCCCGTGTATATTAAAACATCAGGGGAACACACTCTCCTCACTTATACTGTTCATTTGGTCATATGTCCCGTCGATATTAAACCAAAAGGTGAACACACTCTCCTCACTTCTACTGTTCATCTGGTAACATGTCCCGTGTTTATTAAACAATCAGGGGAACACTCTCTCCTCACTTATACAGTTCACCTGGTAACATGTCCTGTGTATATTAAACCATCAGGGGAACAAACTCTCCTCACTTATACTGTTCACATGGTGACATGTCCTGTGTGTATTAAAATATCAGGTCAACACACTCTCCTCACTTATACTGTTCACCTGGTAACATGTCCTGTCTATATTAAACCATCAGGGGAACACACTCTCTTCACTTATACTGTTCACCTGGTAACATGTCCCGTGTATATGAAACCATCATGAGAACACACTCTCCTCACTTATACTGTTCACGTGGTAACATGTCCCATGTGCATTAAAAAATCATGGGAACAAACTCTCCTCACTTATGCTGTTCATCTGGTAACGTGTCCCGTGCATACTAAACCGTCAGGGGAACACACTCTCCTCACTTATACTGTTCACCTGGTAACATGTCCTGTGTATATTAAACCATCAGGGGAACACACTCTCTTCACTTATACTGTTCACCTGGTAACATGTCCCGTGTATATGAAACCATCATGGGAACACACTCTCCTCACTTCTACTGCTCACGTGGTAACATGTCCCATGTGTATTAAACCATCAGTGGAACACACTCTCCTCACTTCTTCTTGTTCATCTGGTCATATGTCCTGTCGATATTAAACCATAAGGGGAACACACTCTCCTCACTTATACTGTTCCCCTGGTGACCTGTCCCGTGTGCATTAAACAATCAGGGGAACACACTCTCCTCACTTATACTTTTCATCTGGTAACATGTCCCGTGCATATTAAACCTTCAGGGGAACACACTCTCCTCACTTATACTGTTCATCTGGTAACGTGTCCCGTGTATATTAAACCATCAGGGGAACACACTCTCCTCACTTCTTCTTGTTCATCTGGTCATATGTCCTGTCGATATTAAACCATAAGGGGAACACACTCTCCTCACTTAGACTGTTCCCCTGGTGACCTGTCCCGTGTGCATTAAACAATCAGGCGAACACACTCTCCTCACTTATACTTTTCATCTGGTAACATGTCCCGTGCATATTAAACCTTCAGGGGAACACACTCTCCTCACTTATACTGTTCACCTGGTGACATGTCCTGTGTTTATTAAACAATCAGGTGAACACAGTCTCCTCCCTTATACTGGTCAGCTGGTAACATGTCCTGTGTATATTAAACCATCAGAGGAACACACTCTGCGCACTTATACTGTTCACCTGGTAACATGTCCTGTGTATATTAAACCATCAGGGGAACACACTCTCCTCACTTATACTCTTCACCAGGTAACTTGTCCTGTGTATATTAAACCTTCAGGGGAACACACTCTCCTCACTTATCCTGTTCACCTGGTGACATGTCCTGTGTATATTAAACCATCAGGGGAACACACTCTCCTCACTCTTCTGTTCACATGGTAACATGTCCCATGTGTATTAAACAATCAGGAGAACACACTCTCCTCACTTATACTGTTCACCTGGTAACATGTCCTGTGTATATTTAACCATCAGGGGAACACTCTCTCTTCACTTATACCGTTCACCTGTTAACATGTCCCGTGTGTATTAAAAAATCAGGGGAACACACTCTCCTCACTTATACTGTTCACCTGGTAACATGTCCCGTGTGCATTAAACAATCAGGGGAACACATTCTCCTCACATATACTGTTTACCTGGTGACATGTCCCGTGTGTATTAAACAATCAGGGGAACACCCTCTCCTCACTTATACTGTTCACCTGGTAACATGTCCTGTGTATATTAAACCATCAGGGGAACAGGCTCTCTTCACTTATACTGTTCACCTGGTAACATGTCCCGTGTATATGAAAGCATCATGGGAACACACTCTCTTCACTTATACTGTTCACCTGGTAACATGTCCTGTGTGTATTAAACCATCAGAGGAACACACTCTCTCCTCCCTTATACTGGTCACCTGGTAACATGTCCCGTGTATATTAAACAATCATAGGAACACACTCTCCTCACTTATACTCTTCACCTGGTAACATGTCCTGTGTGTATTAAACCATCAGAGGAACACACTCTCCTCACTTATACTGTTCAACTGGTGACAGGTCCCGTGTGTATTAAACCATCAGGGGAACACACTCTCCTCACATATACTCTTCACCAGGTAACATGTCCTGTGTATATTAAACCTTCAGGGGAACACACTCTCCTCACTTATACTGTTCACCTGGTGACATGTCCCGTGTATATTAAACCATCAAGGGAACACACTCTCCTCACTTATACTGTTCACCTGGTGACATGTCCCGTGTATATTAAACCATCAGGGGAACACACTCTCCTCACTTATACTGTTCACCTGGTAACATGTCCCGTGTATATTAAACCATCAGGGGAACACACTCTCCTCACTTATACTGTTCACCTGGTAACATGTCCCGTGTGTATTAAACAATCAGGGGAACACACTCTCCTCACTTAGACTGTTCACCTGGTAACATGTCCTGTGAATATTAAACCTTCAGGGGAACACACTCTCCTGACTTATACTGTTCACCTGGTAACATGTCCTGTGTATATTAAACCATCATGGGAACACACTCTCCTCACATATACTGTTCACCTCGTAACATGTCGCGTGTGTATTAAACAATCAGGGGAACACACTCTCCTCACTTATACTGTTCATCTGGTAACATGTCCCGTGTATATTAAACCATCAGGGGAACACACTTTCCTCACTTATACTGTTCAACTGGTGACATGTCCCGTGTATATTAAACAATCAGGGGAACACACTCTCCTCACTTATGCTGTTCACCTGGTGACATGTCCCGTGTATATTAAACAATCATGGGAACAAACTCTCCTCACTTATGCTGTTCATCTGGTAACGTGTCCCGTGCATACTAAACCGTCAGGGGAACACACTCTCCTCACTTATACTGTTCACCTGGTAACATGTCCCGTGTATATGAAACCATCATGGGAACACACTCTCCTCACTTCTACTGTTCACGTGGTAACATGTCCCATGTGTATTAAACCATCAGTGGAACACACTCTCCTCACTTCTTCTTGTTCATCTGGTCATATGTCCTGTCGATATTAAACCATAAGGGGAACAACTCTCCTCACTTAGACTGTTCCCCTGGTGACCTGTCCCGTGTGCATTAAACAATCAGGGGAACACACTCTCCTCACTTATACTTTTCATCTGGTAACATGTCCCGTGCATATTAAACCTTCAGGGGAACACACTCTCCTCACTTATACTGTTCACCTGGTGACATGTCCTGTGTTTATTAAACAATCAGGTGAACACAGTCTCCTCCCTTATACTGGTCAGCTGGTAACATGTCCTGTGTATATTAAACCATCAGAGGAACACACTCTGCGCACTTATACTGTTCACCTGGTAACATGTCCTGTGTATATTAAACCATCAGGGGAACACACTCTCCTCACTTATACTCTTCACCAGGTAACTTGTCCTGTGTATATTAAACCTTCAGGGGAACACACTCTCCTCACTTATCCTGTTCACCTGGTGACATGTCCTGTGTATATTAAACCATCAGGGGAACACACTCTCCTCACTCTTCTGTTCACATGGTAACATGTCCCATGTGTATTAAACAATCAGGAGAACACACTCTCCTCACTTATACTGTTCACCTGGTAACATGTCCTGTGTATATTTAACCATCAGGGGAACACTCTCTCTTCACTTATACCGTTCACCTGTTAACATGTCCCGTGTGTATTAAAAAATCAGGGGAACACCCTCTCCTCACTTATACTGTTCACCTGGTAACATGTCCCGTGTGCATTAAACAATCAGGGGAACACATTCTCCTCACATATACTGTTTACCTGGTGACATGTCCCGTGTGTATTAAACAATCAGGGGAACACCCTCTCCTCACTTATACTGTTCACCTGGTAACATGTCCTGTGTATATTAAACCATCAGGGGAACAGGCTCTCTTCACTTATACTGTTCACCTGGTAACATGTCCCGTGTATATGAAAGCATCATGGGAACACACTCTCTTCACTTATACTGTTCACCTGGTAACATGTCCTGTGTGTATTAAACCATCAGAGGAACACACTCTCTCCTCCCTTATACTGGTCACCTGGTAACATGTCCCGTGTATATTAAACAATCATAGGAACACACTCTCCTCACTTATACTCTTCACCTGGTAACATGTCCTGTGTGTATTAAACCATCAGAGGAACACACTCTCCTCACTTATACTGTTCAACTGGTGACAGGTCCCGTGTGTATTAAACCATCAGGGGAACACACTCTCCTCACATATACTCTTCACCAGGTAACATGTCCTGTGTATATTAAACCTTCAGGGGAACACACTCTCCTCACTTATACTGTTCACCTGGTGACATGTCCCGTGTATATTAAACCATCAAGGGAACACACTCTCCTCACTTATACTGTTCACCTGGTGACATGTCCCGTGTGTATTAAACAATCAGGGGAACACACTCTCCTCACTTAGACTGTTCATCTGGTAACGTGTCCCGTGTATATTAAAACATCAGGGGAACACACTCTCCTCACTTACACTGTACATTTGGTCATATGTCCCGTCGATATTAAACCAAAAGGTGAACACACTCTCCTCACTTATACTGTTCATCTGGTAACATGTCCCGTGTATATTAAACCATCAGGGGAACACACTCTCCTCACTTATACAGTTCACCTGGTGACATGTCCCGTGTTTATTAAACAATCAGGGGAACACTCTCTCCTCACTTATACAGTTCACCTGGCAACATGTCCTGTGTATATTAAACCATCAGGGGAACAAACTCTCCTCACTTATACTGTTCACATGGTGACATGTCCCGTGTGCATTAAAATATCAGGGTAACACACTCTCCTCACTTATACTGTTCACCTCGTAACATGTCGCGTGTGTATTAAACAATCAGGGCAACACACTCTCCTCACTTATACTGTTCTCCTGGTAACATGTCCTGTGTATATTAAACCATCAGGGGAACACACTCTCTTCAGTTATACTGTTCACCTGGTAACATGTCCCGTGTATATGAAACCATCATGGGAACACACTCTCCTCACTTCTACTCTTCACCTGGTAAAATGTCCCGTGTGCATTAAAAAATCAGGGGAACACACTCTCCTCACTTATGCTGTTCATCTGGTAACGTGTCCCGTGTATACTAAACCATCAGGGGAACACACTCTCCTCACTTATACTGTTCACCTGGTAACATGTCCTGTGTATATTAAACCATCAGGGGAACACACTCTCTTCACTTATACTGTTCACCCGGTGACATGTCCCGTGCGTATTAAACAATCAGGGTAACACACTGTCCTCACTTATACTGTTCACCTCGTAACATGTCGCGTGTGTATTAAACAATCAGGGGAACACACTCTCCTCACTTATACTGTTCACCTGGTGACATGTCCCGTGTATATTAAACAATCAGGGGAACAGACTCTCCTCACTTCTTCTGTTCACCTGGTGACATGTCCCGTGTTTATTAAACAATCAGGGGAACACTCTCTCCTCACTTATACTGTTCACCTGGTAACATGTCCTGTGTATATTAAACCATCAGGGGAACACACTCTCCTCACTTACACTGTTCACCTGGTAACATGACCCGTGTATATTCAAGAATCAGGGGAACATACTCTCCTCACTTATACTGTTCACCTGGTAACATGTCCTGTGAATATTAAACCTTCAGGGGAACACACTCTCCTGACTTATACTGTTCTCCTGGTAACATGTCCCGTGTATATTAAACCATCATGGGAACACACTCTCCTCACTTTTACTGTTCACCTCGTAACATGTCGCGTGTGTATTAAACAATCAGGGGAACACACTCTCCTCACTTATACTGTTCATCTGGTAACATGTCCCGTGTATATTAAACAATCAGGGGAACACACTCTCGTCACTTATGCTGTTCACCTGGTGACATGTCCCGTGTATATTAAACCATCAGGGGAACACCCTCTCCTCACTTATACTGTTCATCTGGTAACATGTCCCGTGTTTATTAAACAATCAGGGGAACACTCTCTCCTCACTTATACAGTTCACCTGGCAACATGTCCTGTGTATATTAAACCATCAGGGGAACAAACTCTCCTCACTTATACTGTTCACATGGTGACATGTCCCGTGTGCATTAAAATATCAGGGGAACACACTCTCCTCACTTATACTGTTCACCTCGTAACATGTCGCGTGTGTATTAAACAATCAGGGCAACACACTCTCCTCACTTATACTGTTCACCTGGCAACATGTCCCGTGTATATTAAACCATCAGGGGAACACACTCTCCTCACTTATACTGTTCACCTGGCAACATGTCCCGTGTATATTAAACCATCAGGGGAACACACTCTCCTCACTTATACTGTTCACCTGTTAACATGTCCTGTGTATATTAAACCATTAACGGAACACACTCTCCTCACTTCTACTGTTCACCTGGTAACATGTCCCGTGTGCATTAAAAAATCAGAGGAACACACTCTCCTCACTTAGACTGATCCCTTGGTGATCTGTCCCGTGTGCATTAAACAATCGGGGGAACTCACTCTCCTCACTTATACTTTTCATCTGGTAACATGTCCCGTGTTTATTAAACCATCAGGGGAACACACTCTCCTCACTTATACTGTTCACCTGCTGACATGTCCCGTGTTTATTAAACAATCAGGGGAGCACTCTCTCCTCCCTTATACTGTTCACCTGGTAACATGTCCCGTGTATGTTAAACCATCAGGGGAACACAATCTCCTCACTTATACTGTTCACCTGGTAACATGTCCCGTGTATGTTAAACCATCAGGGGAACACACTCTCCTCACTTATACTGTTCACCTGGTAACATGTCCCGTGTATGTTAAACCATCAGGGGAACACAATCTCCTCACTTATACTCTTCACCTGGGAACATGTCCTGTCTATATTAAACCATCAGGGGAACACACTCTACTCACTTATACTGTTCACCTGGTAACATGTTCTGTGTGTATTAAACCATCAGAGGAACACACTCTCCTCACTTAGACTGTTCACCTGGTAACATGTCCTGTCTATATTAAACCATCAGGGGAACACACTCTACTCACTTATACTGTTCACCTGGTAACATATCCTGTGTGTATTAAACCATCAGAGGAACACACTCTCCTCACTTATACTGTTCACCAGGTAACATGTCCTGTGTATATTAAACCTTCAGGGGAACACACTCTCCTCACTTATATTGTTCACCTGGTAACATGTCCCGTGTATATTAAACCATCAGGGGAACACACTCTCCTCACTTATACTGTTCACCTCGTAACATGTCCCGTGTATATTAAACCATCAGGGGAACACAATCTCCTCACTTATACTGTTCACCTGGTAACAGGTCCCGTGTATGTCAAACCATGAGGGGAACACAATCTCCTCACTTATACTCTTCACCTGGAAACATGTCCCGTGTATATTAAACCATCAGGGGAATACACTCTCCTCACTTATAATGTTCACCTTGTCACATGTCCCGTGTGCATTCAACAATCAGGGGAACACACTCTCCTCACATATACTGTTCACCTGGTGACATGTCCCGTGTATATTAAACCATCAGGTGAACACCCTCTCCTCACTTATACTGTTCCCCTTGTAAAATGTCCTGTGTTTTTAACCATCAGGGGAACACACTCTCCTCACTTTCACTGTTCACCTGGTAACATGTGACGTGTGCATTAAAAAATCAGGGGAACACACTCTCCTCACTTATACTGTTCATCTGGTAACGTGTCCCGTGTATATTAAAACATCAGGGGAACACACTCTCCTCACTTATACTGTTCATTTGGTCATATGTCCCGTCGATATTAAACCAAAAG
The DNA here is from genome assembly GCF_036365525.1 of Heterodontus francisci. Lineage (NCBI taxonomy): Eukaryota > Metazoa > Chordata > Chondrichthyes > Heterodontiformes > Heterodontidae > Heterodontus > Heterodontus francisci. The sequence goes on from NW_027140332.1 coordinate 3,810,355, forward strand.
GTGAACACACTCTCCTCACTTCTACTGTTCATCTGGTAACATGTCCCGTGTATATTAAACCATCAGGGGAACACACTCTCCTCACTTATAGAGTTCATCTGGTGACATGTCCCGTGTATATTAAACCATCAGGGGAACACACTCTCCTCACTTATAGAGTTCATCTGGTGACATGTCCCGTGTATATTAAACCATCAGGGGAACACTCTCTCCTCACTTATACAGTTCACCTGGTAACATGTACTGTGTATATTAAACCATCAGGGGAACAAACTCTCCTCACTTATACTGTTCACATGGTGACATGTCCTGTGTGTATTAAAATATCAGGGCAACACACTCTCCTCACTTATACTGTTCACCTGGTAACATGTCCTGTCTATATTAAACCATCAGGGGAACACACTCTCCTCACTTCTGCTGTTCACCTGGTAAAATGTCCCGTGTGCATTAAAAAATCATGGGAACAAACTCTCCTCACTTATGCTGTTCATCTGGTAACGTGTCACGTGCATACTAAACCATCAGGGGAACAAACTCTCCTCACTTATACTGTTCACCTGGTAACATGTCCTGTGTGTATTAAACCATCAGGGGAACACACTCTCTTCACTTATACTGTACACCTGGTAACATGTCCCGTGTATATGAAACCATCATGGGAACACACTCTCCTCACTTCTACTGTTCACCTGGTAACATGTCCCGTGTGCATTAAAAAATCAGGGGAACACACTCTCCTCACTTATACTGTTCATCTGGTAACGTGTCCCGTGTATATTAAACCATCAGGGGAACACACTCTCCTCACTTCTTCTTGTTCATCTGGTCATATGTCCTGTCGATATTAAACCATAAGGGGAACACACTCTCCTCACTTAGACTGTTCCCCTGGTGACCTGTCCCGTGTGCATTAAACAATCAGGGGAACACACTCTCCTCACTTATACTTTTCATCTGGTAACATGTCCCGTGCATATTAAACCTTCAGGGGAACACACTCTCCTCACTTATACTGTTCACCTGGTGACATGTCCCGTGTTTATTAAACAATCAGGTGAACACGGTCTCCTCCCTTATACTGGTCAGCTGGTAACATGTCCTGTGTATATTAAACCATCAGAGGAACACACTCTGCTCACTTATACTGTTCACCTGGTAACATGTCCTGTGTATATTAAACCTTCAGGGGAACACACTCTCCTCACTTATCCTGTTCACCTGGTGACATGTCCTGTGTATATTAAACCATCAGGGGAACACACTCTCCTCACTTATACTGTTCACCTCGTAACATGTTCCGTGTATATTAAACCATCAGGGGAACACACTCTCCTCACTTATACTGTTCACCTCGTAACATGTCCCGTGTATATTAAACCATCATTGGAACACACTCTCCTCACTTCGACTGTTCACCTGGTAACATGTCCCGTGTGCATTAAACAATCAGGGGAACACACTCTCCTCACTTATACTGTTCACCTGGTAACATGTCCCGTGTATATTAAACCATCATTGGAACACACTCTCCTCACTTCGACTGTTCACCTGGTAACATGTCCCGTGTGCATTAAACAATCAGGGGAACACACTCTCCTCACTTATACTGTTCACCTGGTGACATGTCCCGTGCGTATTAAACAATCAGGGCAACACACTCTCCTCACTCTTCTGTTCACATGGTAACATGTCCCATGTGTATTAAACAATCAGGGGAACACACTCTCCTCACTTATACTGTTCACCTGTTAACATGTCCTCTCTATATTAAACCATTAACGGAACACACTCTCTTCACTTATACTGTTCACCTGGTAACATGTCCCGTGTATATGAAACCATCATGGGAACACACTCTCCTCACTTCTACTGTTCACCTGGTAACATGTCCCGTGTGCATTAAAAAATCAGAGGAACACACTCTCCTCACTTAGTCTGATCCCTTGGTGATCTGTCCCGTGTGCATTAAACAATCGGGGGAACTCACTCTCCTCACTTATACTGTTCATCTGGTAACATGTCCCGTGTTTATTAAACCATCAGGGGAACACACTCTCCTCACTTATACTGTTCACCTGGTGACATGTCCCGTGTTTATTGAACAATCAGGGGAGCACTCTCTCCTCCCTTATACTGTTCACCTGGTAACATGTCCCGTGTATGTTAAACCATCAGGGGAACACAATCTCCTCACTTATACTGTTCACCTGGTAACATGTCCCGTGTATGTTAAACCATCAGGGGAACACACTCTCCTCACTTATACTGTTCACCTGGTGACATGTCCCGTGTTTATTGAACAATCAGGGGAGCACTCTCTCCTCCCTTATACTGTTCACCTGGTAACATGTCCCGTGTATGTTAAACCATCAGGGGAACACAATCTCCTCACTTATACTGTTCACCTGGTAACATGTCCCGTGTATGTTAAACCATCAGGGGAACACACTCTCCTCACTTATACTGTTCACCTGGTAACATGTCCCGTGTATGTTAAACCATCAGGGGAACACAATCTCCTCACTTATACTCTTCACCTGGGAACATGTTCTGTGTGTATTAAACCATCAGAGGAACACACTCTCCTCACTTAGACTGTTCACCTGGTAACATGTCCTGTCTATATTAAACCATCAGGGGAACACACTCTACTCACTTATACTGTTCACCTGGTAACATATCCTGTGTGTATTAAACCATCAGAGGAACACACTCTCCTCACTTATACTGTTCACCAGGTAACATGTCCTGTGTATATTAAACCTTCAGGGGAACACACTCTCCTCACTTATATTGTTCACCTGGTAACATGTCCCGTGTATATTAAACCATCAGGGGAACACACTCTCCTCACTTATACTGTTCACCTCGTAACATGTCCCGTGTATATTAAACCATCAGGGGAACACAATCTCCTCACTTATACTGTTCACCTGGTAACATGTCCCGTGTATGTCAAACCATCAGGGGAACACAATCTCCTCACTTATACTGTTCACCTGGTAACATGTCCCGTGTATGTCAAACCATCAGGGGAACACACTCTCCTCACTTATAGAGTTCATCTGGTGACATGTCCCGTGTTTATTAAACAATCAGGGGAACACTCTCTCCTCACTTATACAGTTCACCTGGTAACATGTCCTGTGTATATTAAACCATCAGGGGAACAAACTCTCCTCACTTATACTGTTCACATGGTGACATGTCCTGTGTTCATTAAAATATCAGGGCAACACACTCTCCTCACTTATACTGTTCACCTGGTAACATGTCCTGTCTATATTAAACCATCAGGGGAACACACTCTCTTCACTTATACTGTTCACCTGGTAACATGTCCCGTGTATATGAAACCATCATGGGAACACACTCTCCTCACTTCTGCTGTTCACCTGGTAAAATGTCCCGTGTGCATTAAAAAATCATGGGAACAAACTCTCCTCACTTATGCTGTTCATCTGGTAACGTGTCCCGTGCATACTAAACCATCAGGGGAACACACTCTAATCACTTATAGAGTTCATCTGGTGACATGTCCCGTGTTTATTAAACAATCAGGGGAACACTCTCTCCTCACATATACAGTTCACCTGGTAACATGTCCTGTGTATATTAAACCATCAGGGGAACAAACTCTCCTCACTTATACTGTTCACATGGTGACATGTCCTGTGTTCATTAAAAAATCATGGGAACAAACTCTCCTCACTTATGCTGTTCATCTGGTAACGTGTCCCGTGCATACTAAACCATCAGGGGAACACACTCTCCTCACTTATACTGTTCACCTGGTAACATGTCCTGTGTATATTAAACCATCAGGGGAACACACTCTCTTCACTTATACTGTACACCTGGTAACATGTCCCGTGTATATGAAACCATCATGGGAACACACTCTCCTCACTTCTACTGTTCACCTGGTAACATGTCCTGTGTGTATTAAACCATCAGAGGAACACACTCTCTCCTCCCTTATACTGGTCACCTGGTAACATGTCCCGTGTATATTAAACAATCATAGGAACACACTCTCCTCACTTATACTGTTCACCTGGTAACATGTCCTGTGTGTATTAAACCATCAGAGGAACACACTCTCTCCTCCCTTATACTGGTCACCTGGTAACATGTCCCGTGTATATTAAACAATCATAGGAACACACTCTCCTCAATTATACTCTTCACCTGGTAACATGTCCTGTGTATATTAAACCTTCAGGGGAACACACTCTCCTCACTTATACTGTTCACCTGGTGACATGTCCCGTGTATATTAAACCATCAGGGGAACACACTCTCCTCACTTATACTGTTCACCTGGTGACATGTCCCGTGTGTATTAAACAATCAGGGGAACACACTCTCCTCACTTATACTGTTCACCAGGTGACATGTCCTGTGAATATTAAACCTTCAGGGGAACACACTCTCCTGACTTAGACTGTTCACCTGGTAACATGTCCTGTGAATATTAAACCTTCAGGGGAACACACTCTCCTGACTTATACTGTTCACCTGGTGACATGTCCCGTGTATATTAAACGATCAGGGGAACACACTCTCCTCACTTATACTGTTCACCTGGTGACATGTCCCGTGTGTATTAAACAATCAGGGGAACACACTCTCCTCACTTATACTGTTCACCTGGTGACATGTCCCGTGTATATTAAACGATCAGGGGAACACACTCTCCCCACTTATACTGTTCACCTGGTAACATGTCCTGTGTGCATTAAACCATCAGGGGAACACACTCTCCTCACTTACACTGATCACCTGGTAACTTGTCGCGTGTATATTAAACCATCAGGGGAACACAATCTCCTCACTTATACTGTTCACCTGGTAACATGTCCCGTGTATGTTAAACCATCAGGGGAACACACTCTCCTCACTTATACTGTTCACCTGGCAACATGTCCCGTGTATATTAAACCATCAGGGGAACACACTCTCCTCACTTATACTGTTCACATGGTGACATTTCCCCTGTATATTAAACCATCAGGGGAACACACAATGCTCACTTATACTGTTCACCTGGTAACATGTCCCGTGCGTATTAAACAATCAGGGGAACACAATCTCCTCTCTTATACTGTTCTCCTTGTGACGTGACCCGTGTGCATTAAACAATCAGGGGAACACACTCTCCTCACTTATACTGTTCACCTGGTGACATGTCCCGTGCGCATTAAACAATCAGGGTAACACACTCTCCTCACTTATACTGTTCACCTGGTGTCATGTCCCGTGTGTATTAAAGAATCAGGGGAAAACACTCTCCTCACTTATACTGTTCACATGGTGACATGTCCCGTGCGCATTAAACAATCAGGGTAACACACTCTCCTCACTTATACAGTTCACCTGGTGACATGTCCCGTGTATATTAAACCATCAGGGGAACACACTCTCCTCACTTATACAGTTCACCTGGTGACATGTCCCGTGTATATTAAACCATCAGGGGAACACACTCTCCTCACTTATACTGTTCACCTGGTGCCATGTCCCGTGTATATTAAACAATCAGGGGAACACACTCTCCTCACTTATACTGTTCACCTGGTGACATGTCCCGTGTATATTAAACTATCAGGGGAAAACACTCTCCTCACTTATACTGTTCACCTGGTGACATGTCCCGTGCGTGTTAAACCATCAGGGGAACACACTCTCCTCACTTATACTGTTCACCTGGTAACATGTCCTGTATATATAAAGCCATCTGGGGAACACACTCTTCTCACTTATACTTTTCACCTAGTGACATATCCTGTGTATATTAAACCATCAGGGGAACTCACTCGCCTCACTTATACTCTTCCTCAGGTAACATGTCCCGTGCATATAAAGCCATCTGGGGAACACACTCTTCTCACTTATACTTTTCACCTAGTGACATGTCCTGTGTATATTAAACCTTCAGGGGAACACACTCTCCTCACTTATACTGTTCACCTGGTAACATGTCCCGTGTGTATTAAACCATCAGGGGAACACACTCTCCTCACTTATACTGTTCACCTGGTAACATGTCCCGTGTTTATTAAACAATCAGGGGAACACACTCTAATCACTTACACTGTTCACCTGGTGACATGTCCCGTGCGTATTAAACAATCAGGGGAACACAATCTCCTCACTTATACTGTTCACATGGTGACATGTCCTGTCAGTATTAAACAATCCGGGGAACTCACTCTGCTCACTTACACTGTTCACCTTGTCACATGTCCCGTGTGCATTAAACAATCAGGGGAACACACTCTCCTCACTATTCTGTTCACGTGGTAACATGTCCCGTGTGTATTAAACAATCAGGGGAACACACTCTCCTCACATATACTGTTCACCTGGTGACATGTCCCGTGCATATTTAACAATCAGGGGAACACACTCTCCTCACTTATACTGTTCACCTGGTAACATGTCCCGTGTATATTAAACCTTCAGGGGAACACACTCTCCTCACTTACACTGTTCACCTGGTAACATGTCCCGTGTGTATTAAACAATCAGGGGAACACACTCTCCTCACTTACACTGTTCACCTGGTAACATGTCCCGTGTATATTAAACCATCAGGGGAACACACTCTCCTCACTTACACTGTTCACCTGGTGACATGTCCCGTGTATATTAAACCATCAGGGAAACACACTCTCCTCACTTATACTGTTCACCTGGTGACATGTCCCGTGCGTTTTAAACAATCAGGGCAACACACTCTCCTCACTTATACTGTTCACCTGGTGACATGTCCCGTGTATATTAAACCATTAAGGGAACACACACTCCTCACTTATACTGTTCACCTGGTAACATGTCACGTGCGTATTAAACCATCAGGGGAACATACTGTCCTCACTTACACTGTTCATCTGGTAACATGTCCCGTGTCTATTAAACCATCAGGGGAACACACTCTCCTCACTTATGCAGTTCATCTGGTAACATGGCCCGTGTATATTAAAGCATCAGGGGAACACATTCTCCTCACTTATACTGTTTACCCTGTAACATGTCCTGTGTATATTAAAACATCAGGGGAACACACTGTCCGGACTTATACCTTTCACCTTGTAACATGTCCTGTGTATATTAAACCATCAGGGGAACACTCTCGCCTCACTTATACTGTTCACTTGGTAACATGTCCCGTGCGTATTAAACCATCAGGGGAACACACTCTCCTCACTTATACTGTTCACTTGGTAACATGTCCCGTGAGTATTAAACCATCAGGGGAACACACTCTACTCACTTATGCTGTTCATCTGGTAACATGTCCCGTGTATATTAAACCATCAGGGGAAAACACTCTCCTCACTTACACTGTTCTCCTGGTAACATGTCCCGTGTATATTAAATCATCAGGGGAACACATTCCCCTCACTTATACTGTTCACCTGGTGACATGTCCCGTGTATATTTAACAATCAGGGGAACAAACTCTCCTCACTTATGCTGTTCACCTGGTAACATGCCCCGCGCATATTAAACCATCAGGGGAAAACATTCTCCTCACTTATACTGTTCACCTGGTAACATGTCCTGTGTATATTAAACCATCAGGGGAACACTCTGTCCTCACTTATACTGTTCATCTGGTAACACGTCCTGTGTATATTGAAGCATCAGGGGAACACACTCTCTTCACTTCTACTCTAGAGCTGGTAACATATCCCTTGTATATTAAACCATCAGGTGTACACACTCTCCTCACATATACTGTTTACCTGGCAACATGTCCTGTGTATATTAAACCATAAGGGGAACACACTGTCCGGACTTATACTTTTCACCTGGTAACATGTCCAATGTATATTAAACCATCAGGGGAACACACTCTCCTCACTTATACTGATCACCTGGTAACATGTCCTGTGTATATTAAACCATCAGGGGAACACACTCTCCTCACTTATACGGTTCACCTGGTAACATGTCCCGTGTGCATTAAACCAACAGGGGACACACTCGCCTCACTTATACTGTTCACCTGGTGACATGTCCCGTGTATATTAAACCATCAGGGGAAAGCCCTCTCCTCACTTATACTGTTCACCTGGTAACATGTCCCGTGTGTATTAAACAATCAGGAGAACACACTCTCCTCACTTATACTGTTCAGCTGGTGACATGTCCCGTGCGTATTAAACAATCAGGGGAACACACTCTCCTCACTTATACTGTTCACCTGGTAACATGTCCCGTGTGCATTAAACCAACAGGGGAACACACTCGCCTCACTTATACTGTTCACCTGGTAAAATGTCCTGTGTGTATTAAACCATCAGGGGAACACACTCTCCTCACTTCTACTGTTCACCTGGTAACATGTCCCGTGTATATTAAACCATCAGGGGAAAGCCCTCTCCTCACTTATACTGTTCACCTGGTAACATGTCCCGTGTGTATTAAACAATCAGGAGAACACACTCTCCTCACTTATACTGTTCAGCTGGTGACATGTCCCGTGCGTATTAAACAATCAGGGGAACACACTCTCCTCACTTATACTGTACACCTGGTAACATGTCCCGTGTCTATTAAACCATCAGGAGAACACAATCTGCTCACTTATACTGTTCACCTGGTAACATGTCCCGTTGATTTTCAACAATCAGGGGAACACACTCTCCTCACTTATACTGTTCACGTGGTAACATGTCCCGAGTATATTAAACCATCAGGGGTAAATATTCTCCTCAATTATACTGTTCACCTGGTGACATGTCCCAAGTGTATTAAACCATCAGGGGAACACACTCTCCTCACTTATACTGTTCACCTGGTGACGTGTCCCGTGTATATTAAACCATCAGGGGAACACACTCTCCTCACTTATACTGTTCACCTGGTGACGTGTCCCGTGTATATTAAACCATGAGGGGAACAAACTCTCCTCTCGTATGCTGTTCACCTGGTGACATGTCCCCTGTGTATTCAACCATCAGGGGAACTGACTCTCCTCTCATATGCTGTTCACCTGGTGACATGTCCCCTGTGTATTAAACAATCAGGGGAACACACTCTCCTCACTTATACTGTTCACTTGGGAACATGTCCTATGTATATTAAACCATCAGGGGAACACACTCTCCTCACTTATACTGTTTACCTGGTAACATGTCCTGTGTGTATTAAACCATCAGGGGAACACACTCTCCTCACTTATACTGTAAAACCTGGTAACATGTCCTGAGTGTTGTAAACAATCAGGGGAACACACTCTGCTCACTTATACTGTTCACCTGCTAACATGTCCTGTGTGCATTAAACCATCAGGGGAACACAGTCTCCTCACTGATACTGTTCACCTGGTAACATGTCCTGTGTGCATTAAACCATCAGGGGAACACAGTCTCCTCACTTATACTGTTCACCTGGTAACATGTCCCGTGTATATTAAACCATCAGGGGAATACAATCTGCTCACTTATGCTGTTCATCTGGTAACATGTCCTGTGTACATTAAACAATCAGGGGAACACACTCTCCTCAATTACACTGTTCACCTGGTGACATGTCCCATGTATATTAAACCATCAGGGGAACACACTCTGCAAACTTATAGTGTTCACCTGGTAACATGTCCTGTGTTTATTAAAACATCAGGGGAACTCACTCTGCTCACTTATACTGTTCACCTGGTAACATGTCCTGTGTGTATTAAACCATCAGGGGAACACACTCTCCTCACTTACACTGTTCACCTGGTGACATGTCCCGTGTATATTAAACCATCAGGGGAACAGAATCTGCTCAGTTATAGAGTTCACCTGGTAACATGTCCCATGTATATTAAACCATCAGGGGAAGACACTCTGCTCACTTATACAGTTCATCTGGTAAAATGTCCTGTGTATATTAAACAATCAGGGGAACACACTCTCCTCACTTCTACTCTGGAGCTGGTAACATGTCCAGTATATATTAAACCATCAGGGGAACATACTCCCCTCACTTACACTGTTCACCTGGTGACATGTCCCGTGTGTATTAAAGCATCAGGGGAACACACTCTCCTCACTTATACTGTTCACCTGGTAACATGTCCTGTGTGTATTAAACAATCAGGGGAACACACTCTCCTCACTTATACTGTTCACCTGGTAACATGTCCCGTGTATATTAAGCCATCAGGGGAACACACTCTCCTCACTTATACTGTTCACCTGGTAACATGTCCCGTGTATATTAAACCATCAGGGGAACACAGTCTCCTCACTTATACTGTTCACCTGGTAACATGTCCCATGCATATTAAACCATCAGGGGAACACACTCTCCTCACTTATACTGTTCACCTGGTAACATGTCCCGTCGATATTAAACCATCAGGGGAACACACACCCCTCACTTACATTGTTCACCTGGTGACATGTCCTGTGTGTATTAAAGCATCAGGGGAACACCCTCTCCTCACTTATACTGTTGACCTGGTAACATGTCCCGTGTTTATTAAACAATCAGGGGAACACACTCTCCTCACTTATACTGTTCACCTGGTAACATGTCCCGTCGATATTAAACCATCAGGGGAACACACTCCCCTCACTTACATTGTTCACCTGGTGACATGTCCTGTGTGTATTAAAGCATCAGGGGAACACCCTCTCCTCACTTATACTGTTCACCTGGTAACATGTCCCGTGTTTATTAAACAATCAGGGGAACACACTCTCCTCACTTATACTGTTCACCTGGTAACATGTCCCGTGCGTATTACACCATCAGGGGAACACACTCTCCTCACTTATACTGTTCAACTGGTAACATGTCCCGTCTGAATTATACCATCAGGGGAACACACTCTCCTCACTTATCGAGTTCACTTGGTAACATGTCCCATGTATATTAAACCATCAGGGGAACACACTCTGCTCACTTATACTGTTCACCTGGCAACATGTACTGTATAGATTAAACCATCAGGGGAACACACCCTCCTCACTTGTAGAGTTCACCTGGTAACATGTCCTGTGTGTATTAAACCATCAGGGGAACAAACTCTGCTCACTTATACTGTTCACCTGGTAACATGTCCTGTGTGCATTATACCATCAGGGGAACACAGTCTCCACACTTATACTGTTCACCTGGTAACATGTCCCGTGCGTATTATACAATCAGGGGAACACACTCGGCCCGCTTATACAGTTCATCTGGTAACATGTCCAGTGTATATTGAACAATCAGGTGAACACACTCTCCTCACTTATACTGTTCACCTGGTGACATGTCCCGTGCGTATTAAACAATTAGGGGAACACACTCTCCTCACTTCTACTCTCGAGCTGGTAACATGTCCCGTGTATATTAAACCATCAGGGGAACACAATCTGCTCACTTATACAGTTCATCTGGTAACATGTCCCGTGTATATTAAACCATCAGGGGAACACACTCTCCTCACTTATACTGTTCACCTGGTAACATATCCCGTTCGTATTAAACCATCAGGGGAACACACTCTCCTCAATTACACTGTTCACCTGGTGACATGTCCCGTGTGTATTAAACCATCAGGGGAACACACTCTCCTCAATTACACTGTTCACCTGGTGACGTGACCCGTGTGCATTAAACAATCAGGGGAACACACTCTCCTCACTTATACTGTTCACCTGGTAACATGTCCCGTGTGTATTAAACCATCAGGGGAACACACTCTCCTCACTTACACTGTTCACCTGGTAACATGTCCCGTGTGTATTAAACCATCAGGGGAACACACTCTCCTCATTTACACTTTTCACCTGGTGACATGTCCCGTCAGTATTAAACAATCAGGGGAACACACTCTCCTCAGTTATACAGTTCACCTGGTAACATGTCCCGTTCGTATTAAAGCATCATGGGAACACATTCTCCTCACTTATACTGTTCACCTGGTAACATGTCCCGTGTTTATTAAACAATCAGGGGAACACACTCTCCTCACTTATACTGTTCACCTGGTAACATGTCACATGTATATTAAACCATCAGGGGAACACACTCTGCAAACGAATAGTGTTCACCTGGCAACATCTCCCGTGTGTATTAAACCATCAGGGGAACGCACTCTGCTCACTTATACTGTTCACATGGTAACATGTCCTGTGTTTAATAAAACATCAGGGGAACACAGTCTCCTCACTTATACTGTTCACCATGTAACATGTCCTGTGTACATTAAACCATCAAGGGAACACAGTCTCTTCACTTATACTGTTCCCCTGGTGACATGTCCCGTGTATAATAAACCATCAGGGGAACAGAATCTGCTCAGTTATAGAGTTCACCTGGTAACATGTCCCATGTATATTAAACCATCAGGGGAAGACACTCTGCTCACTTATACAGTTCATCTGGTAAAATGTCCTGTGTATATTAAACAATCAGGTGAACACACTCTCCTCACTTATACTGTTGACCTGGTGACATGTCCCGTGTGTATTAAACAATCAGGGGAGCATACTCTCCTCACTTCTACTCTAGAGGTGGTAACATGTCCAGTGTATATTAAACCATCAGGGGAACACTCTCCCCTCACTTACACTGTTCACCTGGTGAAATGTCCCGTGTGTATTAAAGCATCAGGGGAACACACTCTCCTCACTTATACTGTTCACCTGGTAACATGTCCCGTGTTTATTAAACAATCAGGGGAACACACTCTCCTCACTTATACTGTTCACCTGGTAACATGTCCCCTTCGTATTCAACCATCAGGGGAACACATTCCCCTCCCATATACTGTTCACCTGGATACATGTCCTGTGTATATTAAACCATCAGGGGAACACAATCTGCTCACTTATACAGTTCATCTGGTAACATGTCCTGTGTATATTAAACAATCAGGGGAACACACTCTCCTCACTTATACTGTTCACCTGGTGACATGTCCCGTGCGTGTTAAACAATCAGGGGAACACAGTCTCCTCACTTACACTGTTCCCCTGTTGACATGTCCCGTCTCAATTAAAAGATCAGGGGAACACAGTCTCCTCACTTATACTGTTCACCTGGTAACATGTCCCGTGTATATTAAACCACCAGGGTAACACACTCTCCTCACTTATACTGCTTTCTGTTAACATGTCCCGTGTGTATTAAACAGTCAGGGGAACACACTCTCCTCACTTATACTGTTCACCTGGTAACATATCCCGTGTGTATTAAACCATCAGGGGAACACATTCCCCTCACTTATACTGTTCACCAGGTTACATGTCCCGTGTGTATTAAACAATCAGGGGAACTCACTCTCCTCACTTATACTGTTCACCAGATAATATGTCCCGTGTATATTAAACCATCACGGGAAAACATTCTCCTCACTTATACTGTTCACCTGGTAACATGTCCCGTCGATATTAAACCACCTGGGGAACACACTCTACTCACTTGTACTGTTCACCTGGTAACATGTCTCGTGTATATTAAACCATCAGGGGAACACATTCCCCTCCCATATACTGTTCACCTGGATACATGTCCTGTGTATATTAAACCATCAGGGGAACACAATCTGCTCACTTATACAGTTCATCTGGTAACATGTCCTGTGTATATTAAACAATCAGGGGAACACACTCTCCTCACTTATACTGTTCACCTGGTGACATGTCCCGTGCGTGTTAAACAGTCAGGGGAACACACTCTCCTCACTTACACTGTTCACCTGGTAACATGTCCTGTGTATATTAAACAATCAGGGGAACACACTCTCCTCACTTATACTGTTCACCTGGTAACATATCCCGTTCGTATTAATCCATCAGGGGAACACACTCTCCTCACTTACACTGTTCACCAGGTTACATGTCCCGTGTATATTAAACCATCAGGGGAACACACTCTCTTCACTTATACTGTTCACCCGGTGACGTGTCCCGTGTATATTAAACCATGAGGGGAACAGACTCTCCTCTCGTATGCTGTTCACCTGGTAACATGACCTGTGTATATTAAACCATCAGGGGAAAGCACTCTCCTCACTTATACTGTTCACCTGGTAACATGACCCGTGTATATTAAACCATCAGCGGAACACACTCTCCTCACTTATACTGTTCACCTGGTAACATGTCCCGTGTATATTAAACCATCAGAGGAACACACTCTGCTCACTTATACTGTTCATCTCGTAACATGTCGCGTGTGTGTTAAACCATCAGGGGAACACAATCTCCTCACTTATACTGTTCACTTGGGAACATGTCCCGTTTGTGTTAAACCATCAGGGGAACACACTCTCCTCACTTATACTGTTCACTTGGGAACATGTCCTGTGCGTCTTTAATCATCAGGGGAACACACTCTCCTCACTTATACTTTTCATCTGGTGACATGTCCCGTGTATGTTAAACCATCAGGGGAACACACTCTGCTCACTTATACTGTTCATCTCGTAACATGTCGCGTGTGTGTTAAACCATCAGGGGAACACAATCTCCTCACTTATACTGTTCACTTGGGAACATGTCCCGTTTATGTTAAACCAACAGGGGAACACACTCTCCTCACTTATACTGTTCACCTGGTAACATGTCCCGTGTGTATTAAACAATCAGGGGAACACTGTCTCCTCACTTATACTGTTCTCCTGGTAACATGTCCCGTGAAGATTAACCCATCAGGGGAACACACTCTCCTCACTTCTACTGTTCACCTGGTAACATGTCCCGTGCGTATTAAACAATCGGGGAACACACTCTCCTCACTTATACTGTTCACCTGGTAACATGTCCCGTGCGTATTAAACCATCAGTGGAAAACACTCTCCTCACTATTCTGTTCACATGGTAACATGTCCCGTGTGTATTAAAGTGAGGAGAATGTTTTCCCTTGATGGTTTCATGTACACGGGACATGTAACCAGGTGAACAGTATAAGTGAGGAGAGTGTGTTCCCCTGATGGTTTAATACACACGGGACATGATACCAGGTGAACAGTATAAGTGAGGAGAGTGTGTTCCCCTGATGGTTTAATATACACGGGACATGTTCCCAGGTGAACAGTATAAGTGAGGAGAGTGTGTTCCCCTGATCGTTTAGTATACACGGGACATGTTGCCAGGTGAACAGTATAAGTGAGGAGAGATTGTTACCCTGATTGTTTAGTACGCACGGGACATGTCACCAGGTGAACAGTATAAGTGAGGAGAGTGTGTTCCCCTGATGGTTTAACACACACGGGACATGTTACCAGGTGAACAGTATAAGTGAGGGGAGTGTGTTCCCCTGATTGTTTAACACGCACGGGACATGTTACCAGGTGAACAGTATACGTGAGGAGAGTGTGTTCCCCTGTTGGTTTAATATACACAGGACATGATACCAGGTGAACAGTATAAGTGAGGAGAGTGCTTTCCCCTGATGGTTTAATATACACGGGTCATGTTACCAGGTGAACAGTATAAGTGAGGAGAGTGTGTTCCGATGATGGTTTAATATACACGGGACATGTTACCAGGTGAACAGTATAAGTGAGGAGAGTGTGTTCCGCTGATGGTTTAATATACACGGGTCATGTTACCAGGTGAACAGTATAAGTGAGGAGAGTGCTTTCCCCTGATGGTTTAATATACACAGGTCATGTTACCAGGTGAACAGTATAAGTGAGGAGAGTGTGTTCCGCTGATGGTTTAATATACACGGGTCATGTTACCAGGTGAACAGGTTAAGTGAGGAGACTGTATTCCCCTGATGGTTTAATATACATGGGACATGTTACCAGGTGAACAGTATAAGTGAGGAGAGTGTGTTCCGCTGATGGTTTAATATACACGGGTCATGTTACCAGGTGAACAGGTTAAGTGAGGAGACTGTATTCCCCTGATGTTTTAATACACACGGGACACGTTACCAGGCGAACAGTATAAGTGAGGAGAATGTGTTCCCCTGATGGTTTAATATACACGGTACATGTTACCAGGTGAACATTTTAAGTGAGCAGAGTGTTTTCCCCTGATTGTTAAATATACACGGGACACGTTACCAGGCGAACAGTATAAGTGAGGAGAGTGTGTTCTCCTGATGGTTTAATACACACGGGACGTGTTACCAGGTGAAAAGTATAAGTGAGGAGAGTGTGTTCCCCTGATTGTTTAATACTCACGGGACATGTTACCAGGTGAACAGTATAAGTGAGGAGAGTGTGTTCCCCTGATGCATTAATACACCCGGGACATGTTACCAGGTGAACAGTATAAGTGAGGAGAGTGTTTTCCCCTGATGGTTTCATATACACGGGACATTTTACCAGGTGAACAGTGTAAGTGAGGAGAGTGTGTTCCCCTGATTGTTTAATACTCACGGGACATGTTACCAGGTGAACAGTATAAGTGAGGAGAGTGTGTTCCCCTGATGCCTTAATACACCCGTGACATGTTACCAGGTGAACAGTATAAGTGAGGAGAATGTGTTCCCCTGATGGTTTAATACACACGGGACATGAGACCAGGTGAACAGTATAAGTGAGGAGAGTGTGTTCCCCTGATGGTTTAATATACACGGGACATGTTCCCAGGTGAACAGTATAAGTGAGGAGAGTGTGTTCCCCTGATCGTTTAGTATACACGGGACATGTTGCCAGGTGAACAGTATAAGTGAGGAGAGATTGTTACCCTGATTGTTTAGTACGCACGGGACATGTCACCAGGTGAACAGTATAAGTGAGGAGAGTGTGTTCCCCTGATGGTTTAACACACACGGGACATGTTACCAGGTGAACAGTATAAGTGAGGGGAGTGTGTTCCCCTGATTGTTTAACACGCACGGGACATGTTACCAGGTGAACAGTATACGTGAGGAGAGTGTGTTCCCCTGTTGGTTTAATATACACAGGACATGATACCAGGTGAACAGTATAAGTGAGGAGAGTGAGTTCCCCTGATTTTTTAATATACCCGGGACATGTCACCAGGTGAACAGTATAAGTGAGGAGAGTGCTTTCCCCTGATGGTTTAATAGACACGGGTCATGTTACCAGGTGAACAGTATAAGTGAGGAGAGTGTGTTCCGCTGATGGTTTAATATACACGGGACATGTTACCAGGTGAACAGTATAAGTGAGGAGAGTGCTTTCCCCTGATGGTTTAATAGACACGGGTCATGTTACCAGGTGAACAGTATAAGTGAGGAGAGTGTGTTCCGCTGATGGTTTAATATACACGGGACATGTTCCCAGGTGAACAGTATAAGTGAGGAGAGTGCTTTCCCCTGATGGTTTAATATACACGGGTCATGTTACCAGGTGAACAGTATAAGTGAGGAGAGTGTGTTCCGCTGATGGTTTAATATACACGGGACATGTTACCAGGTGAACAGTATAAGTGCGGAGAGTGCTTTCCCCTGATGGTTTAATATACACGGGTCATGTTACCAGGTGAACAGTATAAGTGAGGAGAGTGCTTTCCCCTGATGGTTTAATATACACGGGTCATGTTACCAGGTGAACAGTATAAGTGAGGAGAGTGTGTTCCGCTGATGGTTTAATATACACGGGACATGTTACCAGATGAACAGTATAAGTGGGAGAGTGCTTTCCCCTGATCGTTTAATATACACGGGTCATGTTACCAGGCGAAGAGTATAAGTGAGGAGAGTGTGTTCCCCTGATGGTTTAATACACACGGGACGTGTTACCAGGTGAACAGTATAAGTGAGCAGACTGTGTTCCCCTGATGGTTTAATATACACGGGACATGTTACCAGGTGAACAGTATAAGTGAGGAGACTGTATTCCCCTGATGGTTTAATATACACGGGACATGTTAGCAGGTGAACAGTATAAGTGAGGAGAATGTGTTCCCCTGATGGTTTAATATACACAGGACATGTTACCAGGTGAACAGTATAAGTGAGGAGAGTGTGTTCCCCTGATTGTTTAATACTCACGGGACATGTTACCTGGTGAACAGTATAAGTGAGGAGAATGTGTTCCCCTGATGGTTTAATATACACAGGACATGTTACCAGGTGAACAGTATAAGTGAGGAGAGTGTGTTCCCCTGATTGTTTAATACTCACGGGACATGTTACCAGGTGAACAGTATAAGTGAGGAGACTGTATTCCCCTGATGGTTTAATACACACGGGACGTGTTACCAGGTGAACAGTATAAGTGAGCAGACTGTGTTCCCCTGATGGTTTAATATACACGGGACATGTTACCAGGTGAACAGTATAAGTGAGGAGACTGTATTCCCCTGATGGTTTAATATACACGGGACATGTTAGCAGGTGAACAGTATAAGTGAGGAGAATGTGTTCCCCTGATGGTTTAATATACACAGGACATGTTACCAGGTGAACAGTATAAGTGAGGAGAGTGTGTTCCCCTGATTGTTTAATACTCACGGGACATGTTACCTGGTGAACAGTATAAGTGAGGAGAATGTGTTCCCCTGATGGTTTAATATACACAGGACATGTTACCAGGTGAACAGTATAAGTGAGGAGAGTGTGTTCCCCTGATTGTTTAATACTCACGGGACATGTTACCAGGTGAACAGTATAAGTGAGGAGAGTGTGTTCCCATGATGGTTTAATACACACGGGACGTGTTACCAGGTGAACAGTATAAGTGAGCAGACTGTGTTCCCCTGATGGTTTAATATACACGGGACATGTTACCAGGTGAACAGTATAAGTGAGGAGACTGTATTCCCCTGATGGTTTAATATACACGGGACATGTTAGCAGGTGAACAGTATAAGTGAGGAGAATGTGTTCCCCTGATGGTTTAATATACACAGGACATGTTACCAGGTGAACAGTATAAGTGAGGAGACTGTGTTCCCCTGATGGTTTAATATACACGGGACATGTTACCAGGTGAACAGTATAAGTGAGGAGACTGTATTCCCCTGATGGTTTAATATACACGGGACATGTTAGCAGGTGAACAGTATAAGTGAGGAGAATGTCTTCCCCTGATGGTTTAATATACACAGGACATGTTACCAGGTGAACAGTATAAGTGAGGAGAGTGTGTTCCCCTGATTGTTTAATACTCACGGGACATGTTACCAGGTGAACAGTATAAGTGAGGAGACTGTATTCCCCTGATGGTTTAATATACACGGGACATGTTAGCAGGTGAACAGTATAAGTGAGGAGAATGTGTTCCCCTGATGGTTTAATACACACGGGACATGTTACCAGGTGAACAGTATAAGTGAGGAGAGTGTGTTCCCCTGATGGTTTAATATACACAGGACGTGTTACCAGGTGAACAGTATAAGTGAGGAGAGTGTGTTCCCCTGATTGTTTAATACTCACGGGACATGTTACCTGGTGAACAGTGTAAGTGAGGAGAATGTGTTCCCCTGATGCTTTAATATACACGGGACATGTTACCAGGTGAACTGTATAAGTGAGGAGAGTGTGATCCAATGATTGTTTAATACTGACGGGATGTGTCACCAGGTGAAGAGTATAAGTGAGGAGAGTGTGTTCCCCTGATGTTTTAATATACGCGGGACATGTTACCAGGTGAACGGCATAAGTGAAGAGAGTGTGTTCCCCTGATTGTTTTATGTACACGGGACATGTTACCAGGTGAACAGTATAAGTGAGGAGAGTGTGTTCCCCTGATGGTTTAATATACATGGGACTTGTTACCAGGTGAACAGTTTAAGTGAGGAGAGTGTGTTCCCCTGATGGTTTAATATACATGGGACTTGTTACCAGGTGAACAGTTTAAGTGAGGAGAGTGTGTTCCCCTGATGGTTTAATATACACGGGACATGTTCCCAGGTGAACAGGAAAGTGAGGAGAGTGTGTTCCCCTGATCGTTTTGTATACACGAGACATGTTGCCAGGTGAACAGTATAAGTGAGGAGACATTGTTACCCTGATTGTTTAGTACGCACGGGACATGTCACCAGGTGATCAGTATAAGTGAGGAGAGTGTTTTCCCCTGATGGTTTAACACGCACGGGACATGTTACCAGGTGAACAGTATAAGTGAGGAGAGTGTTTTCCCCTGATGGTTTAACACGCACGGGACATGTTACCAGGTGAACAGTATAAGTGAGGACAGTGTTTTCCCCTGATGGTTTAACACGCACGGGACATGTTACCAGGTGAACAGTATAAGTGAGGAGAGTGTGTTCCCCTGTTGGTTTAATATACACAGGACATGATACCAGGTGAACAGTATAAGTGAGGAGAGTGAGTTCCCCTGATTTTTTAATATACCCGGGACATGTCACCAGGTGATCAGTATAAGTGAGGAGAGTGTATTCCCCTGATGGTTTAATATGCACGGGACATGTTACCAGGTGAACAGTATAAGTGAGGAGAGTGCTTTCCCCTGATGGTTTAATATACACGGGACATGTTACCAGGTGAACAGTATAAGTGAGGAGAGTGTGTTCCGCTGATGGTTTAATATACACGGGACATGTTCCCACGTGAACAGTATAAGTGAGGAGAGTGCTTTCCCCTGATGGTTTAATATACACGGGTCATGTTACCAGGTGAACAGTATAAGTGAGGAGAATGTATTCCCCTGATGGTTTAATATACACGGGACATGTTCCCAGGTGAACAGTATAATTGAGGAGAGTGCTTTCCCCTGATGGTTTAATATACACGGGACATGTCACCAGGTGAACAGTGTAAGTGAGGAGAGTGTGTTCCCCTGATGGTTTAATACACACGGGACATGATACCAGCTATCAGTATAAGTGAGGAGAGTGTGTTCCCCTGATGGTTTAATATACACGGGACATGTTCCCAGGTGAACAGTATAAGTGAGGAGATTGTGTTCCCCTGATCGTTTAGTATACACGGGACATGTTGCCAGGTGAACAGTATAAGTGAGGAGAGATTGTTACCCTGATTGTTTAGTACGCACGGGACATGTCACCAGGTGAACAGTATAAGTGAGGAGAGTGTGTTCCCCTGATGGTTTAACACACACGGGACATGTTACCAGGTGAACAGTATAAGTGAGGGGAGTGTGTTCCCCTGATTGTTTAACACGCACGGGACATGTTACCAGGTGAACAGTAAACGTGAGGAGAGTGTGTTCCCCTGTTGGTTTAATATACACAGGACATGATACCAGGTGAATAGTATAAGTGAGGAGAGTGAGTTCCCCTGATTTTTTAATATACCCGGGACATGTCACCAGGTGAACAGTATAAGTGAGGAGAGTGCATTCCCCTGATGGTTTAATATACACGGGTCATGTTACCAGGTGAACAGTATAAGTGAGGAGAGTGTGTTCCGCTGATGGTTTAATATACACGGGACATGTTACCAGGTGAACAGTATAAGTGAGGAGAGTGCTTTCCCCTGATGGTTTAATAGACACGGGTCATGTTACCAGGTGAACAGTATAAGTGAGGAGAGTGTGTTCCGCTGATGTTTTAATATACACGGGACATGTTCCCAGGTGAACAGTATAAGTGAGGAGAGTGCTTTCCCCTGATGGTTTAATATACACGGGTTATGTTACCAGGTGAACAGTATAAGTGAGGAGAGTGTGTTCCGCTGATGGTTTAATATACACGGGACATGTTACCAGGTGAACAGTATAAGTGCGGAGAGTGCTTTCCACTGATGGTTTAATATACACGGGTCATGTTACCAGGTGAACAGTATAAGTGAGGAGAGTGCTTTCCCCTGATGGTTTAATATACACGGGTCATGTTACCAGGTGAACAGTATAAGTGAGGAGAGTGTGTTCCGCTGATGGTTTAATATACACGGGTCATGTTACCAGGTGAACAGGTTAAGTGAGGAGACTGTATTCCCCTGATGGTTTAATATACATGGGACATGTTACCAGGTGAACAGTATCAGTGAGGAGAGTGTGTTCCGCTGATGGTTTAATATACACGGGACATGTTACCAGGTGAACAGTATAAGTGAGGAGAGTGCTTTCCCCTGATGGTTTAATATACACGGGTCATGTTACCAGGCGAAGAGTATAAGTAAGGAGAGTGTGTTCCCCTGATGGTTTAATACACACGGGACGTGTTACCAGGTGAACAGTATAAGTGAGCAGACTGTGTTCCCCTGATGGTTTAATATACACGGGACATGTTACCAGGTGAACAGTATAAGTGAGGAGACTGTATTCCCCTGATGGTTTAATATACACGGGACATGTTAGCAGGTGAACAGTATAAGTGAGGAGAATGTGTTCCACTGATGGTTTAATATACACAGGACATGTTACCAGGTGAACAGTGTAAGTGAGGAGAGTGTGTTCCCCTGATTGTTTAATACTCACGGGACATGTTACCTGGTGAACAGTATAAGTGAGGAGAATGTGTTCCCCTGATGGTTTAATATACACAGGACATGTTACCAGGTGAACAGTATAAGTGAGGAGAGTGTGTTCCCCTGATTGTTTAATACTCACGGGACATGTTACCAGGTGAACAGTATAAGTGAGGAGACTGTATTCCCCTGATGTTTTAATATACACGGGACATGTTAGCAGGTGAACAGTATAAGTGAGGAGAATGTGTTCCCCTGATGGTTTAATATACACAGGACATGTTACCAGGTGAACAGTATAAGTGAGGAGAGTGTGTTCCCCTGATTGTTTAATACTCACGGGACATGTTACCTGGTGAACAGTGTAAGTGAGGAGAATGTGTTCCCCTGATGCTTTAATACACCCGGGACATGTTACCAGGTGAACTGTATAAGTGAGGAGAGTGTGATCCAATGATTGTTTAATACTGACGGGATGTGTCACCAGGTGAAGAGTATAAGTGAGGAGAGTGTGTTCCCCTGATGTTTTAATATACGCGGGACATGTTACCAGGTGAACGGCATAAGTGAAGAGAGTGTGTTCCCCTGATGGTTTAATATACATGGGACTTGTTACCAGGTGAACAGTTTAAGTGAGGAGAGTGTGTTCCCCTGATGGTTTAATATACATGGGACTTGTTACCAGGTGAACAGTTTAAGTGAGGAGAGTGTGTTCCCCTGATGGTTTAATATACATGGGACTTGTTACCAGGTGAACAGTTTAAGTGAGGAGAGTGTGTTCCCCTGATGGTTTAATATACATGAGACTTGTTACCAGGTGAACAGTTTAAGTGAGGAGAGTGTGTTCCCCTGATTGTTTTATGTACACGGGACATGTTACCAGGTGAACAGTATAAGTGAGGAGAGTGTGTTCCCCTGATGGTTTAATATACATGGGACTTGTTACCAGGTGAACAGTTTAAGTGAGGAGAGTGTGTTCCCCTGATGGTTTAATATACATGGGACTTGTTACCAGGTGAACAGTTTAAGTGAGGAGAGTGTGTTCCCCTGATGGTTTAATATACACGGGACATGTTCCCAGGTGAACAGTATAAGTGAGGAGAGTGTGTTCCCCTGATCGTTTAGTATACACGAGACATGTTGCCAGGTGAACAGTATAAGTGAGGAGACATTGTTACCCTGATTGTTTAGTACGCACGGGACATGTCACCAGGTGAACAGTATAAGTGAGGAGAGTGTTTTCCCCTGATGGTTTAACACGCACGGGACATGTTACCAGGTGAACAGTATAAGTGAGGAGAGTGTTTTCCCCTGATGGTTTAACACGCACGGGACATGTTACCAGGTGAACAGTATAAGTGAGGACAGTGTTTTCCCCTGATGGTTTAACACGCACGGGACATGTTACCAGGTGAACAGTATAAGTGAGGAGAGTGTGTTCCCCTGTTGGTTTAATATACACAGGACATGATACCAGGTGAACAGTATAAGTGAGGAGAGTGAGTTCCCCTGATTTTTTAATATACCCGGGACATGTCACCAGGTGATCAGTATAAGTGAGGAGAGTGTATTCCCCTGATGGTTTAATATGCACGGGACATGTTACCAGGTGAACTGTATAAGTGAGGAGAGTGCTTTCCCCTGATGGTTTAATATACACGGGACATGTTACCAGGTGAACAGTATAAGTGAGGAGAGTGTGTTCCGCTGATGGTTTAATATACACGGGACATGTTACCAGGTGAACAGTATAAGTGAGGAGAGTGCTTTCCCCTGATGGTTTAATAGACACGGGTCATGTTACCAGGTGAACAGTATAAGTGAGGAGAGTGTGTTCCGCTGATGGTTTAATATACACGGGACATGTTCCCAGGTGAACAGTATAAGTGAGGAGAGTGCTTTCCCCTGATGGTTTAATATACACGGGTCATGTTACCAGGTGAACAGTATAAGTGAGGAGAGTGTGTTCCGCTGATGGTTTAATATACACGGGACATGTTACCAGGTGAACAGTATAAGTGCGGAGAGTGCTTTCCCCTGATGGTTTAATATACACGGGTCATGTTACCAGGTGAACAGTATAAGTGAGGAGAGTGCTTTCCCCTGATGGTTTAATATACACGGGTCATGTTACCAGGTGAACAGTATAAGTGAGGAGAGTGTGTTCCGCTGATGGTTTAATATACACGGGTCATGTTACCAGGTGAACAGGTTAAGTGAGGAGACTGTATTCCCCTGATGGTTTAATATACATGGGACATGTTACCAGGTGAACAGTATCAGTGAGGAGAGTGTGTTCCGCTGATGGTTTAATATACACGGGACATGTTACCAGGTGAACAGTATAAGTGAGGAGAGTGCTTTCCCCTGATGGTTTAATATACAAGGGTCATGTTACCAGGCGAAGAGTATAAGTGAGGAGAGTGTGTTCCCCTGATGGTTTAATACACACGGGACGTGTTACCAGGTGAACAGTATAAGTGAGGAGAGTGTGTTCCCCTGATGGTTTAATATACACGGGACATGTTACCAGGTGAACAGTATAAGTGAGGAGACTGTATTCCCCTGATGGTTTAATATACACGGGACATGTTAGCAGGTGAACAGTATAAGTGAGGAGAATGTGTTCCCCTAATGGTTTAATATACACAGGACATGTTACCAGGTGAACAGTATAAGTGAGGAGAGTGTGTTCCCCTGATTGTTTAATACTCACGGGACATGTTACCAGGTGAACAGTATAAGTGAGGAGAGTGTGTTCCCCTGATGGTTTAATATACACAGGACATGTTACCAGGTGAACAGTATAAGTGAGGAGAGTGTGTTCCCCTGATTGTTTAATACTCACGGGACATGTTACCAGGTGAACAGTATAAGTGAGGAGACTGTATTCCCCTGATGGTTTAATATACACGGGACATGTTAGCAGGTGAACAGTATAAGTGAGGAGAATGTGTTCCCCTGATGGTTTAATATACACAGGACATGTTACCAGGTGAACAGTATAAGTGAGGAGAGTGTGTTCCCCTGATTGTTTAATACTCACGGGACATGTTACCTGGTGAACAGTATAAGTGAGGAGAATGTGTTCCCCTGATGCTTTAATACACCCGGGACATGTTACCAGGTGAACTGTATAAGTGAGGAGAGTGTGATCCAATGATTGTTTAATACTGACGGGATGTGTCACCAGGTGAAGAGTATAAGTGAGGAGAGTGTGTTCCCCTGATGTTTTAATATACGCGGGACATGTTACCAGGTGAACAGCATAAGTGAAGAGAGTGTGTTCCCCTGATTGTTTTATGTACACGGGACATGTTACCAGGTGAACAGTATAAGTGAGGAGAGTGTGTTCCCCTGATGGTTTAATATACATGGGACTTGTTACCAGGTGAACAGTTTAAGTGAGGAGAGTGTGTTCCCCTGATGGTTTAATATACATGGGACTTGTTACCAGGTGAACAGTTTAAGTGAGGAGAGTGTGTTCCCCTGATGGTTTAATATACACGTGACATGTTCCCAGGTGAACAGTATAAGTGAGGAGAGTGTGTTCCCCTGATCGTTTAGTATACACGTGACATGTTGCCAGGTGAACAGTATAAGGGAGGAGAGTGTTTTCCCCTGATGGTTTAACACGCACGGGACATGTTACCAGGTGAACAGTATAAGTGAGGAGAGTGTATTCCCCTGATGGTTTAACACGCACGGGACATGTTACCAGGTGAACAGTATAAGTGAGGACAGTGTTTTCCCCTGATGGTTTAACACGCACGGGACATGTTACCAGGTGAACAGTATAAGTGAGGAGAGTGTGTTCCGCTGATGGTTTAATATACACGGGACATGTTACCAGGTGAACAGTATTAGTGAGGAGACTTTATTCCCCTGATGGTTTAATATACACGGGACATGTTAGCAGGTGAACAGGATAAGTGAGGATTATGTGTTCCCCTGATGGTTTAATATACACAGGACATGTTACCAGGCGAACAGTATAAGTGAGGAGAGTGTGTTCACCTGATGGTTTAATACACACGGGACATGTTACAAGGTGAACAGTATAAGTGAGGAGAGTGTGTTCCCCTGATGGTTTAATATACGCGGGACATGTTACCAGGTGAACAGTATAAGTGAGGAGAGTGTGTTCCCCTGATGGTTTAATATACGCGGGACATGTTACCAGGTGAACTGTATAAGTGAGGAGAGTGTGTTCCCCTGATTGTTTAATATACACGGGACATGTTACCAGGTGAACAGTATAAGTGAGGAGAATGTGTTCCCCTGATGGTTTAATATACATGGGACTTGTTACCAGGTGAACAGTTTAAGTGAGGAGAGTATGTTCCCATGATGGTTTAATATACACGGGACATGTTCCCAGGTGAACAGTATAAGAGAGGAGAGTGTGTTCCCCTGATCGTTTAGTATACACGTGACATGTTGCCAGGTGAACAGTATAAGTGAGGAGAGATTGTTACCCTGATTGTTTAGTACGCACGGGACATGTTACCAGGTGAACAGTATAAGTGAGGAGAGTGTGTTTCCCTGATGGTTAACACGCACGGGACATGTTACCAGGTGAACAGTATAAGTGAGGGGAGTGTGTTCCCCTGATTGTTTAACACGCACGGGACATGTTACCAGGTGAACAGTATAAGTGAGGAGAGTGTGTTCCCCTGTTGGTTTAATATACACAGGACATGAAACCAGGTGAACAGTATAAGTGAGGAGAGTGAGTTCCCCTGATTTTTTAATATACCCGGGACATGTCACCAGGTGATCAGTATAAGTGAGGAGAGTGTATTCCCCTGATGGTTTAATATGCACGGGACATGTTACCAGGTGAACAGTATAAGTGAGGAGAGTGTATTCCCCTGATGGTTTAATATGCACGGGACATGTTACCAGGTGAACAGTATAAGTGAGGAGAGTGTATTCCCCTGATGGTTTAATATGCACGGGACATGTTACCAGGAGAACAGTATAAGTGAGGAGAGTGCTTTCCCCTGATGGTTTAATATACACGGGACATGTTGCCAGGTGAACAGTATAAGTGAGCAGAGTGTGTTCCCCTGATTGTTAAATATACACGGGACACGTTACCAGGCGAACAGTATAAGTGAGGAGAGTGTGTTCCCCTGATGGTTTAATACACACGGGACATGTTACCAGGTGAACAGTATAAGTGAGGAGAGTGTGTTCCCCTGATGGTTTAATATGCACGGGACATGTTACCAGGTGAACAGTATAAGTGAGGAGAGTGTGTTCCCCTGATGGTTTAATATACACGGGACATGTTACCAGGTGAACAGTATAAGTGAGGAGACTGTATTCCCCTGATGGTTTAATATACACGGGACATGTTAGCAGGTGAACTGTATAAGTGAGGAGAATGTGTTCCCCTGATGGTTTAATATACACGGGACATGTTAGCAGGTGAACTGTATAAGTGAGGAGAGTGTATTCCCCTGATGGTTTAATATGCACGGGACATGTTACCAGGTGAACAGTATAAGTGAGGAGAGTGTATTCCCCTGATGGTTTAATATGCACGGGACATGTTACCAGGTGAACAGTATAAGTGAGGAGAGTGTATTCCCCTGATGGTTTAATATGCACGGGACATGTTACCAGGTGAACAGTATAAGTGAGGAGAGTGCTTTCCCCTGATGGTTTAATATACACGGGACATGTTGCCAGGTGAACAGTATAAGTGAGCAGAGTGTGTTCCCCTGATTGTTAAATATACACGGGACACGTTACCAGGCGAACAGTATAAGTGAGGAGAGTGTGTTCCCCTGATGGTTTAATACACACGGGACATGTTACCAGGTGAACAGTATAAGTGAGGAGAGTGTGTTCCCCTGATGGTTTAATATGCACGGGACATGTTACCAGGTGAACAGTATAAGTGAGGAGAGTGTGTTCCCCTGATGGTTTAATATACACGGGACATGTTACCAGGTGAACAGTATAAGTGAGGAGACTGTATTCCCCTGATGGTTTAATATACACGGGACATGTTAGCAGGTGAACTGTATAAGTGAGGAGAATGTGTTCCCCTGATGGTTTAATATACACGGGACATGTTACCAGGTGAACAGTATAAGTGAGGAGAGTGTGTTCCCCTGATTGTTTAATACTTGCGGGACATGTTACCAGGTGAACAGTATAAGTGAGGAGAGTGTGATCCAATGATTGTTTATTACTGACGGGATGTGTCACCAGGTGAAGAGTAGAAGTGCGGAGAGTGTGTTCCCCTGATGGTTTAATATACACGGGACATGTAACCAGGTGAACAGTATAAGTGAAGAGAGTGTGTTCCCCTGATGGTTTAATATACAGGGGACATATTACCAGGTGAACAGTATAATTGAGGAGAGTGTGTTCCCCTGATAGTTTAATATAAACGGTACATGTTCCCAGGTGAACAGTATAAGTGAGGAGAGTGTGATCCAATGATTGTTTATTACTGACGGGATGTGTCACCAGGTGAACAGCATAAGTGAGGAGAGTGTGTTCCCCTTATGGTTTAATACACACGGGACATGTTATCAGGTGAACAGTATAAGTGAGGAGAGTGTGTTCCCCTGATGGTTTAATATACACGGGACATGTTACCAGGTGAACAGTATAAGTGAGGAGACTGTATTCCCCTGATGGTTTAATATACACGGGACATGTTAGCAGGTGAACAGTATAAGTGAGGAGAATGTGTTCCCCTGATGGTTTAATATACACGGGACATGTTACCAGGTGAACAGTATAAGTGAGCAGAGTGTGTTCCCCTGATGCTTTAATACACCTGGGACATGTTACCAGGTGAACAGTATAAGTGAGGAGAGTGTGATCCAATGATTGTTTAATACTGACGGGATGTGTCACCAGGTGAAGAGTATAAGTGAGGAGAGTGTGTTCCCCTGATTGTTTAATACTCACGGGACATGTTACCTGGTGAACAGTATAAGTGAGGAGACTGTGTTCCCCTGATGCTTTAATACACCCGGGACATGTTACCAGGTGAACTGTATAAGTGAGGAGAGTGTGATCCAATGATTGTTTAATACTGACGGGATGTGTCACCAGGTGAAGAGTATAAGTGAGGAGAGTGTGTTCCCCTGATTGTTTAATACTCACGGGACATGTTACCTGGTGAACAGTATAAGTGAGGAGACTGTGTTCCCCTGATGTTTTAATATACGCGGGACATGTTACCAGGTGAACAGCATAAGTGAAGAGAGTGTGTTCCCCTGATTGTTTTATGTACACGGGACATGTTACCAGGTGAACAGTATAAGTGAGGAGAGTGTGTTCCCCTGATGGTTTAATATACATGGGACTTGTTACCAGGTGAACAGTTTATGTGAGGAGAGTGTGTTCCCCTGATGGTTTAATATACATGGGACTTGTTACCAGGTGAACAGTTTAAGTGAGGAGAGTGTGTTCCCCTGATGGTTTAATATACATGGGACATGTTCCCAGGTGAACAGTATAAGTGAGGAGAGTGTTTTCCCCTGATGGTTTAACACGCACGGGACATGTTACCAGGTGAACAGTATAATTGAGGAGAGTGTTTTCCCCTGATGGTTTAACACGCACGGGACATGTTACCAGGTGAACAGTATAAGTGAGGACAGTGTTTTCCCCTGATGGTTTAACACGCACGGGACATGTCACCAGGTGAACAGTATAAGTGAGGAGAGTGTTTTCCCCTGATGGTTTAACACGCACGGGACATGTTACCAGGTGAACAGTATAAGTGAGGAGAGTGTGTTCCCCTGTTGGTTTAATATACACAGGACATGATACCAGGTGAACAGTATAAGTGAGGAGAGTGTGTTCCCCTGATGGTTTAATATACACAGGACATGTTACCAGGAGAACAGTAAAAGTGAGGAGAGTGCTTTCCCCTGATGGTTTAATATACACGGGACATGTTACCAGGTGAACAGTATAAGTGAGGAGAGTGCTTTCCCCCGATGGTTTAATATACACGGGACATGTTGCCAGGTGAACAGTATAAGTGAGCAGAGTGTGTTCCCCTGATGGTTTAATATGCACGGGACATGTTACCAGGTGAACAGTATAAGTGAGGAGAGTGCTTTCCCCTGATGGTTTAATATACACGGGACATGTTGCCAGGTGAACAGTATAAGTGAGCAGAGTGTGTTCCCCTGATTGTTAAATATACACGGGACACGTTACCAGGCGAACAGTATAAGTGAGGAGAGTGTGTTCCCCTGATGGTTTAATACACACGGGACATGTTACCAGGTGAACAGTATAAGTGAGGAGAGTGTGTTCCCCTGATGGTTTAATATACACGGGACATGTTACCAGGTGAACAGTATAAGTGAGGAGAGTGTGTTCCCCTGTTGGTTTAATATACACAGGACATGATACCAGGTGAACAGTATAAGTGAGGAGAGTGTATTCCCCTGATGGTTTAATATACACGGGACATGTTGCCAGGTGAACAGTATAAGTGAGCAGAGTGTGTTCCCCTGATTGTTAAATATACACGGGACACGTTACCAGGCGAACAGTATAAGTGAGGAGAGTGTGTTCCCCTGATGGTTGAATACACACGGGACATGTTACCAGGTGAACAGTATAAGTGAGGAGAGTGTGTTCCCCTGATGGTTTAATATACACGGGACATGTTACCAGGTGAACAGTATAAGTGAGGAGAGTGTGTTCCCCTGATGGTTTAATATACACGGGACATGTTACCAGGTGAACAGTATAAGTGAGGAGACTGTATTCCCCTGATGGTTTAATATACACGGGACATGTTAGCAGGTGAACTGTATAAGTGAGGAGAATGTGTTCCCCTGATGGTTTAATATACACGGGACATGTTACCAGGTGAACAGTATAAGTGAGGAGAGTGTGTTCCCCTGATTGTTTAATACTCGCGGGACATGTTACCAGGTGAACAGTATAAGTGAGGAGAGTGTGATCCAATGATTGTTTATTACTGACGTATGTGTCACCAGGTGAAGAGTAGAAGTGCGGAGAGTGTGTTCCCCTGATGGTTTAATATACACGGGACATGTAACCAGGTGAACAGTATAAGTGAAGAGAGTGTGTTCCCCTGATGGTTTAATATACAGGGGACATATTACCAGGTGAACAGTATAAGTGAGGAGAGTGTGTTCCCCTGATAGTTTAATATACACGGTACATGTTCCCAGGTGAACAGTATAAGTGAGGAGAGTCTGTTCCCCTGATGGTTTAATATACACGGGACATGTTAGCAGGTGAACAGTATAAGTGAGGAGAATGTGTTCCCCTTATGGTTTAATACACACGGGACATGTTATCAGGTGAACAGTATAAGTGAGGAGAGTGTGTTCCCCTTATTGTTTTAATACACACGGGACATGTTATCAGGTGAACAGTATAAGTGAGGAGAGTGTGTTCCCCTGATGGTTTAATATACACGGGACATGTTACCAGGTGAACAGTATAAGTGAGGAGACTGTATTCCCCTGATGGTTTAATATACACGGGACATGTTAGCAGGTGAACAGTATAAGTGAGGAGAATGTGTTCCCCTGATGGTTTAATATACACGGGACATGTTACCAGGTGAACAGTATAAGTGAGCAGAGTGTGTTCCCCTGATTGTTTAATACTCACGGGACATGTTACCAGGTGAACAGTATAAGTGAGGAGACTGTGTTCCCCTGATGCTTTAATACACCTGGGACATGTTACCAGGTGAACAGTATAAGTGAGGAGAGTGTGATCCAATGATTGTTTTATACTGACGGGATGTGTCACCAGGTGAAGAGTATAAGTGAGGAGAGTGTGTTCCCCTGATTGTTTAATACTCACGGGACATGTTACCTGGTGAACAGTATAAGTGAGGCGACTGTGTTCCCCTGATGCTTTAATACACCCGGGACATGTTACCAGGTGAACTGGATAAGTGAGGAGAGTGTGATCCAATGATTGTTTAATACTGACGGGATGTGTCACCAGGTGAAGAGTATAAGTGAGGAGAGTGTGTTCCCCTGATGTTTTAATATACGCGGGACATGTTACCAGGTGAACAGCATAAGTGAAGAGAGTGTGTTCCCCTGATTGTTTTATGTACACGGGACATGTTACCAGGTGAACAGTATAAGTGAGGAGAGTGTGTTCCCCTGATGGTTGAATATACATGGGACTTGTTACCAGGTGAACAGTTTAAGTGAGGAGAGTGTGTTCCCCTGATGGTTTAATATACATGGGACTTGTTACCAGGTGAACAGTTTAAGTGAGGAGAGTGTGTTCCCCTGATGGTTTAATATACACGGGACACGTTACCAGGCGAACAGT
Organism: Heterodontus francisci; assembly: GCF_036365525.1. Taxonomy (NCBI): domain Eukaryota; kingdom Metazoa; phylum Chordata; class Chondrichthyes; order Heterodontiformes; family Heterodontidae; genus Heterodontus; species Heterodontus francisci. Next base: position 3,842,944 of record NW_027140332.1, read on the forward strand.
ATAAGTGAGGAGAGTGTGTTCCCCTGATGGTTGAATACACACGGGACATGTTACCAGGTGAACAGTATAAGTGAGGAGAGTGTGTTCCCCTGATGGTTTAATATACACGGGACATGTTACCAGGTGAACAGTATAAGTGAGGAGAGTGTGTTCCCCTGATGGTTTAATATACACGGGACATGTTACCAGGTGAACAGTATAAGTGAGGAGACTGTATTCCCCTGATGGTTTAATATACACGGGACATGTTAGCAGGTGAACTGTATAAGTGAGGAGAATGTGTTCCCCTGATGGTTTAATATACACGGGACATGTTACCAGGTGAACAGTATAAGTGAGGAGAGTGTGTTCCCCTGATTGTTTAATACTCGCGGGACATGTTACCAGGTGAACAGTATAAGTGAGGAGAGTGTGATCCAATGATTGTTTATTACTGACGTATGTGTCACCAGGTGAAGAGTAGAAGTGCGGAGAGTGTGTTCCCCTGATGGTTTAATATACACGGGACATGTAACCAGGTGAACAGTATAAGTGAAGAGAGTGTGTTCCCCTGATGGTTTAATATACAGGGGACATATTACCAGGTGAACAGTATAAGTGAGGAGAGTGTGTTCCCCTGATAGTTTAATATACACGGGACATGTTACCAGGTGAACAGTATAAGTGAGGAGAGTCTGTTCCCCTGATGGTTTAATATACACGGGACATGTTAGCAGGTGAACAGTATAAGTGAGGAGAATGTGTTCCCCTGATGGTTTAATATACACGGTACATGTTCCCAGGTGAACAGTATAAGTGAGGAGAGTCTGTTCCCCTGATGGTTTAATATACACAGGACATGATACCAGGTGAACAGTATAAGTGAGGAGAGTGTGTTCCCCTGATGGTTTAATATACACAAGACATGTTACCAGGAGAACAGTAAAAGTGAGGAGAGTGCTTTCCCCTGATGGTTTAATATACACGGGACATGTTACCAGGTGAACAGTATAAGTGAGGAGAGTGCTTTCCCCTGATGGTTTAATATACACGGGACATGTTGCCAGGTGAACAGTATAAGTGAGCAGAGTGTGTTCCCCTGATGGTTTAATATGCACGGGACATGTTACCAGGTGAACAGTATAAGTGAGGAGAGTGCTTTCCCCTGATGGTTTAATATACACGGGACATGTTGCCAGGTGAACAGTATAAGTGAGCAGAGTGTGTTCCCCTGATTGTTAAATATACACGGGACACGTTACCAGGCGAACAGTATAAGTGAGGAGAGTGTGTTCCCCTGATGGTTTAATACACACGGGACATGTTACCAGGTGAACAGTATAAGTGAGGAGAGTGTGTTCCCCTGATGGTTTAATATACACGGGACATGTTACCAGGTGAACAGTATAAGTGAGGAGAGTGTGTTCCCCTGTTGGTTTAATATACACAGGACATGATACCAGGTGAACAGTATAAGTGAGGAGAGTGTATTCCCCTGATGGTTTAATATACACGGGACATGTTGCCAGGTGAACAGTATAAGTGAGCAGAGTGTGTTCCCCTGATTGTTAAATATACACGGGACACGTTACCAGGCGAACAGTATAAGTGAGGAGAGTGTGTTCCCCTGATGGTTGAATACACACGGGACATGTTACCAGGTGAACAGTATAAGTGAGGAGAGTGTGTTCCCCTGATGGTTTAATATACACGGGACATGTTACCAGGTGAACAGTATAAGTGAGGAGAGTGTGTTCCCCTGATGGTTTAATATACACGGGACATGTTACCAGTTGAACAGTATAAGTGAGGAGACTGTATTCCCCTGATGGTTTAATATACACGGGACATGTTAGCAGGTGAACTGTATAAGTGAGGAGAATGTGTTCCCCTGATGGTTTAATATACACGGGACATGTTACCAGGTGAACAGTATAAGTGAGGAGAGTGTGTTCCCCTGATTGTTTAATACTCGCGGGACATGTTACCAGGTGAACAGTATAAGTGAGGAGAGTGTGATCCAATGATTGTTTATTACTGACGTATGTGTCACCAGGTGAAGAGTAGAAGTGCGGAGAGTGTGTTCCCCTGATGGTTTAATATACACAGGACATGTAACCAGGTGAACAGTATAAGTGAAGAGAGTGTGTTCCCCTGATGGTTTAATATACAGGGGACATATTACCAGGTGAACAGTATAATTGAGGAGAGTGTGTTCCCCTGATAGTTTAATATAAACGGTACATGTTCCCAGGTGAACAGTATAAGTGAGGAGAGTGTGATCCAATGATTGTTTATTACTGACGGGATGTGTCACCAGGTGAACAGCATAAGTGAGGAGAGTGTGTTCCCCTTATGGTTTAATACACACGGGACATGTTATCAGGTGAACAGTATAAGTGAGGAGAGTGTGTTCCCCTGATGGTTTAATATACACGGGACATGTTACCAGGTGAACAGTATAAGTGAGGAGACTGTATTCCCCTGATGGTTTAATATACACGGGACATGTTAGCAGGTGAACAGTATAAGTGAGGAGAATGTGTTCCCCTGATGGTTTAATATACACGGGACATGTTACCAGGTGAACAGTATAAGTGAGCAGAGTGTGTTCCCCTGATGCTTTAATACACCTGGGACATGTTACCAGGTGAACAGTATAAGTGAGGAGAGTGTGATCCAATGATTGTTTAATACTGACGGGATGTGTCACCAGGTGAAGAGTATAAGTGAGGAGAGTGTGTTCCCCTGATTGTTTAATACTCACGGGACATGTTACCTGGTGAACAGTATAAGTGAGGAGACTGTGTTCCCCTGATGCTTTAATACACCCGGGACATGTTACCAGGTGAACTGTATAAGTGAGGAGAGTGTGATCCAATGATTGTTTAATACTGACGGGATGTGTCACCAGGTGAAGAGTATAAGTGAGGAGAGTGTGTTCCCCTGATTGTTTAATACTCACGGGACATGTTACCTGGTGAACAGTATAAGTGAGGAGACTGTGTTCCCCTGATGTTTTAATATACGCGGGACATGTTACCAGGTGAACAGCATAAGTGAAGAGAGTGTGTTCCCCTGATTGTTTTATGTACACGGGACATGTTACCAGGTGAACAGTATAAGTGAGGAGAGTGTGTTCCCCTGATGGTTTAATATACATGGGACTTGTTACCAGGTGAACAGTTTATGTGAGGAGAGTGTGTTCCCCTGATGGTTTAATATACATGGGACTTGTTACCAGGTGAACAGTTTAAGTGAGGAGAGTGTGTTCCCCTGATGGTTTAATATACATGGGACATGTTCCCAGGTGAACAGTATAAGTGAGGAGAGTGTTTTCCCCTGATGGTTTAACACGCACGGGACATGTTACCAGGTGAACAGTATAATTGAGGAGAGTGTTTTCCCCTGATGGTTTAACACGCACGGGACATGTTACCAGGTGAACAGTATAAGTGAGGACAGTGTTTTCCCCTGATGGTTTAACACGCACGGGACATGTCACCAGGTGAACAGTATAAGTGAGGAGAGTGTTTTCCCCTGATGGTTTAACACGCACGGGACATGTTACCAGGTGAACAGTATAAGTGAGGAGAGTGTGTTCCCCTGTTGGTTTAATATACACAGGACATGATACCAGGTGAACAGTATAAGTGAGGAGAGTGTGTTCCCCTGATGGTTTAATATACACAGGACATGTTACCAGGAGAACAGTAAAAGTGAGGAGAGTGCTTTCCCCTGATGGTTTAATATACACGGGACATGTTACCAGGTGAACAGTATAAGTGAGGAGAGTGCTTTCCCCCGATGGTTTAATATACACGGGACATGTTGCCAGGTGAACAGTATAAGTGAGCAGAGTGTGTTCCCCTGATGGTTTAATATGCACGGGACATGTTACCAGGTGAACAGTATAAGTGAGGAGAGTGCTTTCCCCTGATGGTTTAATATACACGGGACATGTTGCCAGGTGAACAGTATAAGTGAGCAGAGTGTGTTCCCCTGATTGTTAAATATACACGGGACACGTTACCAGGCGAACAGTATAAGTGAGGAGAGTGTGTTCCCCTGATGGTTTAATACACACGGGACATGTTACCAGGTGAACAGTATAAGTGAGGAGAGTGTGTTCCCCTGATGGTTTAATATACACGGGACATGTTACCAGGTGAACAGTATAAGTGAGGAGAGTGTGTTCCCCTGTTGGTTTAATATACACAGGACATGATACCAGGTGAACAGTATAAGTGAGGAGAGTGTATTCCCCTGATGGTTTAATATACACGGGACATGTTGCCAGGTGAACAGTATAAGTGAGCAGAGTGTGTTCCCCTGATTGTTAAATATACACGGGACACGTTACCAGGCGAACAGTATAAGTGAGGAGAGTGTGTTCCCCTGATGGTTGAATACACACGGGACATGTTACCAGGTGAACAGTATAAGTGAGGAGAGTGTGTTCCCCTGATGGTTTAATATACACGGGACATGTTACCAGGTGAACAGTATAAGTGAGGAGAGTGTGTTCCCCTGATGGTTTAATATACACGGGACATGTTACCAGGTGAACAGTATAAGTGAGGAGACTGTATTCCCCTGATGGTTTAATATACACGGGACATGTTAGCAGGTGAACTGTATAAGTGAGGAGAATGTGTTCCCCTGATGGTTTAATATACACGGGACATGTTACCAGGTGAACAGTATAAGTGAGGAGAGTGTGTTCCCCTGATTGTTTAATACTCGCGGGACATGTTACCAGGTGAACAGTATAAGTGAGGAGAGTGTGATCCAATGATTGTTTATTACTGACGTATGTGTCACCAGGTGAAGAGTAGAAGTGCGGAGAGTGTGTTCCCCTGATGGTTTAATATACACGGGACATGTAACCAGGTGAACAGTATAAGTGAAGAGAGTGTGTTCCCCTGATGGTTTAATATACAGGGGACATATTACCAGGTGAACAGTATAAGTGAGGAGAGTGTGTTCCCCTGATAGTTTAATATACACGGTACATGTTCCCAGGTGAACAGTATAAGTGAGGAGAGTCTGTTCCCCTGATGGTTTAATATACACGGGACATGTTAGCAGGTGAACAGTATAAGTGAGGAGAATGTGTTCCCCTTATGGTTTAATACACACGGGACATGTTATCAGGTGAACAGTATAAGTGAGGAGAGTGTGTTCCCCTTATTGTTTTAATACACACGGGACATGTTATCAGGTGAACAGTATAAGTGAGGAGAGTGTGTTCCCCTGATGGTTTAATATACACGGGACATGTTACCAGGTGAACAGTATAAGTGAGGAGACTGTATTCCCCTGATGGTTTAATATACACGGGACATGTTAGCAGGTGAACAGTATAAGTGAGGAGAATGTGTTCCCCTGATGGTTTAATATACACGGGACATGTTACCAGGTGAACAGTATAAGTGAGCAGAGTGTGTTCCCCTGATTGTTTAATACTCACGGGACATGTTACCAGGTGAACAGTATAAGTGAGGAGACTGTGTTCCCCTGATGCTTTAATACACCTGGGACATGTTACCAGGTGAACAGTATAAGTGAGGAGAGTGTGATCCAATGATTGTTTTATACTGACGGGATGTGTCACCAGGTGAAGAGTATAAGTGAGGAGAGTGTGTTCCCCTGATTGTTTAATACTCACGGGACATGTTACCTGGTGAACAGTATAAGTGAGGCGACTGTGTTCCCCTGATGCTTTAATACACCCGGGACATGTTACCAGGTGAACTGGATAAGTGAGGAGAGTGTGATCCAATGATTGTTTAATACTGACGGGATGTGTCACCAGGTGAAGAGTATAAGTGAGGAGAGTGTGTTCCCCTGATGTTTTAATATACGCGGGACATGTTACCAGGTGAACAGCATAAGTGAAGAGAGTGTGTTCCCCTGATTGTTTTATGTACACGGGACATGTTACCAGGTGAACAGTATAAGTGAGGAGAGTGTGTTCCCCTGATGGTTGAATATACATGGGACTTGTTACCAGGTGAACAGTTTAAGTGAGGAGAGTGTGTTCCCCTGATGGTTTAATATACATGGGACTTGTTACCAGGTGAACAGTTTAAGTGAGGAGAGTGTGTTCCCCTGATGGTTTAATATACACGGGACACGTTACCAGGCGAACAGTATAAGTGAGGAGAGTGTGTTCCCCTGATGGTTGAATACACACGGGACATGTTACCAGGTGAACAGTATAAGTGAGGAGAGTGTGTTCCCCTGATGGTTTAATATACACGGGACATGTTACCAGGTGAACAGTATAAGTGAGGAGAGTGTGTTCCCCTGATGGTTTAATATACACGGGACATGTTACCAGGTGAACAGTATAAGTGAGGAGACTGTATTCCCCTGATGGTTTAATATACACGGGACATGTTAGCAGGTGAACTGTATAAGTGAGGAGAATGTGTTCCCCTGATGGTTTAATATACACGGGACATGTTACCAGGTGAACAGTATAAGTGAGGAGAGTGTGTTCCCCTGATTGTTTAATACTCGCGGGACATGTTACCAGGTGAACAGTATAAGTGAGGAGAGTGTGATCCAATGATTGTTTATTACTGACGTATGTGTCACCAGGTGAAGAGTAGAAGTGCGGAGAGTGTGTTCCCCTGATGGTTTAATATACACGGGACATGTAACCAGGTGAACAGTATAAGTGAAGAGAGTGTGTTCCCCTGATGGTTTAATATACAGGGGACATATTACCAGGTGAACAGTATAAGTGAGGAGAGTGTGTTCCCCTGATAGTTTAATATACACGGGACATGTTACCAGGTGAACAGTATAAGTGAGGAGAGTCTGTTCCCCTGATGGTTTAATATACACGGGACATGTTAGCAGGTGAACAGTATAAGTGAGGAGAATGTGTTCCCCTGATGGTTTAATATACACGGTACATGTTCCCAGGTGAACAGTATAAGTGAGGAGAGTCTGTTCCCCTGATGGTTTAATATACACAGGACATGATACCAGGTGAACAGTATAAGTGAGGAGAGTGTGTTCCCCTGATGGTTTAATATACACAAGACATGTTACCAGGAGAACAGTAAAAGTGAGGAGAGTGCTTTCCCCTGATGGTTTAATATACACGGGACATGTTACCAGGTGAACAGTATAAGTGAGGAGAGTGCTTTCCCCTGATGGTTTAATATACACGGGACATGTTGCCAGGTGAACAGTATAAGTGAGCAGAGTGTGTTCCCCTGATGGTTTAATATGCACGGGACATGTTACCAGGTGAACAGTATAAGTGAGGAGAGTGCTTTCCCCTGATGGTTTAATATACACGGGACATGTTGCCAGGTGAACAGTATAAGTGAGCAGAGTGTGTTCCCCTGATTGTTAAATATACACGGGACACGTTACCAGGCGAACAGTATAAGTGAGGAGAGTGTGTTCCCCTGATGGTTTAATACACACGGGACATGTTACCAGGTGAACAGTATAAGTGAGGAGAGTGTGTTCCCCTGATGGTTTAATATACACGGGACATGTTACCAGGTGAACAGTATAAGTGAGGAGAGTGTGTTCCCCTGTTGGTTTAATATACACAGGACATGATACCAGGTGAACAGTATAAGTGAGGAGAGTGTATTCCCCTGATGGTTTAATATACACGGGACATGTTGCCAGGTGAACAGTATAAGTGAGCAGAGTGTGTTCCCCTGATTGTTAAATATACACGGGACACGTTACCAGGCGAACAGTATAAGTGAGGAGAGTGTGTTCCCCTGATGGTTGAATACACACGGGACATGTTACCAGGTGAACAGTATAAGTGAGGAGAGTGTGTTCCCCTGATGGTTTAATATACACGGGACATGTTACCAGGTGAACAGTATAAGTGAGGAGAGTGTGTTCCCCTGATGGTTTAATATACACGGGACATGTTACCAGGTGAACAGTATAAGTGAGGAGACTGTATTCCCCTGATGGTTTAATATACACGGGACATGTTAGCAGGTGAACTGTATAAGTGAGGAGAATGTGTTCCCCTGATGGTTTAATATACACGGGACATGTTACCAGGTGAACAGTATAAGTGAGGAGAGTGTGTTCCCCTGATTGTTTAATACTCGCGGGACATGTTACCAGGTGAACAGTATAAGTGAGGAGAGTGTGATCCAATGATTGTTTATTACTGACGTATGTGTCACCAGGTGAAGAGTAGAAGTGCGGAGAGTGTGTTCCCCTGATGGTTTAATATACACAGGACATGTAACCAGGTGAACAGTATAAGTGAAGAGAGTGTGTTCCCCTGATGGTTTAATATACAGGGGACATATTACCAGGTGAACAGTATAAGTGAGGAGAGTGTGTTCCCCTGATAGTTTAATATACACGGTACATGTTCCCAGGTGAACAGTATAAGTGAGGAGAGTCTGTTCCCCTGATGGTTTAATATACACGGGACATGTTAGCAGGTGAACAGTATAAGTGAGGAGAATGTGTTCCCCTTATGGTTTAATACACACGGGACATGTTATCAGGTGAACAGTATAAGTGAGGAGAGTGTGTTCCCCTTATTGTTTTAATACACACGGGACATGTTATCAGGTGAACAGTATAAGTGAGGAGAGTGTGTTCCCCTGATGGTTTAATATACACGGGACATGTTACCAGGTGAACAGTATAAGTGAGGAGACTGTATTCCCCTGATGGTTTAATATACACGGGACATGTTAGCAGGTGAACAGTATAAGTGAGGAGAATGTGTTCCCCTGATGGTTTAATATACACGGGACATGTTACCAGGTGAACAGTATAAGTGAGCAGAGTGTGTTCCCCTGATTGTTTAATACTCACGGGACATGTTACCAGGTGAACAGTATAAGTGAGGAGACTGTGTTCCCCTGATGCTTTAATACACCTGGGACATGTTACCAGGTGAACAGTATAAGTGAGGAGAGTGTGATCCAATGATTGTTTTATACTGACGGGATGTGTCACCAGGTGAAGAGTATAAGTGAGGAGAGTGTGTTCCCCTGATTGTTTAATACTCACGGGACATGTTACCTGGTGAACAGTATAAGTGAGGCGACTGTGTTTCCCTGATGCTTTAATACACCCGGGACATGTTACCAGGTGAACTGGATAAGTGAGGAGAGTGTGATCCAATGATTGTTTAATACTGACGGGATGTGTCACCAGGTGAAGAGTATAAGTGAGGAGAGTGTGTTCCCCTGATGTTTTAATATACGCGGGACATGTTACCAGGTGAACAGCATAAGTGAAGAGAGTGTGTTCCCCTGATTGTTTTATGTACACGGGACATGTTACCAGGTGAACAGTATAAGTGAGGAGAGTGTGTTCCCCTGATGGTTGAATATACATGGGACTTGTTACCAGGTGAACAGTTTAAGTGAGGAGAGTGTGTTCCCCTGATGGTTTAATATACATGGGACTTGTTACCAGGTGAACAGTTTAAGTGAGGAGAGTGTGTTCCCCTGATGGTTTAATATACACGGGACACGTTACCAGGCGAACAGTATAAGTGAGGAGAGTGTGTTCCCCTGATGGTTGAATACACACGGGACATGTTACCAGGTGAACAGTATAAGTGAGGAGAGTGTGTTCCCCTGATGGTTTAATATACACGGGACATGTTACCAGGTGAACAGTATAAGTGAGGAGAGTGTGTTCCCCTGATGGTTTAATATACACGGGACATGTTACCAGGTGAACAGTATAAGTGAGGAGACTGTATTCCCCTGATGGTTTAATATACACGGGACATGTTAGCAGGTGAACTGTATAAGTGAGGAGAATGTGTTCCCCTGATGGTTTAATATACACGGGACATGTTACCAGGTGAACAGTATAAGTGAGGAGAGTGTGTTCCCCTGATTGTTTAATACTCGCGGGACATGTTACCAGGTGAACAGTATAAGTGAGGAGAGTGTGATCCAATGATTGTTTATTACTGACGTATGTGTCACCAGGTGAAGAGTAGAAGTGCGGAGAGTGTGTTCCTCTGATGGTTTAATATACACGGGACATGTAACCAGGTGAACAGTATAAGTGAAGAGAGTGTGTTCCCCTGATGGTTTAATATACAGGGGACATATTACCAGGTGAACAGTATAAGTGAGGAGAGTGTGTTCCCCTGATAGTTTAATATACACGGGACATGTTACCAGGTGAACAGTATAAGTGAGGAGAGTCTGTTCCCCTGATGGTTTAATATACACGGGACATGTTAGCAGGTGAACAGTATAAGTGAGGAGAATGTGTTCCCCTGATGGTTTAATATACACGGTACATGTTCCCAGGTGAACAGTATAAGTGAGGAGAGTCTGTTCCCCTGATGGTTTAATATACACGGGACATGTTAGCAGGTGAACAGTATAAGTGAGGAGAATGTGTTCCCCTTATGGTTTAATACACACGGGACATGTTATCAGGTGAACAGTATAAGTGAGGAGAGTGTGTTCCCCTTATGGTTTAATACACACGGGACATGTTATCAGGTGAACAGTATAAGTGAGGAGAGTGTGTTCCCCTGATGGTTTAATATTCACGGGACATTTTACCAGGTGAACAGTATAAGTGAGGAGACTGTATTCCCCTGATGGTTTAATATACACGGGACATGTTAGCAGGTGAACAGTATAAGTGAGGAGAATGTGTTCCCCTGATGGTTTAATATACACGGGACATGTTACCAGGTGAACAGTATAAGTGAGCAGAGTGTGTTCCCCTGATTGTTTAATACTCACGGGACATGTTACCAGGTGAACAGTATAAGTGAGGAGACTGTGTTCCCCTGATGCTTTAATACACCTGGGACATGTTACCAGGTGAACAGTATAAGTGAGGAGAGTGTGATCCAATGATTGTTTTATACTGACTGGATGTGTCACCAGGTGAAGAGTATAAGTGAGGAGAGTGTGTTCCCCTGATTGTTTAATACTCACGGGACATGTTACCTGGTGAACAGTATAAGTGAGGCGACTGTGTTCCCCTGATGCTTTAATACACCCGGGACATGTTACCAGGTGAACTGGATAAGTGAGGAGAGTGTGATCCAATGATTGTTTAATACTGACGGGATGTGTCACCAGGTGAAGAGTATAAGTGAGGAGAGTGTGTTCCCCTGATGTTTTAATATACGCGGGACATGTTACCAGGTGAACAGCATAAGTGAAGAGAGTGTGTTCCCCTGATTGTTTTATGTACACGGGACATGTTACCAGGTGAACAGTATAAGTGAGGAGAGTGTGTTCCCCTGATGGTTGAATATACATGGGACTTGTTACCAGGTGAACAGTTTAAGTGAGGAGAGTGTGTTCCCCTGATGGTTTAATATACATGGGACTTGTTACCAGGTGAACAGTTTAAGTGAGGAGAGTGTGTTCCCCTGATGGTTTAATATACACGGGACATGTTCCCAGGTGAACAGTATAAGTGAGGAGAGTGTGTTCCCCTGATCGTTTAGTATACACGTGACATGTTGCCAGGTGAACAGTATAAGTGAGGAGACATTGTTACCCTGATTGTTTAGTACGCACGGGACATGTCACCAGGTGAACAGTATAAGTGAGGAGAGAGTTTTCCCCTGATGGTTTAACACGCACGGGACATGTTACCAGGTGAACAGTATAAGTGAGGAGAGTGTATTCCCCTGATGGTTTAACACGCACGGGACATGTTACCAGGTGAACAGTATAAGTGAGGACAGTGTTTTCCCCTGATGGTTTAACACGCACGGGACATGTTACCAGGTGAACAGTATAAGTGAGGAGAGTGTGTTCCCCTGTTGGTTTAATATACACAGGACATGATACCAGGTGAACAGTATAAGTGAGGAGAGTGCTTTCCCCTGATGGTTTAATATACACGGGACATGTTACCAGGTGAACAGTATAAGTGAGGAGAGTGTGTTCCGCTGATGGTTTAATATACACGGGACATGTTACCAGGTGAACAGTATTAGTGAGGAGACTTTATTCCCCTGATGGTTTAATATACACGGGACATGTTAGCAGGTGAACAGGATAAGTGAGGATTATGTGTTCCCCTGATGGTTTAATATACACAGGACATGTTACCAGGCGAACAGTATAAGTGAGGAGAGTGTGTTCACCTGATGGTTTAATACACACGGGACATGTTACCAGGTGAACAGTATAAGTGAGGAGAGTGTGTTCCCCTGATGGTTTAATATACGCGGGACATGTTACCAGGTGAACAGTATAAGTGAGGAGAGTGTGTTCCCCTGATGGTTTAATATACATGGGACATGTTACCAGGTGAACTGTATAAGTGAGGAGAGTGTGTTCCCCTGATTGTTTAATACACACGGGACATGTTACCAGGTGAACAGTATAAGTGAGGAGAATGTGTTCCCCTGATGGTTTAATATACATGGGACTTGTTACCAGGTGAACAGTTTAAGTGAGGAGAGTATGTTCCCATGATGGTTTAATATACATGGGACTTGTTACCAGGTGAACAGTTTAAGTGAGGAGAGTGTGTTCCCCTGATGGTTTAATATACACGGGACATGTTCCCAGGTGAACAGTATAAGAGAGGAGAGTGTGTTCCCCTGATCGTTTAGTATACACGTGACATGTTGCCAGGTGAACAGTATAAGTGAGGAGAGATTGTTACCCTGATTGTTTAGTACGCACGGGACATGTAACCAGGTGAACAGTATAAGTGAGGGGAGTGTGTTCCCCTGATTGTTTAACACGCACGGGACATGTTACCAGGTGAACAGTATAAGTGAGGAGAGTGTGTTCCCCTGTTGGTTTAATATACACAGGACATGATACCAGGTGAACAGTATAAGTGAGGAGAGTGAGTTCCCCTGATTTTTTAATATACCCGGGACATGTCACCAGGTGATCAGTATAAGTGAGGAGAGTGTATTCCCCTGATGGTTTAATATGCACGGGACATGTTACCAGGTGAACAGTATAAGTGAGGAGAGTGTATTCCCCTGATGGTTTAATATGCACGGGACATGTTACCAGGTGAACAGTATAAGTGAGGAGAGTGCTTTCCCCTGATGGTTTAATATACACGGGACATGTTGCCAGGTGAACAGTATAAGTGAGCAGAGTGTGTTCCCCTGATTGTTAAATATACACGGGACACGTTACCAGGCGAACAGTATAAGTGAGGAGAGTGTGTTCCCCTGATGGTTTAATACACACGGGACATGTTACCAGGTGAACAGTATAAGTGAGGAGAGTGTGTTCCCCTGATGGTTTAATATACACGGGACATGTTACCAGGTGAACAGTATAAGTGAGGAGAGTGTGTTCCCCTGATGGTTTAATATACACGGGACATGTTACCAGGTGAACAGTATAAGTGAGGAGACTGTATTCCCCTGATGGTTTAATATACACGGGACATGTTACCAGGTGAACAGTATAAGTGAGGAGAGTGTGTTCCCCTGATGGTTTAATATACACGGGACATGTTAGCAGGTGAACTGTATAAGTGAGGAGAATGTGTTCCCCTGATGGTTTAATATACACGGGACATGTTACCAGGTGAACAGCATAAGTGAGGAGAGTGTGTTCCCCTGATTGTTTAATACTCGCGGGACATGTTACCAGGTGAACAGTATAAGTGAGGAGAGTGTGATCCAATGATTGTTTATTACTGACGGGATGTGTCACCAGGTGAAGAGTAGAAGTGCGGAGAGTGTGTTCCCCTGATGGTTTAATATACACGGGACATGTAACCAGGTGAACAGTATAAGTGAAGAGAGTGTGTTCCCCTGATGGTTTAATATACAGGGGACATATTACCAGGTGAACAGTATAAGTGAGGAGAGTGTGTTCCCCTGATAGTTTAATATACACGGTACATGTTCCCAGGTGAACAGTATAAGTGAGGAGAGTGTGTTCCCCTGATGGTTTAATATACACAGGGCATATCACCAGGTGAACAGTATAAGTGAGGAGAGTGTGTTCCCCTTATGGTTTAATACACACGGGACATGTTATCAGGTGAACAGTATAAGTGAGGAGAGTGTGTTCCCCTGATGGTTTAATATACACGGGACATGTTAGCAGGTGAACTGTATAAGTGAGGAGAATGTGTTCCCCTGATGGTTTAATATACACGGGACATGTTACCAGGTGAACAGTATAAGTGAGGAGAGTGTGTTCCCCTGATTGTTTAATACTCGTGGGACATGTTACCAGGTGAACAGTATAAGTGAGGAGAGTGTGATCCAATGATTGTTTATTACTGACGGGATGTGTCACCAGGTGAAGAGTAGAAGTGCGGAGAGTGTGTTCCCCTGATGGTTTAATATACACGGGACATGTAACCAGGTGAACAGTATAAGTGAAGAGAGTGTGTTCCCCTGATGGTTTAATATACAGGGGACATATTACCAGGTGAACAGTATAAGTGAGGAGAGTGTGTTCCCCTGATTGTTTTATATACACGGGACATGTTACCAGGTGAACAGTATAAGTGAGGAGAATGTGTTCCCCTGATGGTTTAATATACATGGGACTTGTTACCAGGTGAACAGTTTAAGTTAGGAGAGTGTGTTCCCATGATGGTTTAATATACATCGGACTTGTTACCAGGTGAACAGTTTAAGTGAGGTGAGTGTGTTCCCCTGATGGTTTAATATACACGTGACATGTTGCCAGGTGAACAGTATAAGTGAGGAGAGATTGTTACCCTGATTGTTTAGTACGCACAGGACATGTCACCAGGTGAACAGTATAAGTGAGGAGAGTGTGTTCCCCTGATGGATTAACACGCACGGGACATGTTACCAGGTGAACAGTATAAGTGAGGGGAGTGTGTTTCCCTGATTGTTTAACACGCACGGGACATGTTACCAGGTGAACAGTATAAGTGAGGAGAGTGTGTTCCCCTGTTGGTTTAATATACACAGGACATGATACCAAGTGAACAGTATAAGTGAGGAGAGTGAGTTCCCCTGATTTTTTAATATACACAGGACATGTTAGCAGGTGAACAGTATAAGTGAGGAGAATGTGTTCCCCTGATGTTTTAATATACACGGGACATGTTAGCAGGTGAACAGTATAAGTGAGGAGAATGTGTTCCCCTGATGGTTTAATATACACGGGACATGTTACCAGGTGAACAGTATAAGTGAGGAGAGTGTGTTCCCCTGATTGTTTAATACTCACGGGACATGTTACCAGGAGAACAGTATAAGTGAGGAGACTGTATTCCCCTGATGGTTTAATATACACGGGACATGTTACCAGGTGAACAGTATAAGTGAGGAGAGTGTGTTCCCCTGATGGTTTAATATACACGGGACATGTTAGCAGGTGAACTGTATAAGTGAGGAGAATGTGTTCCCCTGATGGTGTAATATACACGGGACATGTTACCAGGTGAACAGTATAAGTGAGGAGACTGTATTCCCCTGATGGTTTAATATACACGGGACATGTTACCAGGTGAACAGTATAAGTGAGGAGAGTGTGTTCCCCTGATGGTTTAATATACACGGGACATGTTAGCAGGTGAACTGTATAAGTGAGGAGAATGTGTTCCCCTGATGGTTTAATATACACGGGACATGTTACCAGGTGAACAGTATAAGTGAGGAGAGTGTGTTCCCCTGATTGTTTAATACTCGCGGGACACGTTACCAGGTGAACAGTATAAGTGAGGAGAGTGTGATCCAATGATTGTTTATTACTGACGGGATGTGTCACCAGGTGAAGAGTAGAAGTGCGGAGAGTGTGTTCCCCTGATGGTTTAATATACACGGGACATGTAACCAGGTGAACAGTATAAGTGAAGAGAGTGTGTTCCCCTGATGGTTTAATATACAGGGGACATATAACCAGGTGAACAGTATAAGTGAGGAGAGTGTGTTCCCCTGATTGTTTTATATACACGGGACATGTTACCAGGTGAACAGTATAAGTGAGGAGAATGTGTTCCCCTGATGGTTTAATATACATGGGACTTGTTACCAGGTGAACAGTTTAAGTTAGGAGAGTGTGTTCCCATGATGGTTTAATATACATCGGACTTGTTACCAGGTGAACAGTTTAAGTGAGGTGAGATTGTTACCCTGATTGTTTAGTACGCACAGGACATGTCACCAGGTGAACATTATAAGTGAGGAGAGTGTGTTCCCCTGATGGATTAACACGCACGGGACATGTTACCAGGTGAACAGTATAAGTGAGGGGAGTATGTTTCCCTGATTGTTTAACACGCACGGGACATGTTACCAGGTGAACAGTATAAGTGAGGAGAGTGAGTTCCCCTGATTTTTTAATATACCCGGGACATGTCACCAGGTGATCAGTATAAGTGAGGAGAGTGCTTTCCCCTGATGGTTTAATATACACGGGACATGTTACCAGGTGAACAGTATAAGTGAGGAGAGTGTGTTCCGCTGATGTTTTAATATACACGGGACATGTTACCAGGTGAACAGTGTAAGTGAGGAGACTGTATTCCCCTGATGGTTTAATATACACGGGACATGTTAGCAGGTGAACAGTATAAGTGAGGATTATGTGTTCCCCTGATGGTTTAATATACACGGGTCATGTTGCCAGGTGAACAGTATAAGTGAGCAGAGTGTGTTCCCCTAATTGTTAAATATACACGGGACACGTTACCAGGCGAACAGTATAAGTGAGGAGAGTGTGTTCCCCTGATGGTTTAATACATACGGGACATGTTACCAGGTGAACAGTGTAAGTGAGGTGAGTGTGTTCCCCTGATGGTTTAATATACACGGGACATGTTACCAGGTGAACAGTATAAGTGAGGAGAGTGTGTTCCCCTGATGGATTAATATACACGGGACATGTTACCAGGTGAACAGTATAAGTGAGGAGACTGTATTCCCCTGATGGTTTAATATACACGGGACATGTTAGCAGGTGAACAGTATAAGTGAGGAGAATGTGTTCCCCTGATGGTTTAATATACACGGGACATGTTACCAGGTGAACAGTATAAGTGAGGAGAGTGTGTTCCCCTGATTGTTTAATACTCACGGGACATGTTACCAGGAGAACAGTATAAGTGAGGAGAGTGTGTTCCCCTGATGCTTTAATACACCCGGGACATGTTACCAGGTGAACAGTATAAGTGAGGAGAGTGTGATGCAATGATTGTTTAATACTGACGGGATGTGTCACCAGGTGAAGAGAAGAAGTGAGGAGAGTGTGTTCCCCTGATAGTTTAATAAACACGGGACATGTTACCAGGTGAACAGTATAAGTGAGGAGACTGTATTCCCCTGATGGTTTAATATACACAGGACATGTTAGCAGGTGAACAGTATAAGTGAGGAGAATGTGTTCCCCTGATGGTTTAATATACACGGGACATGTTACCAGGTGAACAGTATAAGTGAGCAGAGTGTGTTCCCCTGATTGTTTAATACTCACGGGACATGTTACCAGGTGAACAGTATAAGTGAGGAGACTGTGTTCCCCTGATGCTTTAATACACCTGGGACATGTTACCAGGTGAACAGTATAAGTGAGGAGAGTGTGATCCAATGATTGTTTAATACTGACGGGATGTGTCACCAGGTGAAGAGTAGAAGTGAGGAGAGTGTGTTCCCCTGATGGTTTAATATACGCGGGACATGTTACCAGGTGAACGGCATAAGTGAAGAGAGTGTGTTCCCCTGATTGTTTTACATACACGGGACATGTTACCAGGTGAACAGTATAAGTGAGGAGAATGTGTTCCCCTGATGGTTTAATATACATGGGACTTGTTACCAGGTGAACAGTTTAAGTGAGGAGAGTGTGTTCCCATGATGGTTTAATATACATCGGACTTGTTACCAGGTGAACAGTTTAAGTGAGGTGAGTGTGTTCCCCTGATGGTTTAATATACACGGGACATGTTACCAGGTGAACAGTATAAGTGAGGAGACTGTATTCCCCTGATGGTTTAATATACACGGGACATGTTAGCAGGTGAACAGTATAAGTGAGGAGAATGTGTTCCCCTGATGGTTTAATATACACGGGACATGTTACCAGGTGAACAGTATAAGTGAGCAGAGTGTGTTCCCCTGATTATTTAATACTCACGGGACATGTTACCAGGTGAACAGTATAATTGAGGAGACTGTGTTCCCCTGATGCTTTAATACTCCCGGGACATGTTACCAGGTGAACAGTATAAGTGAGGAGAGTGTGATCCAATGATTGTTTAATACTGACTGGATGTGTCACCAGGTGAAGAGTAGAAGTGAGGAGAGTTTGTTCCCCTGATGGTTTAATATACGCGGGACATGTTACCAGGTGAACGGCATAAGTGAAGAGAGTGTGTTCCCCTGATTGTTTTATATACACGGGACATGTTACCAGGTGAACAGTATAAGTGAGGAGAATGTGTTCCCCTGATGGTTTAATATACACGGGACATGTTACCAGGTGAACAGTATAAGTGAGGAGAGTGTGTTCCCATGATGGTTTAATATACATCGGACTTGTTACCAGGTGAACAGTTTAAGTGAGGTGAGTGTGTTCCCCTGATGTTTTAATATACACGGGACATGTTCCCAGGTGAACAGTATAAGAGAGGAGAGTGTGTTCCCCTGATCGTTTAGTATACACGTGACATGTTGCTAGGTGAACAGTATAAGTGAGGAGAGTGTGTTCACTTGATGGATTAACACGCACGGGACATGTTACCAGGTGAACAGTATAAGTGAGGGGAGTGTGTTTCCCTGATTGTTTAACACGCACGGGACATGTTACCAGGTGAACAGTATAAGTGAGGAGAGTGTGTTCCCCTGTTGGTTTAATATACACAGGACATGATACCAGGTGAACAGTATAATTGAGGAGAGTGAGTTCCCCTGATTTTTAAATATACCCGGGACATGTCACCAGGTGATCAGTATAAGTGAGGAGAGTGTGTTCCACTGATGGTTTAATATAGACGGGACATGTTACCAGGTGAACAGTATAAGTGAGGAGAGTGTGTTCCGCTGATGGTTTAATATACACGGGACATGTTACCAGGTGAACAGTATAAGTGAGGAGAGTGCTTTCCCCTGATGGTTTAATATACACGGGACATCTTACCAGGTGAACAGTATAAGTGAGGAGAGTGTGTTCCGCTGATGGTTTAATATACACGGGACATGTTACCAGGTGAACTGTATAAGTGAGGAGACTGTATTCCCCTGATGGTTTAATATACACGGGACATGTTAGCAGGTGAACAGTAAAAGTGAGGATTATGTGTTCCCCTGATGGTTTAATATACACGGGTCATGTTGCCAGGTGAACAGTATAAGTGAGCAGAGTGTGTTCCCCTAATTGTTAAATATACACGGGACACGTTACCAGGCGAACAGTATAAGTGAGGAGAGTGTGTTCCCCTGATGGTTTAATACACACGGGACATGTTACCAGGTGAACAGTGTAAGTGAGGTGAGTGTGTTCCCCTGATGGTTTAATATACACGGGACATGTTACCAGGTGAACAGTATAAGTGAGGAGAGTGTGTTCCCCTGATGGATTAATATACACGGGACATGTTACCAGGTGAACAGTATAAGTGAGGAGACTGTATTCCCCTGATGGTTTAATATACACGGGACATGTTAGCAGGTGAACAGTATAAGTGAGGAGAATGTGTTCCCCTGATGGTTTAATATACACGGGACATGTTACCAGGTGAACAGTATAAGTGAGGAGAGTGTGTTCCCCTGATTGTTTAATACTCACGGGACATGTTACCAGGTGAACAGTATAAGTGAGGAGAGTGTGTTCCCCTGATGCTTTAATACACCCGGGACATGTTACCAGGTGAACAGTATAAGTGAGGAGAGTGTGTTCCCCTGATGGTTTAATATAAACAGGGCATATTACCAGGTGAACAGTATAAGTGAGGAGAGTGTGTTCCCCTGATGGTTTAATACACACGGGACATGTTACCAGGTGAACAGTGTAAGTGAGGAGAGTGTGTTCCCCTGATGGTTTAATATACACGGGACATGTTACCAGGTGAACAGTATAAGTGAGGAGAGTGTGTTCCCCTGATGGATTAATATACACGGGACATGTTACCAGGTGAACAGTATAAGTGAGGAGAGTGTGTTCCCCTGATGGATTAATATACACGGGACATGTTACCAGGTGAACAGTATAAGTGAGGAGAGTGTGTTCCCCTGATGGTTTAATATAAACAGGGCATATTACCAGGTGAACAGTATAAGTGAGGAGAGTGTGTTCCCCTGATGGTTTAATACACACGGGACATGTTACCAGGTGAACAGTGTAAGTGAGGAGAGTGTGTTCCCCTGATGGTTTAATATACACGGGACATGTTACCAGGTGAACAGTATAAGTGAGGAGAGTGTGTTCCCCTGATGGATTAATATACACGGGACATGTTACCAGGTGAACAGTATAAGTGAGGAGACTGTGTTCCCCTGATGGTTTAATATAAACAGGGCATATTACCAGGTGAACAGTATAAGTGAGGAGAGTGTGTTCCCCTGATGGTTTAATACACACGGGACATGTTACCAGGTGAACAGTGTAAGTGAGGAGAGTGTGTTCCCCTGATGGTTTAATATACACGGGACATGTTACCAGGTGAACAGTATAAGTGAGGAGAGTGTGTTCCCCTGATGGATTAATATACACGGGACATGTTACCAGGTGAACAGTATAAGTGAGGAGACTGTATTCCCCTGATGGTTTAATATACACGGGACATGTTGGCAGGTGAACAGTATAAGTGAGGAGAATGTGTTCCCCTGATGGTTTAATATACACGGGACATGTTACCAGGTGAACAGTATAAGTGAGGAGAGTGTGTTCCCCTGATTGTTTAATACTCACGGGACATGTTACCAGGTGAACAGTATAAGTGAGGAGA
This sequence comes from Heterodontus francisci, assembly GCF_036365525.1. Classification (NCBI taxonomy): domain Eukaryota; kingdom Metazoa; phylum Chordata; class Chondrichthyes; order Heterodontiformes; family Heterodontidae; genus Heterodontus; species Heterodontus francisci. The sequence goes on from NW_027140332.1 coordinate 3,863,809, forward strand.
GTGTGATGCAATGATTGTTTAATACTGACGGGATGTGTCACCAGGTGAAGAGAAGAAGTGAGGAGAGTATGTTCCCCTGATAGTTTAATATACACGGTACATGTTCCCAGGTGAACAGTATAATTGAGGAGACTGTGTTCCCCTGATGGTTTAATATACACAGGGCATATTACCAGGTGAACAGTATAAGTGAGGAGAGTGTGTTCCCCTGATTGTTTAATGCAAACGGGACATGTTACCAGGTGAACAATATAAGTGAGGGGAGTGTGTTCCCCTGATGGTTTACTATACAGGGGACATATTACCAGGTGAACAGTATAAGTGAGGAGAGTGTGTTCCCCTGATGGTTTAATATACACGGGACATGTTACCAGGAGAACAGTATAAGTGAGGAGAGTGTATTCCCCTGATTGTTTAATACACACAGGACATATTACGAGGTGAACAATATAAGTGAGGGGAGTGTGTTCCCCTGATGGTTTACTATACAGGGGACATATTACCAGGTGAACAGTATAAGTGAGGAGAGTGTGTTCCCCTGAAAGTTTAATATACACGGTACATGTTCCCAGGTGAACAGTATAAGTGAGGAGACTGTGTTCCCCTGATGGTTTAATATACTCAGGGCATATTACCAGGTGAACAGTATAAGTGAGGAGAGTGTGTTCCCCTTATGGTTTAATACACACGGGACATGTTATCAGGTGAACAGTATAAGTGAGGAGAGTGTGTTCCCCTGATTGTTTAATGCAAACGGGACATATTACCAGGTGAACAGTATAAGTGAGGGGAGTGTGTGCCCCTGATTGTTTAATACTCTCGGGACATGTTACCAGTTGAACAGTATAAGTGAGGAGAGTGTGTTCCCCTGATGGTTTAACACGCACGGGACATGTTACCAGGTGAACAGTATAAGTGAGGAGAGTGTTTTCCCCTAATTGTTTAATATACCCGGGACATGGCACCAGGTGAACAGTATAATTGAGGAGAGTGTGTTCCCCTGATTGTTTAATACTGACGGGACATGTCACCAGGTGAACAGTAGAAGTGAGGAGAGTGTGTTCCCCTGATGGTTTAAAGCACACGGGACATGTTACCAGGTGAACAGTATAAGTGAGGAGAGTGCTTTATCCTGATGGTTTAATATTCACGGGACATGTTACCAGGTGAACAGTATAAGTGAGGAGAGTGTGTTCCCCTGATGGTTTAATACACACAGGACATGTTACCAGGTGAACAGTATAAGTGAGGAGAATGTGTTCCCCTGATGGTTTAATTTTCACAGGACATGTTCCCAGGTGAACAGTATAAGTGAGGAGAGTGTGTTCCCCTGATTGTTTAATACTCACGGGACAAGTTACCAGGTGAACAGTATATGTGAGGAGAGTGTGTTCCCCTGATGGTTTAATACGCACGGGACATGTTACCAGGTGAACACTATAAGTGAGGAGAGTGTGTTCCGCTGATGGTTTAATATACCCGGGACATGTTACCAGGTGAACAGTATAATTGAGGAAAGTGTGATCCCCTGATTGTTTAATACACACGGGACATGTCACCATTTGAACAGTATAAGTGAGGAGAGTGTGTTCCCCTGATTGTTTAATATACAGGGGACATATTACCAGGTGAACAGTATAAGTGGGGAGAGAGTGTTCCCCTGAAGGTTTAATATATACGGGACATGTTACCAGGTGAACTGTCTAAGTGAGGAGAGTGTATTCCCCTGATTGTTTAATATACATGGGACATGTTACCAGGTGAACAGCATAAGTGAGGAGAGTGTGTTCCCCTGATGGTTTAATATACACGGGACATGTTCCCAGGTGAACAGTACAAGTGAGGAGAGTGCTTTCCGCTGATGGTTTAATATACACGGGACATGTTTCCAGTTGAACAGTATAAATGAGGAGAGTGTGTTCCCCTGATCGTTTAGCAGACACGGGACATGTTACCAGGTGAACAGTATAAGTGAGGAGTGTGTGTTCCCCTGATTGTTTAATATGCACGGGACATGTCACCAGGTGAGCAGTATAAGTGAGGAGAGTGTGTTCCCCTGATGGTTTAACACGCACGGGACATGTTACCAGGTGAACAGTATAAGTGAGGAGAGTGTGTTCCCCTGATTGTTTAACACGCACGAGACATGTTACCAGGTGAACAGTATAAGTGAGGAGAGTGTGTTCCCCTATTGGTTTAATATACACAGGACATGATACCAGGTGAACAGTATAAGTGATGAGAAAGAGTTCTCCCGATTTTTTAATATACCCGGGACATGTCACCAGGTGATCAGTATAAGTGAGGAGAGTGTGTTCCCCTGATGGTTTAATATACACGGGACATGTTACCAGGTGAACAGTATAAGTGAGGAGAGTGTGTTCCCCTGATGGTTTAATACACACAGGACATGTTACCAGGTCAACAGTATAAGTGAGGAGAATGTGTTCCCCTGATGGTTTAATGTACACACGACATGTTACCAGGTGAACAGTATAAGTGAGGAGAGTGTGTTCCCCTGATGGTTTAATACACACAGGACATGTCACCAGGTGAACAGTATAATTTAGGGGAGTGTGTTCCCCTGAAGGTTTAATATACACAGGACATGTTACCAGGTGAACAGTATAAGTGAGGAGAGTGTGTTCCCCTGATGGTTTAATATACACGGGACATGTTCCCAGGTGAACAGTACAAGTGAGGAGAGTGCTTTCCCCTGATGTTTTAATATACACGGGACATGTTTCCAGGTGAACAGAATAAATGAGGAGAGTGCGTTCCCCTGATCGTTTAGCATACACGGGACATGTTGCCAGGTGAACAGTATAACTGAGGAGAGTGTGTTCCCCTGATGGTTTAACACGCACGGGACATGTTACCAGGTGAACAGTATAAGTGAGGAGAGTGTGTTCCCCTGATGGTTTAACACGCACGGGACATGTTTCCAGGTGAACAGTATAAGTGAGGAGAGATTGTTACCCTCATTGTTTAGTACGCACGGGACATGTCACCAGGTGAACAGTATAAGTGAGGAGAGTGTGTTCCCCTGATGGTTTAACACGCACGGGACATGTTACCAGGTGAACAGTATAAGTGAGGAGAGTGTTTTCCCCTGATGGTTTAATATACACGGGACATGTTACCAGGTGAACAGTATAAGTGAGGAGAGTGCTTTCCCCAGATGGTTTAATATACACGGGACATATAACCAGGTGAACAGTATAAGTGAGGAGAGTGTGTTCCCCTGATGGTTTAATATACACAGGACATGTTACCAGGTGAACAGTATAAGTGAGGAGAATGTGTTCCCCTGATGGTTTAATATACACAGGACATGTTACCAGGTGAACAGTATAAGTGAGGAGAGTGTGTTCCCCTGATTGTTTAATACACACGGGACATGTTACCAGGTGAACAGTATAAGTGAGTAGAGTGTGTTCCCCTGATGGTTTAACACGCACGGGACATGTTCCCAGGTGAACAGTATAAGTGAGGAGAGGGTGTTCCGCTGATGGTTTAATACTCACGGGACATGTTGCCAGGTGAACAGTATCAGTGAGGAGAGTGTGTTCCCCTGATGGTTCAACACGCACGGGAAATGTTACCAGGTGAACAGTATAATTGAGGAGAGTGAGTTCCCCTGATTGTTTAATACTGACGGGACATGTTACCAGATGAACAGTATAAGTGAGGAGAGTGTGTTCCCCTGATTGTTTAATACACACGGGACATGTCATCAGGTCAACAGTATAAGTGAGGAGAGTGAGTTCCCCTGATTGTTTAATACTGACGGGACATGTTACCAGGTGAACAGTATAAGTGAGGAGAGTGTGTTCCCCTGATGGTTTAATATACAGGGGACATGTTACCAGGTGAACTGTATAAGTGAGCAGAGTGTGTTCCCCTGATTGTTCAATACACACGGGACATGTCACCAAGTGAAATGTATAATTGAGGAGAGTGTGTTCCCCTGATGGTTTAATACACACGGTACATGTTACCAGGTGAACAGTATAAGTGAGGAGAGTGTGTTCCCATGATGGTTTAACATACAGGGGACATGTTACCAGGTGAACCGTATAAGTGAGGAGAGTGTGTTCCCCTGATGGTTTAATATACACGGGACATGTTCCCAGGTGAACAGTCTAAGTGAGGAGAGTGAGTTCCCCTGATGGTTTAATATACATGGGACATGTTACCAGGTGAACAGTATAAGTGAGGAGAGTGCTTTCCCCTGATGGTTTAAGATACACGGGACATGTTACCAGGTGAGCAGTATAAGTGAGGCGAGTGTGTTCTGCTGATGGTTTAATATACACGGGACATGTTACCAGGTGAACAGTATAAGTGAGGAGACTGTATTCCCCTGATGGTTTAATATACACGGGACATGTTAGCAGGTGAACAGTATAAGTGAGGATTATGTGTTCCCCTGATGGTTTAATATACACGGGACATGTTACCAGGTGAACCGTATAAGTGAGCAGAGTATGTTACCCTGATTGTTAAATATGCACGGGACACGTTACCAGGCGAACAGTATAAGTGAGGAGAGTTTGTTACCCTGATTGTTTAATACACAAGGGACATGTTACCAAGTGAACAGTATAAGTGAGGAGAGTGTGTTCGCCTGATTGTTTAATATACACGGGACATGTTACCAGGTGAACGGTATAATTGAGGAGAGTGTGTTCCCCTGATGGTTTAATACGCACGGGACATGTTACCAGGTGAACAGTATAAGTGAGGAGAGTGTGTTCCCCTGATGGTTTAACACACACGGGACATGTTACCAGGTGAACAGTATAAGTGAGGAGAGTGTGTTCCCCTGATGGTTTAACACACACGGGACTTGTTACCAGGTGAACAGTATAAGTGAGGAGAGTGTGTTCCCCTGATTGTTTAATACTCACGGGACATGTTGCCAGGTGAACAGTATAAGTGAGGAGAGTGTGTTCCCCTGATGGTTTAACACACACGGGACTTGTTACCAGGTGAACAGTATAAGTGAGGAGAGTGTGTTCCCCTGATTGTTTAATACTCACGGGACATGTTACCAGGTGAACAGTATAAGTGAGGAGAGTGTGTTCCGCTGATGGTTTAATATACCCGGGACATGTCAGCAGGTGAACAGTATAATTGAGGAGAGTGTGTTCCCCTGATTGTTTAATACACAAGGGACATGTTACCAAGTGAACAGTATAAGTGAGGAGAGTGTGTTCGCCTGATTGTTTAATATACACGGGACATGTTACCTGGTGAACAGTATAAGTGAGGAGAGTGTGTTCCCCTGATGGTTTAATGTACACGGGACATGTTACCAGGTGAACAGTATAATTGAGGAGAGTGTGCTCCCCTGATTGTTTGATACACACGGGACATGTCACCAAGTGAAATGTATAATTGAGGAGAGTGTGTTCCCCTGATGGTTTAATATACACGGTACATGTTACCAGGTGAACAGTATAAGTGAGGAGAGTGTGTTCCCCTGATGGTTTAATATACAGGGGACATGTTAACAGGTGAACAGTAAAAGTGAGCAGAGTGTGTTCCCCTGATTGTTCAAGAGACACGGGACATGTCACCAGATCAACAGTATAAGTGAGGAGAGTGTGTTCCCCTGATTGTTTAATACACACGGGACATGTTACCAGGTGAACAGAATAAGTGAGGAGAGTGTGTTCCCCTGATGGTTTAATATTCACAGGACATGTTACCAGGTGAACAGTATAATTGAGGAGAGTGTGTTCCCCTGATGGTTTAATACACACGGGACATGTTACCAGGTGAGCAGTATAAGTGAGGAGAGTGTGTTCCGTTGATGGTTTAATATAGAGGGGACATGTTACCAGGTGAACCGTATAAGTGAGGAGAGTGTGTTCCCCTGATGGTTTAATATACACGGCACATGTTACCAGGTGAACAGTATAAGTGAGGAGAGTGTATTCCCCTGATGGTTTTATACACACGGGACATGTTACCAGGTGAACAGTATAAGTGAGGAGAGTCTGTTCCCCTGATTGTTTAATACACACAGGACATATTACCAGGTGAACAATATAAGTGAGGGGAGTGTGTTCCCCTGATGGTTTAATATACACGGGACATGTTACCAGGTGAACAGTATAATTGAGGAGAGTGTGTTTCCCTGATGGTTTAATACACACGGGACATGTTACCAGGTGAGCAGTATAAGTGAGGAGAGTGTGTTCCCCTGATGGTTTAATATACAGGGGACATGTTACCAGGTGAACCGTATAAGTGAGGAGAGTGTGTTCCCCTGATGGTTTAATATACACGGGACATGTTACCAGCTGAACAGTATAAGTGAGGAGAGTGTATTCCCCTGATTGTTTAATACACACAGGACATATTACCAGGTGAACCGTATAAGTGAGGGGAGTGTGTTCCCCTGATTGTTTAAAACTCTCGGGACATGTTACCAGCTGAACAGTATAAGTGAGGAGAGTGTGTTCCCCTGATGGTTTAACACGCACGGGACATGTTACCAGGTGAACAGTATAATTGAGGAGAGTGTGTTCCCCTGATTCTTTAATACTGACGGGACATGTCACCAGGTGAACAGTATAAGTGAGGAGAGTGTGTTCCCCTGATGGTTTAATATACAGGGGTCATATTACCAGGTGAACAGTATGAGTGAGGAGAGTGTGTTCCCCTGATAGTTTAATATACACGGTACATGTTCCCAGGTGAACAGTATAAGTGAGGAGACTGTGTTCCCCTGATGGTTTAATATACTCAGGGCATATTACCAGGTGAACAGTATAAGTGAGGAGAGTGTGTTCCCCTTATGGTTTAATACACACGGGACATGTTATCAGGTGAACAGTATAAGTGAGGAGAGTGTGTTCCACTGATTGTTTAATAGACACAGGACATATTACCAGGTGAACAGTATAAGTGAGGGGAGTGTGTTCCCCTGATTGTTTAATAGACACAGGACATATTACCAGGTGAACAGTATAAGTGAGGGGAGTGTGTTCCCCTGATTGTTTAATACTCTCGGGACATGTTACCAGCTGAACAGTATAAGTGAGGAGAGTGTGTTCCCCTGATGGTTTAACACGCACGGGACATGTTACCAGGTGAACAGTATAATTGAGGAGAGTGTGTTCCCCTGATTGTTTAATACTGACGGGACATGTCACCAGGTGAACAGTATAAGTGAGGAGAGTGTGTTCCCCTGATGGTTTAAAGCACACGGGACATGTTACCAGGTGAACAGTATAAGTGAGGAGAGTGCTTTCCCCTGATGGTTTAATATTCACGGGACATGTTACCAGGTGAACAGTATAAGTGAGGAGAGTGCGTTCCCCTGATGGTTTAATACACACAGGACATGTTACCAGGTGAACAGTATAAGTGAGGAGAATGTGTTCCCCTGATGGTTTAATTTTCACAGGACATGTTACCAGGTGAACAGTATATGTGAGGAGAGTGTGTTCCCCTGATGGTTTAACACGCACGGGACATGTTACCAGGTGAACACTATAAGTGAGGAGAGTGTGTTCCCCTGATGGTTTAATATACCCGGGACATGTTACCAGGTGAAATGTATAATTGAGGAGAGTGTGTTCCCCTGATTGTTTAATACACACGGGACATGTCACCAAGTGAAATGTATAATTGAGGTGAGTGAGTTCCCCTGATGGTTTAATAAACACGGGGCATGTCACCAAGTGAAATGTATAATTGACGAGAGTGTGTTCCCCTGATGGTTTAATAAACACGGGGCATGTCACCAAGTGAAATGTATAATTGAGGAGAGTGTGTTCCCCTGATGGTTTAATATACACGGGACATGTTACCAGGTGAACAGTATAATTGAGGAGAGTGTGTTCCCCTGATGGTTTAATACACACGGGACATGTTACCAGGTGAGCAGTATAAGTGAGGAGAGTGTGTTCCCCTGATGGTTTAATATACAGGGGACATGTTACCAGGTGAACCGTATAAGTGAGGAGAGTGTGTTCCCCTGATGGTTTAATATACACGGGACATGTTACCAGGTGAACAGTATAAGTGAGGAGAGTGTATTCCCCTGATTGTTTAATACACACAGGACATATTACCAGGTGAACAGTATAAGTGAGGAGAATGTGTTCCCCTGATGGTTTAACACGCACGGGACATGTTACCAGGTGAACAGTATAATTGAGGAGAGTGTGTTCCCCTGATTGTTTAATACTGACGGGACATGTCACCAGGTGAACAGTATAAGTGAGGAGAGTGTGTTCCCCTGATGGTTTAATATACAGGGGTCATATTACCAGGTGAACAGTATGAGTGAGGAGAGTGTGCTCCCCTGATAGTTTAATATACACGGTACATGTTCCCAGGTGAACAGTATAAGTGAGGAGACTGTGTTCCCCTGATGGTTTAATATACTCAGGGCATATTACCAGGTGAACAGTATAAGTGAGGAGAGTGTGTTCCCCTTATGGTTTAATACACACGGGACATGTTATCAGGTGAACAGTATAAGTGAGGAGAGTGTGTTCCCCTGATTGTTTAATGCAAACGGGACATGTTAGCAGGTGAACAGTATAAGTGAGGAGAGTGTGTTCCCCTGATGGTTTAATATACACGGGACATGTTACCAGGTGAACAGTATAAGTGAGGAGAGTGTATTCCCCTGATTGTTTAATAGACACAGGACATATTACCAGGTGAACAGTATAAGTGAGGGGAGTGTGTTCCCCTGATTGTTTAATACTCTCGGGACATGTTACCAGCTGAACAGTATAAGTGAGGAGAGTGTGTTCCCCTGATGGTTTAACACGCACGGGACATGTTACCAGGTGAACAGTATAATTGAGGAGAGTGTGTTCCCCTGATTGTTTAATACTGACGGGACATGTCACCAGGTGAACAGTATAAGTGAGGAGAGTGTGTTCCCCTGATGGTTTAAAGCACACGGGACATGTTACCAGGTGAACAGTATAAGTGAGGAGAGTGCTTTCCCCTGATGGTTTAATATTCACGGGACATGTTACCAGGTGAACAGTATAAGTGAGGAGAGTGCGTTCCCCTGATGGTTTAATACACACAGGACATGTTACCAGGTGAACAGTATAAGTGAGGAGAATGTGTTCCCCTGATGGTTTAATTTTCACAGGACATGTTACCAGGTGAACAGTATATGTGAGGAGAGTGTGTTCCCCTGATGGTTTAACACGCACGGGACATGTTACCAGGTGAACACTATAAGTGAGGAGAGTGTGTTCCGCTGATGGTTTAATATACCCGGGACATGTTACCAGGTGAACTGTATAATTGAGGAGAGTGTGATCCCCTGATTGTTTAATACACACGGGACATGTTACCAGGTGAACAGTATAAGTGAGGAGAATGTGTTCCCCTGATGGTTTAATTTTCACAGGACATGTTACCAGGTGAACAGTATATGTGAGGAGAGTGTGTTCCCCTGATGGTTTAACACACACAGGACATGTTACCAGGTGAACACTATAAGTGAGGAGAGTGTGTTCCGCTGATGGTTTAATATACCCGGGACATGTTACCAGGTGAACAGTATAAGTGAGGAGAGTGCGTTCCCCTGATGGTTTAATACACACAGGACATGTTACCAGGTGAACAGTATAAGTGAGGAGAATGTGTTCCCCTGATGGTTTAATTTTCACAGGACATGTTACCAGGTGAACAGTATATGTGAGGAGAGTGTGTTCCCCTGATGGTTTAACACGCACGGGACATGTTACCAGGTGAACACTATAAGTGAGGAGAGTGTGTTCCGCTGATGGTTTAATATACCCGAGACATGTCACCAGGTGAACAGTATAAGTGAGGAGAGTGTGTTCCCCTGATTGTTTAATATACAGGGGACATATTACCAGGTGAACAGTATAAGTGAGGAGAGTGTGTTCCCCTGATTGTTTAATATACACGGGACATGTTACCAGGTGAAAAGTATAAGTGAGGAGAGATTGTTACCCTGATTGTTTAGTACGCACGGGACATGTCACCAGGTGAACAGTATAAGTGAGGAGAGTGTGTTCCCCTGATGGTTTAACACGCACGGGACATGATACCAGGTGAACAGTATAAGTGAGGAGAGTGTTTTCCCCTGATTGTTTAATAAACACGGGGCATGTCACCAAGTGAAATGTATAATTGACGAGAGTGTGTTCCCCTGATGGTTTAATATACACGGGACATGTTACCAGGTGAACAGTATAAGTGAGGAGAGTGCTTTCCCCAGATGGTTTAATATACACGGGACATGTAACCAGGTGAACAGTATAAGTGAGGAGAGTGTGTTCTCCTGATGGTTTAATATACACGGGACATGTTACCAGGTGAAAAGTATAAGTGAGGAGAGATTGTTACCCTGATTGTTTAGTACGCACGGGACATGTCACCAGGTGAACAGTATAAGTGAGGAGAGTGTGTTCCCCTGATGGTTTAACACGCACGGGACATGATACCAGGTGAACAGTATAAGTGAGGAGAGTGTTTTCCCCTGATGGTTTAATAAACACGGGGCATGTCACCAAGTGAAATGTATAATTGAGGAGAGTGTGTTCCCCTGATGGTTTAATATACACGGGACATGTTACCAGGTGAACAGTATAAGTGAGGAGAGTGCTTTCCCCAGATGGTTTAATATACACGGGACATGTAACCAGGTGAACAGTATAAGTGAGGAGAGTGTGTTCTCCTGATGGTTTAATATACACAGGATATGTTACCAGGTGAACAGTATAAGTGAGGAGAATGTGTTCCCCTGATGGTTTAATATACACAGGACATGTTACCAGGTGAACAGTATAAGTGAGGAGAGTGTGTTCCCCTGATTGTTTAATACTCACGGGACATGTCACCAAGTGAAATGTATAATTGAGGTGAGTGAGTTCCCCTGATGGTTTAACAAACACGGGGCATGTCACCAAGTGAAATGTATAATTGAGGAGAGTGTGTTCCCCTGATGGTTTAATATACACGGGACATGTTACCAGGTAAACAGTATAATTGAGGAGAGTGTGTTCCCCTGATGGTTTAATACACACGGGACATGTTACCAAGTGAGCAGTATAAGTGAGGAGAGTGTGTTCCCCTGATGGTTTAATATACAGGGGACATGTTACCAGGTGAACCGTATAAGTGAGGAGAATGTGTTCCCCTGATGGTTTAATATACACGGGACATGTTACCAGGTGAACAGAATAAGTGAAGAGAGTGTATTCCCCTGATTGTTTAATGCACACAGGACATATTACCAGGTGAACAATATAAGTGAGGGGAGTGTGTTCCCCTGATTGTTTAATATACAGGGGACATATTAACAGGTGAACAGTATAATTGAGGAGAGTGTGTTCCCCTGATAGTTTAATATACACGGTACATGTTCCCAGGTGAACAGTATAAGTGAGGAGACTGTGTTCCCCTGATGGTTTAATATACTCAGGGCATATTACCAGGTGAACAGTATAAGTGAGGAGAGTGTGTTCCCCTTATGGTTTAATACACACGGGACATGTTATCAGGTGAACAGTATAAGTGAGGAGAGTGTGTCCCCCTGATTGTTTAATGCAAACGGGACATGTTACCAGGTGAACAGTATAAGTGAGGAGAGTGTATTCCCCTGATTGTTTAATACACACAGGACATATTACCAGGTGAACAATATAAGTGAGGGGAGTGTGTTCCCCTGATGGTTTAATATACACAGGACATGTTAGCAGGTGAACAGTATAAGTGAGGAGAGTGTGTTCCCCTGATGGTTTAATATACACGGGACATGTTACCAGGTGAACAGTATAAGTGAGGAGAGTGTATTCCCCTGATTGTTTAATACACACAGGACATATTACCAGGTGAACAGTATAAGTGAGGAGAGTGTGTTCCCCTGATTGTTTAATACACACAGGACATATTACCAGGTGAACAATATAAGTGAGGGGAGTGTGTTCCCCTGATGGTTTAATATACACAGGACATGTTAGCAGGTGAACAGTATAAGTGAGGAGAGTGTGTTCCCCTGATGGTTTAATATACACGGGACATGTTACCAGGTGAACAGTATAAGTGAGGAGAGTGTATTCCCCTGATTGTTTAATACACACAGGACATATTACCAGGTGAACAATATAAGTGAGGGGAGTGTGTTCCCCTGATGGTTTAATATACACAGGACATGTTAGCAGGTGAACAGTATAAGTGAGGAGAGTGTGTTCCCCTGATGGTTTAATATACACGGGACATGTTACCAGGTGAACAGTATAAGTGAGGAGAGTGTATTCCCCTGATTGTTTAATACACACAGGACATATTACCAGGTGAACAGTATAAGTGAGGGGAGTGTGTTCCCCTGATTGTTTAATACTCTCGGGACATGTTACCAGCTGAACAGTATAAGTGAGGAGAGTGTGTTCCCCTGATGATTTAACACGCACGGGACATGTTACCAGGTGAACAGTATAAGTGAGGAGAGTGTTTTCCCCTGATTGTTTAATATACCCGGGACATGGCACCAGGTGAACAGTATAATTGAGGAGAGTGTGTTCCCCTGATTGTTTAATACTGACGGGACAGGTCACCAGGTGAACAGTATAAGTGAGGAGAGTGTGTTCCCCTGATGGTTTAAAGCACACGGGACATGTTACCAGGTGAACAGTATAAGTGAGGAGAGTGCTTTCCCCTGATAGTTTAATATTCACGGGACATGTTACCAGGTGAACAGTATAAGTGAGGAGAGTGTGTTCCCCTGATGGTTTAATACACACAGGACATGTTACCAGGTGAACAGTATAAGTGAGGAGAGTGTGTTCCCCTGATGGTTTAATTTTCACAGGACATGTTACCAGGTGAACAGTATAAGTGAGGAGAGTGTGTTCCCCTGATTGTTTAATACTCACGGGACATGTTACCAGGTGAACAGTATATGTGAGGAGAGTGTGTTCCCCTGATGGTTTAACACGCACGGGACATGTTACAAGGTGAACACTATAAGTGAGGAGAGTGTGTTCCGCTGATGGTTTAATATACCCGGGACATGTTACCAGGTGAACAGTATAATTGAGGAGAGTGTGATCCCCTGATTGTTTAATACACACGGGACATGTTACCTGGTGAAGAGTATAAGTGAGGAGAGTGTGTTCCCCTGATTGTTTAATATACAGGGGACATATTACCAGGTGAACAGTATAAGTGAGGAGAGTGTGTTCCCCTGAAGGTTTAATATACACAGGACATGTTACCTGGTGAAGAGTATAAGTGAGGAGAGTGTGTTCCCCTGATTGTTTAATATACAGGGGACATATTACCAGGTGAACAGTATAAGTGAGGAGAGTGTGTTCCCCTGAAGGTTTAATATACACAGGACATGTTACCAGGTGAACTGTCTAAGTGAGGAGAGTGTATTCCCCTGATTGTTTAATATACATGGGACTTGTTACCAGGTGAACAGTATAAGTGAGGAGAGTGTGTTCCCCTGATGGTTTAATATACACGGGACATGTTCCCAGGTGAACAGTACAAGTGAGGAGAGTGCTTTCCCCTGATGGTTTAATATACACGGGACATGTTTCCAGTTGAACAGTATAAATGAGGAGAGTGTGTTCCCCTGATCGTTTAGCATACACGGGACATGTTACCAGGTGAACAGTATAAGTGAGTAGAGATTGTTACCCTGATTGTTTAATATGCACGGGACATGTCACCAGGTGAGCAGTATAAGTGAGGAGAGTGTGTTCCCCTGATGGTTTAACACGCACGGGACATGTTACCAGGTGAACCGTATAAGTGAGGAGAGTGTGTTCCCCTGATTGTTTAACACGCACGGGACATGTTACCAGGTGATCAGTATAAGTGAGGAGAGTGTGTTCCACTGATGGTTTAATATACACGGGACATGTTACCAGGTGATCAGTATAAGTGAGGAGAGTGCTTTCCCCAGATGGTTTAATATACACGGGACATGTTACCAGGTGAACAGTATAAGTGAGGAGAGTGTGTTCCCCTGATGGTTTAATACACACAGGACATGTTACCAGGTGAACAGTATAAGTGAGGAGAGTGTGTTCCCCTATTGGTTTAATATACACAGGACATGATACCAGGTGAACAGTATAAGTGAGGAGAAAGAGTTCCCCCGATTTTTTAATATACCCGGGACATGTCACCAGGTGATCAGAATAAGTGAGGAGAGTGTGTTCCACTGATGGTTTAATATACACGGGACATGTTACCAGGTGATCAGTATAAGTGAGGAGAGTGCTTTCCCCAGATGGTTTAATATACACGGGACATGTTACCAGGTGAACAGTATAAGTGAGGAGAGTGTGTTCCCCTGATGGTTTAATACACACAGGACATGTTACCAGGTGAACAGTATAAGTGAGGAGAATGTGTTCCCCTGATGGTTTAATATACACACGACATGTTACCAGGTGAACAGTATAATTGAGGAGAGTGTGTTCCCCTGATGGTTTAATATACAGGGGACATGTTACCAGGTGAACCGTATAAGTGAGGAGAGTGTGTTCCCCTGATGGTTTAATATACACGGGACATGTTACCAGGTGAACAGTATAAGTGAGGAGAGTGTATTCCCCTGATTGTTTAATACACACAGGACATATTACCAGGTGAACAGTATAAGTGAGGGGAGTGTGTTCCCCTGATTGTTTAATACTCTCGGGACATGTTACCAGCTGAACAGTATAAGTGAGGAGAGTGTGTTCCCCTGATGGTTTAACACGCACGGGACATGTTACCAGGTGAACAGTATAATTGAGGAGAGTGTGTTCCCCTGATTGTTTAATACTGACGGGACATGTCACCAGGTGAACAGTATAAGTGAGGAGAGTGTGTTCCCCTGATGGTTTAATATACAGGGGTCATATTACCAGGTGAACAGTATGAGTGAGGAGAGTGTGTTCCCCTGATAGTTTAATATACACGGTACATGTTCCCAGGTGAACAGTATAAGTGAGGAGACTGTGTTCCCCTGATGGTTTAATATACTCAGGGCATATTACCAGGTGAACAGTATAAGTGAGGAGAGTGTGTTCCCCTTATGGTTTAATACACACGGGACATGTTATCAGGTGAACAGTATAAGTGAGGAGAGTGTGTTCCCCTGATTGTTTAATGCAAACGGGACATGTTAGCAGGTGAACAGTATAAGTGAGGAGAGTGTGTTCCCCTGATGGTTTAATATACACGGGACATGTTACCAGGTGAACAGTATAAGTGAGGAGAGTGTATTCCCCTGAATGTTTAATAGACACAGGACATATTACCAGGTGAACAGTATAAGTGAGGGGAGTGTGTTCCCCTGATTGTTTAATACTCTCGGGACATGTTACCAGCTGAACAGTATAAGTGAGGAGAGTGTGTTCCCCTGATGGTTTAACACGCACGGGACATGTTACCAGGTGAACAGTATAATTCAGGAGAGTGTGTTCCCCTGATTGTTTAATACTGACGGGACATGTCACCAGGTGAACAGTATAAGTGAGGAGAGTGTGTTCCCCTGATGGTTTAAAGCACACGGGACATGTTACCAGGTGAACAGTATAAGTGAGGAGAGTGCTTTCCCCTGATGGTTTAATATTCACGGGACATGTTACCAGGTGAACAGTATAAGTGAGGAGAGTGTGTTCCCCTGATGGTTTAATATACACGGGACATGTTACCAGGTGAACAGTATAAGTGAGGAGAGTGTGTTCCCCTGATGGTTTAATATACACGGGACATGTTACCAGGTGAACAGTATAAGTGAGGAGAGTGCGTTCCCCTGATGGTTTAATACACACAGGACATGTTACCAGGTGAACAGTATAAGTGAGGAGAATGTGTTCCCCTGATGGTTTAATTTTCACAGGACATGTTACCAGGTGAACAGTATATGTGAGGAGAGTGTGTTCCCCTGATGGTTTAACACGCACGGGACATGTTACCAGGTGAACACTATAAGTGAGGAGAGTGTGTTCCGCTGATGGTTTAATATACCCGGGACATGTTACCAGGTGAACAGTATAATTGAGGAGAGTGTGATCCCCTGATTGTTTAATATACAGGGGACATATTACCAGGTGAACAGTATAAGTGAGGAGAGTGTGTTCCGCTGATGGTTTAATATACCCGGGACATGTCACCAGGTGAACAGTATAAGTGAGGAGAGTGTGTTCCCCTGATTGTTTAATATACAGGGGACATATTACCAGGTGAACAGTATAAGTGAGGAGAGTGTGTTCCCCTGATTGTTTAATATACACGGGACATGTTACCAGGTGAAAAGTATAAGTGAGGAGAGATTGTTACCCTGATTGTTTAGTACGCACGGGACATGTCACCAGGTGAACAGTATAAGTGAGGAGAGTGTGTTCCCCTGATGGTTTAACACGCACGGGACATGATACCAGGTGAACAGTATAAGTGAGGAGAGTGTTTTCCCCTGATGGTTTAATAAACACGGGGCATGTCACCAAGTGAAATGTATAATTGAGGAGAGTGTGTTCCCCTGATGGTTTAATATACACGGGACATGTTACCAGGTGAACAGTATAAGTGAGGAGAGTGCTTTCCCCAGATGGTTTAATATACACGGGACATGTAACCAGGTGAACAGTATAAGTGAGGAGAGTGTGTTCTCCTGATGGTTTAATATACACAGGATATGTTACCAGGTGAACAGTATAAGTGAGGAGAATGTGTTCCCCTGATGGTTTAATATACACAGGACATGTTACCAGGTGAACAGTATAAGTGAGGAGAGTGTGTTCCCCTGATTGTTTAATACTCACGGGACATGTCACCAAGTGAAATGTATAATTGAGGTGAGTGAGTTCCCCTGATGGTTTAACAAACACGGGGCATGTCACCAAGTGAAATGTATAATTGAGGAGAGTGTGTTCCCCTGATGGTTTAATATACACGGGACATGTTACCAGGTAAACAGTATAATTGAGGAGAGTGTGTTCCCCTGATGGTTTAATACACACGGGACATGTTACCAGGTGAGCAGTATAAGTGAGGAGAGTGTGTTCCCCTGATGGTTTAATATACACGGGACATGTTACCAGGTGAACAGAATAAGTGAGGAGAGTGTATTCCCCTGATTGTTTAATGCACACAGGACATATTACCAGGTGAACAATATAAGTGAGGGGAGTGTGTTCCCCTGATGGTTTAATATACAGGGGACATATTAACAGGTGAACAGTATAATTGAGGAGAGTGTGTTCCCCTGATAGTTTAATATACACGGTACATGTTCCCAGGTGAACAGTATAAGTGAGGAGACTGTGTTCCCCTGATGGTTTAATATACTCAGGGCATATTACCAGGTGAACAGTATAAGTGAGGAGAGTGTGTTCCCCTTATGGTTTAATACACACGGGACATGTTATCAGGTGAACAGTATAAGTGAGGAGAGTGTGTCCCCCTGATTGTTTAATGCAAACGGACATGTTACCAGGTGAACAGTATAAGTGAGGAGAGTGTATTCCCCTGATTGTTTAATACACACAGGACATATTACCAGGTGAACAATATAAGTGAGGGGAGTGTGTTCCCCTGATGGTTTAATATACACAGGACATGTTAGCAGGTGAACAGTATAAGTGAGGAGAGTGTGTTTCCCTGATGGTTTAATATACACGGGACATGTTACCAGGTGAACAGTATAAGTGAGGAGAGTGTATTCCCCTGATTGTTTAATACACACAGGACATATTACCAGGTGAACAGTATAAGTGAGGGGAGTGTGTTCCCCTGATTGTTTAATACTCTCGGGACATGTTACCAGCTGAACAGTATAAGTGAGGAGAGTGTGTTCCCCTGATGATTTAACACGCACGGGACATGTTACCAGGTGAACAGTATAAGTGAGGAGAGTGTTTTCCCCTGATTGTTTAATATACCCGGGACATGGCACCAGGTGAACAGTATAATTGAGGAGAGTGTGTTCCCCTGATGGTTTAAAGCACACGGGACATGTTACCAGGTGAACAGTATAAGTGAGGAGAGTGCTTTCCCCTGATAGTTTAATATTCACGGGACATGTTACCAGGTGAACAGTATAAGTGAGGAGAGTGTGTTCCCCTGATGGTTTAATACACACAGGACATGTTACCAGGTGAACAGTATAAGTGAGGAGAGTGTGTTCCCCTGATGGTTTAATTTTCACAGGACATGTTACCAGGTGAACAGTATAAGTGAGGAGAGTGTGTTCCCCTGATTGTTTAATACTCACGGGACATGTTACCAGGTGAACAGTATATGTGAGGAGAGTGTGTTCCCCTGATGGTTTAACACGCACGGGACATGTTACAAGGTGAACACTATAAGTGAGGAGAGTGTGTTCCGCTGATGGTTTAATATACCCGGGACATGTTACCAGGTGAACAGTATAATTGAGGAGAGTGTGATCCCCTGATTGTTTAATACACACGGGACATGTCACCAGGTGAACAGTAGAAGTGAGGAGAGTGTGTTCCCCTGATGGTTTAATATACACAGGACATGTTACCTGGTGAAGAGTATAAGTGAGGAGAGTGTGTTCCCCTGATTGTTTAATATACAGGGGACATATTACCAGGTGAACAGTATAAGTGAGGAGAGTGTGTTCCCCTGAAGGTTTAATATACACAGGACATGTTACCAGGTGAACTGTCTAAGTGAGGAGAGTGTATTCCCCTGATTGTTTAATATACATGGGACTTGTTACCAGGTGAACAGTATAAGTGAGGAGAGTGTTTTCCCCTGATGGTTTAATATACACGGGACATGTTCCCAGGTGAACAGTACAAGTGAGGAGAGTGCTTTCCCCTGATGGTTTAATATACACGGGACATGTTTCCAGTTGAACAGTATAAATGAGGAGAGTGTGTTCCCCTGATCGTTTAGCATACACGGGACATGTTACCAGGTGAACAGTATAAGTGAGTAGAGATTGTTACCCTGATTGTTTAATATGCACGGGACATGTCACCAGGTGAGCAGTATAAGTGAGGAGAGTGTGTTCCCCTGATGGTTTAACACGCACGGGACATGTTACCAGGTGAACAGTATAAGTGAGGAGAGTGTGTTCCCCTGATTGTTTAACACGCACGGGACATGTTACCAGGTGATCAGTATAAGTGAGGAGAGTGTGTTCCACTGATGGTTTAATATACACGGGACATGTTACCAGGTGATCAGTATAAGTGAGGAGAGTGCTTTCCCCAGATGGATTAATATACACGGGACATGTTACCAGGTGAACAGTATAAGTGAGGAGAGTGTGTTCCCCTGATGGTTTAATACACACAGGACATGTTACCAGGTGAACAGTATAAGTGAGGAGAGTGTGTTCCCCTATTGGTTTAATATACACAGGACATGATACCAGGTGAACAGTATAAGTGAGGAGAAAGAGTTCCCCCGATTTTTTAATATACCCGGGACATGTCACCAGGTGATCAGAGTAAGTGAGGAGAGTATGTTCCACTGATGGTTTAATATACACGGGACATGTTACCAGGTGATCAGTATAAGTGAGGAGAGTGCTTTCCCCAGATGGTTTAATATACACGGGACATGTTACCAGGTGAACAGTATAAGTGAGGAGAGTGTGTTCCCCTGATGGTTTAATACACACAGGACATGTTACCAGGTGAACAGTATAAGTGAGGAGAATGTGTTCCCCTGATGGTTTAATATACACACGACATGTTACCAGGTGAACAGTATAAGTGAGGAGAGTGTGTTCCCCTGATGGTTGAATATACACAGGACATGTTACCAGGTGAACAGTATAAGTGAGGAGAGTGTTTTCCCCTGATGGTTTAACACGCACGGGACATGTTACCAGGTGAACAGTATAAGTGAGGAGAGTGTTTTCCCCTGATTGTTTAATACTGACGGGACATGTCACCAGGTGAACAGTATAATTTAGGGGAGGGTGTTCCCCTGAAGGTTTAATATACACAGGACATGTTACCAGGTGAACTGTATAAGTGAGTGGAGTGTGTTCCCCTGATGGTTTAATATACACGGGACATGTTCCCAGGTGAACAGTACAAGTGAGGAGAGTGCTTTCCCCTGATGGTTTAATATACACGGGACATGTTTCCAGGTGAACAGTATAAATGAGGAGAGTGTGTTCCCCTGATCGTTTAGCATACACGGGACATGTTACCAGGTGAACAGTATAAGTGAGGAGAGATTGTTACCCTGATTGTTTAGTACGCACGGGAAATGCACCAGGTGAACAGTATAAGTGAGGAGAGTGTGTTCCCCTGATGGTTTAACACGCACGGGACATGTTACCAGGTGAACAGTATAAGTGAGGAGAGTGTTTTCCCCTGATGGTTTAATATACACGGGACATGTTACCAGGTGAACAGTATAAGTGAGGAGAGTGCTTTCCCCAGATGGTTTAATATACACGGGACATGTAACCAGGTGAACACTATAAGTGAGGAGAGTGTGTTCCCCTGATGGTTTAACACGCACGGGACATGTTACCAGGTGAACAGTATAAGTGAGGAGAGTGTTTTCCCCTGATGGTTTAATATACACGGGACATGTTACCAGGTGAACAGTATAAGTGAGGAGAGTGCTTTCCCCAGATGGTTTAATATACACGGGACATGTAACCAGGTGAACAGTATAAGTGAGGAGAGTGTGTTCCCCTGATGGTTTAATATACACAGGACATGTTACTAGGTGAACAGTATAAGTGAGGAGAATGTGTTCCCCTGATGGTTTAATATGCACAGGACATGTTACCAGGTGAACAGTATAAGTGAGGAGAGTGTGTTCCCCTGATTGTTTAATACTCACGGGACATGTTACCAGGTGAACAGTATCAGTGAGGAGAGTGTGTTCCCCTGATGGTTCAACACGCACGGGACATGTTACCAGGTGAACAGTATAATTGAGGAGAGTGTGATCCCCTGATTGTTTAATACACACGGGACATGTCACCAGGTGAACATTATAAGTGAGGAGAGAGAGTTCCCCTGATTGTTTAATACTGACGGGACATGTTACCAGATGAACAGTATAAGTGAGGAGAGTGAATTCCCCTGATTGTTTAATACTGACGGGACATGTTACCAGGTGAACAGTATAAGTGAGGAGAGTGTGTTCCCCTGATTGTTTAATACTCACGGGACATGTTACCAGGTGAACAGTATATGTGAGTAGAGTGTGTTCCCCTGATGGTTTAACACGCACGGGACATGTTACCAGGTGAACAGTATAAGTGAGGAGAGTGTGTTCCGCTGATGGTTTAATACTCACGGGACATGTTGCCAGGTGAACAGTATCAGTGAGGAGAGTGTGTTCCCCTGATGGTTCAACACGCACGGGACATGTTACCAGGTGAACAGTATAATTGAGGAGAGTGTGATCCCCTGATTGTTTAATACACACGGGACATGTCACCAGGTGAACATTATAAGTGAGGAGAGTGAGTTCCCCTGATTGTTTAATACTGACGGGACATGTTACCAGGTGAACAGTATAAGTGAGGAGAGAGTGTTCCCCTGATTGTTGAATACACACGGGACATGTCACCAGGTGAACAGTATAAGTGAGGAGAGTGTGTTCCCCTGATTGTTTAATACACACGGGACATGTTACCAGGTGAACAGTATAAGTGAGGAGAGTGTGTTCCTCTGATGGTTTAATATACACGGGACATGTCACCAGGTCAACAGTATAAGTGAGGAGAGTGAGTTCCCCTGATTGTTTAATACTGACGGGACATGTTACCAGGTGAACAGTATAAGTGAGGAGAGTGTGTTCCTCTGATGGTTTAATATACAGGGGACATGTTACCAGGTGAATAGTATAAGTGAGGAGAGTGTGTTCCCCTGATGGTTTAATATACAGGGGACATGTTACCAGGTGAATAGTATAAGTGAGGAGAGTGTGTTCCCCTGATGGTTTAATTACAGGGGACATGTTACCAGGTGAACTGTATAAGTGAGCAGAGTGTGTTCCCCTGATTGTTCAATACACACGGGACATGTCACCAAGTGAAATGTGTAATTGAGGAGAGTGTGTTCCTCTGATGGTTTAATATACAGGGGACATGTTACCAGGTGAACAGTCTAAGTGAGGAGAGTGAGTTCCCCTGATGGTTTAATATACATGGGACATGTTACCAGGTGAACAGTATAAGTGAGGAGAGTGCTTTCCCCTGATGGTTTAAGATACACGGGACATGTTACCAGGTGAACAGTATAAGTGAGGAGACTGTATTCCCCTGATGGTTTAATATACACGGGACATGTTACCAGGTGAACCGTATAAGTGAGGAGAGTGTGTTCCCCTGATGGTTTAATATACACGGGACATGTTCCCAGGTGAACAGTCTAAGTGAGGAGAGTGAGTTCCCCTGATGGTTTAATATAAATGGGACATGTTACCAGGTGAACAGTATAAGTGAGACGTGTGTGTTCCGCTGATGGTTTAATATACACGGGACATGTCACCAGATGAACAGTATAAGTGAGGTTTATGAGTTCCCCTGATGGTTTAATATACACGGGACATGTCACCAGGTGAACAGTATAAGTGAGGAGAGTGAGTTCCCCTGATTGTTTAATACTCACGGGACATGTTGCCAGGTGAACAGTATAAGTGAGGAGAGTGTGTTCCCCTGATGGTTTAACACACACGGGACATGTTACCAGGTGAACAGTATAAGTGAGGAGAGTGTGTTCCGCTGATGGTTTAATATACCCGGGACATGTCAGCAGGTGAACAGTATAATTGAGGAGAGTGTGTTCTCCTGATTGTTTAATACACAAAGGACATGTTACCAAGTGAACAGTATAAGTGAGGAGAGTGTGTTCGCCTGATTGTTTAATATACACGGGACATGTTACCTGGTGAACAGTATAAGTGAGGAGAGTGTGTTCCCCTGATGGTTTAATGTACACGGGACATGTTACCAGGTGAACAGTATAATTGAGGAGAGTGTTTTCCCCTGATGGTTTAATATACACGGGACATGTTACCTGGTGAACAGTATAAGTGAGGAGAGTGTGTTCCCCTGATTGTTTAATACACACGGGACATGTCACCTGGTGAACAGTATAAGTGAGGAGCGTGTGTTCCCCTGATTGTTTAATACACACGGGACATGTCACCAAGTGAAATGTATAATTGAGGAGAGTGTGTTCCCCTGATGGTTTAATATGCACGGTACATGATACCAGGTGAACAGTATAAGTGCGGAGAGTGTGTTCCCCTGATGGTTTAATATACAGGGGACATGTTACCAGGTGAACAGTAAAAGTGAGCAGAGAGTGTTCCCCTGATTGTTCAATAGACACGGGACATGTCACCAGGTCAACAGTATAAGTGAGGAGAGTGTGTTCCCCTGATTGTTTAATACACACGGGACATGTCACCAAGTGAAATGTATAATTGAGGTGAGTGAGTTCCCCTGATGGTTTAATAAACACGGGACATGTCACCAGGTCAACAGTATAAGTGAGGAGCGTGTGTTCCCCTGATTGTTTAATACACACGGGACATGTCACCAAGTGAAATGTATAATTGAGGAGAGTGTGTTCCCCTGATGGTTTAATATACACGGTACATGTTACCAGGTGAACAGTATAAGTGAGGAGAGTGTGTTCCCCTGATGGTTTAATATACAGGGGACATGTTACCAGGTGAACAGTAAAAGTGAGCAGAGTGTGTTCCCCTGATTGTTCAATAGACACGGGACATGTCACCAGGTCAACAGTATAAGTGAGGAGAGTGTGTTCCCCTGATTGTTTAATACACACGGGACATGTCACCAAGTGAAATGTATAATTGAGGTGAGTGAGTTCCCCTGATGGTTTAATAAACACGGGGCATGTCACCAAGTGAAATGTATAATTGAGGAGAGTGTGTTCCCCTGATGGTTTAATATACACGGGACATGTTACCAGGTGAACAGTATAATTGAGGAGAGTGTGTTCCCCTGATGGTTTAATATACAGGGGACATGTTACCAGGTGAACCGTATAAGTGAGGAGAGTGTGTTCCCCTGATGGTTTAATATACACAGGACATGTCACCAAGTGAAATGTATAATTGAGGAGAGTGTGTTCCCCTGATGGTTTAATATACACGGTACATGTTACCAGGTGAACAGTATAAGTGAGGAGAGTGTGTTCCCCTGATGGTTTAATATACAGGGGACATGTTACCAGGTGAACAGTATAAGTGAGGAGAGTGTGTTCCCCTGATGGTTTAATATACACAGGGCATATTACCAGGTGAACAGTAGAAGTGAGGGGAGTGTGTTCCCCTTATGGTTTAATACACACGGGACATGTTACCAGGTGAATCGTATAAGTGAGGAGAGTGTGTTCCCCTGATGGTTTCATATACACGGGACATGTTGCCAGGTGAACAGTATAAGTGAGGAGAGTGTGTTCCCCTGATGGTTTAATATACACAGGGCATATTACCAGGTGAACAGTAGAAGTGAGGGGAGTGTGTTCCCCTTATGGTTTAATACACACGGGACATGTTATCAGGTGAACAGTATAAGTGATGAGAGTGTGTTCCCCTGATTGTTTAATGCACACGGGACATGTTAGCAGGTGAACAGTATAAGTGAGGAGAGTGTGTTCCCCTGATGGTTTAATATACACGGGACATGTTACCAGGTGAACAGTATAAGTGAGGAGAGTGTATTCCCCTGATTTTTAATACACACAGGACATGTTACCAGCTGAACAGTATAAGTGCGGAGAGTGTGTTCCCCTGATGGTTTAACACGCACGGGACATGGCAACAGGTGAACAGTATAATTGAGGAGAGTGTGTTCCCCTGATTGTTTAATACACACGGGACATGTTACCAGGTGAACTGTATAAGTGAGGAGAATGTGTTCCCCTGATGGTTTAATATACACAGGACATGTTTCCAGGTGAACAGTATAAATGAGGAGAGTGTGTTCCCCTGATCGTTTAGCATACACGGGACATGTTGCCAGGTGAACAGTACAAGTGAGGAGAGTGCTTTCCCCTGATGGTTTAATATACACGGGACATGTTTCCAGGTGAACAGTATAAATGAGGAGAGTGTGTTCCCCTGATCGTTTAGCATGTACGGGACATGTTGCCAGGTGAACAGTATAAGTGAGGAGAGATTGTTACCCTGATTGTTTAGTACGCGCGGGACATGTCACCAGGTGAACAGTATAAGTGAGGAGAGTGTGTTCCCCTGTAGGTTTAATATACACAGGACATGATACCAGGTGAACAGTATAAGTGAGGAGAGTGTGTTCCTCTGATGGTTTAATTACAGGGGACATGTTACCAGGTGAATAGTATAAGTGAGGAGAGTGTCGTCCCCTGATGGTTTAATTACAGGGGACATGTTACCAGGTGAACTGTATAAGTGAGCAGAGTGTGTTCCCCTGATTGTTCAATACACACGGGACATGTCACCAAGTGAAATGTATAATTGAGGAGAGTGTGTTCCCCTGATGGTTTAATACACACGGTACATGTTACCAGGTGAACAGTATAAGTGAGGAGAGTTTGTTCCCCTGATGGTTTAATATACAGGGGACATGTTACCAGGTGAACCGTATAAGTGCGGAGAGTGTGTTCCCCTGATGGTTTAATATACACGGGACATGTTCCCAGGTGAACAGTCTAAGTGAGGAGAGTGAGTTCCCCTGATGGTTTAATATACATGGGACATGTTACCAGGTGAACAGTATAAGTGAGGAGAGTGCTTTCCCCTGATGGTTTAAGATACACGGGACATGTTACCAGGTGAACAGTATAAGTGAGACGTGTGTGTTCCGCTGATGGTTTAATATACACGGGACATGTTACCAGGTGAACAGTATAAGTGAGGAGACTGTATTCCCCTGATGGTTTAATATACACGGGACATGTTAGCAGGTGAACAGTATAAGTGAGGATTGTGTGTTCCCCTGATTGTTTAATACACACGGGACATGTTACCAGGTGAACAGTATAAGTGAGGAGAGTGTGTTCCCCTGATGGTTTAATATACACGGGACATGTTCCCAAGTGAACAGTACAAGTGAGGAGAGTGCTTTCCCCTGATGGTTTAATATACACGGGACATGTTTCCAGGTGAACAGTATAAATGAGGAGAGTGTGTTCCCCTGATCGTTTAGCATGTACGGGAAATGTTGCCAGGTGAACAGTATAAGTGAGGAGAGATTGTTACCCTGATTGTTTAGTACGCGCGGGACATGTCACCAGGTGAACAGTATAAGTGAGGAGAGTGTGTTCCCCTGATGGTTTAACACGCACGGGACATGTTACCAGGTGAACAGTATAAGTGAGGAGAGTGTGTTCCCCTGATTTTTTAACACGCACGGGAGATGTTACCAGGTAACAGTATAAGTGA
The DNA here is from genome assembly GCF_036365525.1 of Heterodontus francisci. Classification (NCBI taxonomy): domain Eukaryota; kingdom Metazoa; phylum Chordata; class Chondrichthyes; order Heterodontiformes; family Heterodontidae; genus Heterodontus; species Heterodontus francisci. Next base: position 3,890,197 of record NW_027140332.1, read on the forward strand.
GGAGAGTGTGTTCCCCTGTAGGTTTAATATACACAGGACATGATACCAGGTGAACAGTATATGTGAGGAGAGTGTGTTCCCCTGATTGTTTAATACTCACGGGACATGTCACCAGGTCAACAGTATAAGTGAGGAGAGTGAGTTCCCCTGATTGTTTAATACTGACGGGACATGTTACCAGGTGAACAGTATAAGTGAGGAGAGTGTGTTCCTCTGATGGTTTAATATACAGGGGACATGTTACCAGGTTAATAGTATAAGTGAGGAGAGTGTGGTCCCCTGATGGTTTAATTACAGGGGACATGTTACCAGGTGAACTGTATAAGTGAGCAGAGTGTGTTCCCCTGATGGTTTAATATACACGGGACATGTTCCCAGGTGAACAGTCTAAGTGAGGAGAGTGAGTTCCCCTGATGGTTTAATATACATGGGACATGTCACCAGGTGAACAGTATAAGTGAGGAGAGTTTGTTCCCCTGATGGTTTAATATATAGGGGACATGTTACCAGGTGAACCGTATAAGTGAGGAGAGTGTGTTCCCCTGATGGTTTAATATACACGGGACATGTTCCCAGGTGAACAGTCTAAGTGAGGAGAGTGAGTTCCCCTGATGGTTTAATATACATGGGACATGTTACCAGGTGAACAGTATAAGTGAGGAGAGTGCTTTCCCCTGATGGTTTAAGATACACGGGACATGTCACCAGGTGAACAGTATAAGTGAGGAGAGTTTGTTCCCCTGATGGTTTAATATATAGGGGACATGTTACCAGGTGAACCGTATAAGTGAGGAGAGTGTGTTCCCCTGACGGTTTAATATACACAGGACATGTTCCCAGGTGAACAGTCTAAGTGAGGAGAGTGAGTTCCCCTGATGGTTTAATATACATGGGACATGTTACCAGGTGAACAGTATAAGTGAGGAGAGTGCTTTCCCCTGATGGTTTAATATACACGGGACATGTTACCAGGTGAACAGTATAAGTGAGGAGACTGTATTCCCCTGATGGTTTAATATACACGGGACATGTTAGCAGGTGAACAGTATAAGTGAGGATTATGTGTTCCCCTGATGGTTTAATATACACGGGACATGTCACCACGTGAACAGTATAAGTGAGGAGAGTGAGTTCCCCTGATTGTTTAATACTCACGGGACACGTTGCCAGGTGAACAGTATAAGTGAAGAGAGTGTGTTCCCCTGATGGTTTAATATACACGGGACATGTTAGCAGGTGAACAGTATAAGTGAGGAGAGTGTGTTCCCCTGATGGTTTAACACACACGGGACATGTTACCAGGTGAACAGTATAAGTGAGGAGAGTGTGATCCCCTGATTGTTTAATACTCACGGGACATCTTGCCAGGTGAACAGTATAAGTGAGGAGAGTGTGTTCCGCTGATGGTTTAATATACCCGGGACATGTCAGCAGGTGAACAGTATAATTGAGGAGAGTGTGTTCCCCTGATTGTTTAATACACAAGGGACATGTTACCAGGTGAACAGTATAAGTGAGGAGAGTGTGATCCCCTGATTGTTTAATACTCACGGGACATGTTACCAGGTGAACAGTATAAGTGAGGAGAGTGTGATCCCCTGATTGTTTAATACTCACGGGACATGTTACCAACTGAACAGTATAAGTGAGGAGAGTGTGTTCGCCTGATTGTTTAATATACACGGGACATGTTACCTGGTGAACAGTATAAGTGAGGAGAGTGTGTTCCCCTGATGGTTTAATTTACACGGGACATGTTACCAGGTGAACAGTATAATTGAGGAGAGTGTTTTCCCCTGATGGTTTAATAAACACGGGACATGTCACCAGGTCAACAGTATAAGTGAGGAGAGTGTGTTCCCCTGATTGTTTAATACACACGGGACATGTCACCTGGTGAACAGTATAAGTGAGGAGAGTGTGTTCCCCTGATGGTTTAATGTACACGGGACATGTTACCAGGTCAACAGTATAAGTGAGGAGAGTGTGTTCCCCTGATGGTTTAATACACACGGGACATGTCACCAGGTCAACAGTATAAGTGAGGAGAGTGTGTTCCCCTGATTGTTTAATACACACGGGACATGTTACCAGGTGAACAGTATAAGTGAGGAGAGTGTGTTCCCCTGATGGTTTAATAAACACAGGACATGTCACCAGGTCAACAGTATAAGTGAGGAGCGTGTGTTCCCCTGATTGTTTAATATACAGGGGACATGTTACCAGGTGAACAGTAAAAGTGAGCAGAGTGTGTTCCCCTGATTGTTCAATAGACACGGGACATGTCACCAGGTCAACAGTATAAGTGTGGAGAGTGTGTTCCCCTGATTGTTTAATACACACGGGACATGTCACCAAGTGAAATGTATAATTGAGGTGAGTGAGTTCCCCTGATGGTTTAATAAACACGGGGCATGTCACCAAGTGAAATGTATAATTGAGGTGAGTGAGTTCCCCTGATGGTTTAATAAACACGGGACATGTCACCAGGTCAACAGTATAAGAGAGGAGCGTGTGTTCCCCTGATTGTTTAATACACACGGGACATGTCACCAAGTGAAATGTATAATTGAGGAGAGTGTGTTCCCCTGATGGTTTAATATACACGGTACATGTTACCAGGTGAACAGTATAAGTGAGGAGAGTGTGTTCCCCTGATGGTTTAATATACAGGGGACATGTTACCAGGTGAACAGTAAAAGTGAGCAGAGTGTGTTCCCCTGATTGTTCAATAGACACGGGACATGTCACCAGGTCAACAGTATAAGTGAGGAGAGTGTGTTCCCCTGATTGTTTAATATACACAGGACATGTTACCAGGTGAACAGTATAATTGAGGAGAGTGTGTTCCCCTGATGGTTTAATATACACGGGACATGTTACCAGGTGAACAGTATAATTGAGGAGAGTGTGTTCCCCTGATGGTTTAATATACAGGGGACATGTTACCAGGTGAACAGTAAAAGTGAGCAGAGTGTGTTCCCCTGATTGTTTAATACACACGGGACATGTCACCAAGTGAAATGTATAATTGAGGTGAGTGAGTTCCCCTGATGGTTTAATAAACACGGGGCATGTCACCAAGTGAAATGTATAATTGAGGAGAGTGTGTTCCCCTGATGGTTTAATATACACGGGACATGTTACCAGGTGAACAGTATAATTGAGGAGAGTGTGTTCCCCTGATGGTTTAATATACAGGGGACATGTTACCAGGTGAACCGTATAAATGAGGAGAGTGTGTTCCCCTGATGGTTTAATATACACGGGACATGTCACCAAGTGAAATGTATAATTGAGGAGAGTGTGTTCCCCTGATGGTTTAATATACACGGTACATGTTACCAGGTGAACAGGATAAGTGAGGAGAGTGTGTTCCCCTGATGGTTTAATATACAGGGGACATGTTACCAGGTGAATCGTATAAGTGAGGAGTGTGTGTTCCCCTGATGGTTTCATATACACGGGACATGTTCCCAGGTGAACAGTATAAGTGAGGAGAGTGTGTTCCCCTGATGGTTTAATATACACAGGGCATATTACCAGGTGAACAGTATAAGTGAGGAGAGTGTGTTCCCCTTATGGTTTAATACACACGGGACATGTTATCAGGTGAACAGTATAAGTGAGGAGAGTGTGTTCCCCTGATTGTTTAATGCACACGGGACATGTTAGCAGGTGAACAGTATAAGTGAGGAGAGTGTGTTCCCCTGATGGTTTAATATACACGGGACATGTTACCAGGTGAACAGTATAAGTGAGGAGAGTGTATTCCCCTGATTCTTTAATACACACAGGACATGTTACCAGCTGAACAGTATAAGTGCGGAGAGTGTGTTCCCCTGATGGTTTAACACGCACGGGACATGGCAACAGGTGAACAGTATAATTGAGGAGAGTGTGTTCCCCTGATTGTTTAATACACACGGGACATGTTACCAGGTGAACAGTATAAGTGAGGAGAGTGTGTTCCCCTGATGGTTTAATATACACGGGACATGTTCCCAAGTGAACAGTACAAGTGAGGAGAGTGCTTTCCCCTGATGGTTTAATATACACGGGACATGTTTCCAGGTGAACAGTATAAATGAGGAGAGTGTGTTCCCCTGATCGTTTAGTACGCGCGGGACATGTCACCAGGTGAACAGTATAAGTGAGGAGAGTGTGTTCCCCTGATGGTTTAATATACACGGGACATGTTGCCAGGTGAACAGTATAAGTGAGGAGAGATTGTTACCCTGATTGTTTAGTACGCGCGGGACATGTCACCAGGTGAACAGTATAAGTGAGGAGAGTGTGTTCCCCTGATGGTTTAATATACACGGGACATGTTACCAGGTGAACAGTATAAGTGAGGAGAGTGTGTTCCCCTGATGGTTTAACACGCACGGGACATGTTACCAGGTGAACAGTATAAGTGAGGAGAGTGTGTTCCCCTGATTTTTTAACACGCACGGGAGATGTTACCAGGTGAACAGTATAAGTGAGGGGAGTGTGTTCCCCTGTAGGTTTAATATACACAGGACATGATACCAGGTGAACAGTATAAGTGAGGAGAGTGTGTTCCCCTGATGGTTTAATACGCACGGGACATGTTACCAGGTGAACAGTATAAGTGAGGAGAGTGAGTTCCCCTGATGGTTTAATATACACGGGACATGTTACCAGGTGAACAGTATAAGTGAGGAGAGTGCTTTCCCCTGATGGTTTAAGATACACGGGACATGTTACCAGGTGAACAGTATAAGTGAGGCGAGTGTGTTCCGCTGATGGTTTAATATACACGGGACATGTTAGCAGGTGAACAGTATAAGTGAGGATTATGTGTTCCCCTGATGGTTTAATATACACGGGACATGTTACCAGGTGAACCGTATAAGTGAGCAGAGTATGTTACCCTGATTGTTAAATACACATGGGACATGTTACCAGATGAACAGTCTCAGTGAGGAGAGTGTGTTCCCCTGGTGGTTTAATGTACACAGGACATGTTACCAGGTGAATGTATAAGTGAGGAGAGTTTGTTCCCCTGATTGTTTAATACACACGCGACATGTCACCAGGTGAACAGTATAAGTGAGGAGAGTGTGTTCCCCTGATTGTTTAATACATACAGGACATGTTACCAGGTGAACAGTATAAGTGAGGAGAGTGTGTTCCCCTTTTGGTTTAATACTGACGGGACATGTTACCAGATGAACAGTATAAGTGAGGAGAGTGCGTTCCCCTAATTGTTTAATACTCACGGGACATGTAACAAAGTGAAAAGTATAAGTGAGGAGAGTGTGTTCCCCTGATTGTTTAATACGCACGGGACATTTCACCAGGTGAACAGAATAAGTGAGGAGAGTGTGTTCGCCTGATGGATTAATATACACGGGACATGTTACCAGCTGAACAGTATAAGTGAGGAGAGTGTGTTCCCCTGATGGTTTAATATACCCGGGACATGTCACCAGGTGAACAGTATAAGTGAGGAGAGTGTGTTCCCCTGATGGTTTAATACTGACGGGACATGTTACCAGATGAACAGTATAAGTGAGGAGAGTGTGTTCCCCGATTGTTTAATACACATGGGACATGTCACCAAATGAACTGTATAAGTGAGGAGCGTGTGTTCCCCTGATGGTTTAATGCACACAGGACATGTTACCAGGTGAACAGTATAAGTGAGGAGAGTGTGTTACCCTGAAGGTTTAATATACACGGGACATGTTACCAGGTGAACAGGATAAGTGAGGAGAGTGTGTTCCCCTGATTGTTTAATACACACGAGACATGTCACCAAATGAACTGTATAAGTGAGGAGAGTGTGTTCCCCTGATGGTTTAATGCACACAGGACATGTTACCAGGTGAACAGTATAAGTGAGGAGAGTGTGTTCCCCTGATGGTTTAATATACACGGGACATGTTACCAGGTGAACAGTATAAGTGAGGAGAGTGTGTTCCCCTGATGGTTTAATATACACCGGACATGTCACCAGGTGAACAGTATATGTGAGGAGAATGTGTTCCCCTGATTGTTTAATACGCACGGGACATGTTGCCAGATGAACAGTATAAGTGAGGAGAGTGTGTTCCCCTGATGGTTTAATATGCAAGGGACATGTTACCAGGTGAACAGTGTAAGTGAGGAGAGTGTGTTCCCCTGATGGTTTAATATGCAAGGGACATGTTACCAGGTGAATAGTGTAAGTGAGGAGAGTGTGTTCCCCTGATGGTTTAATATGCAAGGGACATGTGACCAGGTGAACAGTGTAAGTGAGGAGAGTGTGTTCCCCTGATGGTTTAATATACACGGGACATGTCAACAGGTGAAACGTTTAAGTGATGAGAGTGTGTTCCCCTGATGGTTTAATATACACGGGACATGTCACCAAATGAACTGTATAAGTGAGGAGAGTGTGTTCCCCTAATGGTTTAATACACATGGGACATGTTACCAGGTGAACAGTCTCAGTGAGGAGAGTGTGTTCCCCTGGTGGTTTAATGTACACAGGACATGTTACCAGGTGAATGTATCAGTGAGGAGAGTGTGTTCCCCTGATTGTTTAATATGCACGGGACATGTTACCAGGTGAACAGTATAAGTGAGGAGAGTGTGTTCCCCTGATGGTTTAATACTGACGGGACATGTTACCAGATGAACAGTATAAGTGAGGAGAGTGCGTTCCCCTAATTGTTTAATACTCACGGGACATGTAACAAAGTGAAAAGTATAAGTGAGGAGAGTGTGTTCCCCTGATTGTTTAATACGCACGGGACATTTCACCAGGTGAACAGAATAAGTGAGGAGAGTGTGTTCGCCTGATGGTTTAATATGCACGGGACATGTTACCAGGTGAACAGTATAAGTGAGGAGAGTGTGTTCCCCTGATGGTTTAATATACCCGTGACATGTCACCAGGTGAACAGTATAAGTGAGGAGAGGGTGTTCCCCTGATTGTTTAATACACACGGGACATGTCACCAAATGAACTGTATAAGTGAGGAGAGTGTGTTCCCCTGATGGTTTAATGCACACAGGACATGTTACCAGGTGAACTGTATAAGTGAGGAGAGTGTGTTCCCCTGATGGTTTAATACACACGGGACATGTCACCAGGTGAACAGTATAAGTGAGGAGAGTGTGTTCCCCTGATTGTTTAATATACACGGGACATGTTACCAGGTGAACAGATTCGAGTGAGGAGAGTGTGTTCCACTGATGGTTTAATATGCACGGAACATGTTACCAGATGAACAGTATAAGTGAGGAGAGTGTGTTCCACTGATGGTTTAATATACACGGGACATGTTACCAGGTGAACAGTATAAGTGAGGAGAGTGTATTCCCCTGATGGTTTAATATACACGGGACATGTTACCAGGTGAACAGTATAAGAGAGGAGAGTGTGTTCCCCTGATTGTTTAATATACACGGGACATGTTACCAGGTGAACAGTATAAGTGAGGAGAGTGTATTCCCCTGATGGTTTAATATACACGGGACATGTTACCAGGTGAACAGTATAAGTGAGGAGAGTGCTTTCCCCTGATGGTTTAATAGACACGGGACAAGTTACCAGGTGAACAGTATAAGTGAGGAGAGTGTGTTCCCCTGATTGTTAAATACACACAGGACATGTTACCAGGTGAACAGTATAAGTGAGGAGAATGTGTTCCCCTGATGGTTTAATATACACGGGACATGTTACCAGGTGAACAGAAGAAGTGAGGAGAATGTGTTCCCCTGATGGTTTAATATACACGGGACATGTTACCAGGTGAACAGTATAAGTGAGGAGAGTGTGTTCCCCTGATGGTTTAATACACACGGGACATGTCACCAGGTGAACAGTATAAGTGAGGAGAGTGTGTCCCCCTGATGGTTTAATGCACACAGGACATGTTACCAGGTGAACAGTATAAGTGAGGAGAGTGTGTTCCCCTGATGGTTTAATATACACGGGACATGTTACCAGGTGAACAGTATAAGTGAGGAGAGTGTGTTCCCCTGATGGTTTAATACGCTGGGACATGTTACCAGGTGAACAGAAGAAGTGAGGAGAATGTGTTCCCCTGATGGTTTAATAGACACGGGACAAGTTACCAGGTGAACAGTATAAGTGAGGAGAGTGTGTTCCCCTGATTGTTTAATACACACAGGACATGTTACCAGGTGAACAGTATAAGTGAGGAGAATGTGTTCCCCTGATGGTTTAATATACACGGGACATGTTACCAGGTGAACAGAAGAAGTGAGGAGAATGTGTTCCCCTGATGGTTTAATATACACGGGACATGTTACCAGGTGAACAGTATAAGTGAGGAGAGTGTGTTCCCCTGATGGTTTAATATACACGGGTCATGTTACCAGGTGAACAGTATAAGTGAGGAGAGTGTGTCCCCCTGATGGTTTAATGCACACAGGACATGTTACCAGGTGAACAGTATAAGTGAGGAGAGTGTGTTCCCCTGATGGTTTAATATACACGGGACATGTTACCAGGTGAACAGTATAAGTGAGGAGAGTGTCTTCCCCTGATGGTTTAATATACACGGGACATGTCACCAGGTGAACTGTATATGTGAGGAGAATGTGTTCCCCTGATTGTTTAATAAGCACGGGACATGTTACCAGGTGAACAGTGTAAGTGAGGAGAGTGTGTTCCCCTGATTGTTTAATATACACGGGACATGTTACCAGGTGAACAGTATAAGTGAGGAGAGTGTCTTCCCCTGATGGTTTAATATACACGGGACATGTCAACAGGTGAAAAGTTTAAGTGAGGAGAGTGAGTTCCCCTGATGGTTTAATATACACGGGACATGTCAACAGGTGAAAAGTTTAAGTGAGGAGAGTGTGTTCCCCTGATTGTTTAATATACACGGGACATGTTACCAGGAGAACAGTGTAAGTGAGGAGAGTGAGTTCCCCTGATGGTTTAATATACACGAAACATGTCAACAGGTGAAAAGTTTAAGTGAGGAGAGTGTGTTCCCCTGATTGTTTAATACTGAGGGGACATGTTACCAGATGAACAGTATAAGTGAGGAGAGTGTGTTCCCCTGATGGTTTAATATACACGGGACATGTTACCAGGTGAACAGTATAAGTGAGGAGAGTGCTTTCCCCTGATGGTTTAATATACACAGGACATGTTACCAGGTGAACAGTATAAGTGAGGAGAGTGTTTTCCCCTGATTGTTTAATATACACGGGAGATGTTACCAGGTGAACACGATAAGTGAGGAGAGTGTGTTCCCCTGATGGTTTAATACTGAGGGGACATGTTACCAGATGAACAGTATAAGTGAGGAGAGAGTGTTCCCATGATGGTTTAATATACAAGGGACATGTTACCAGATGAACAGTATAAGTGAGGAGAGTGTGTTCGCCTGATGGTTTAATATACACTGGACATGTTACCAGATGAACAGTATAAGTGAGGAGAGTGTGTTCCCATGATGGTTTAATATACACGTGACATGTCACCAGGTGAACAGTATAAGTGAGAAGAGTGTGTTCCCCTGCTGGTTTAATATACACGGGACATGTTACCAGGTGAACACGATAAGTGAGGAGCTTGTGTTCCCCTGATGGTTTAATACTGTCGGGACATGTTACCAGGTGAACAGTATAAGTGAGGAGAGTGTGTTCCCCTGATGGTTTAATACACACGGGACATTTCACCAGGAGAACAGTATAAGTGAGGAGAGTGTGTTCCCCTGATGGTTTAATACTGTCGGGACATGTTACCAGGTGAACAGTATAAGTGAGGAGAGTGTGTTCCCCTGATGGTTTAATACTGTCGGGACATGTTACCAGGTGAACAGTATAAGTGAGGAGAGTGTGTTCCCCTGATTGTTTAATACACACGGGACATTTCACCAGGAGAACAGTATAAGTGAGCAGAATGTGTTCCCCTGATGGTTTAATATGCACGGGACATGTTACCAGATGAACAGCAGAAGTGAGGAGAGTGTGTTCCCCTGATGGTTTAATATGCACGGAACATGTTACCAGGTGAACAGTATAACTGAAGAGAGTGTGTTCCCCTGATGGTTTAATATACACGGGACATGTTACCAGGTGAACAGTAGAAGTGAGGAGAGTGCTTTCCCCTGATGGTTTAATATACACAGGACATATTACCAGGTGAACAGTATAAGTGAGGAGAGTGTGTTCCCCTGATTGTTTAATATACACGGGACATGTTACCAGGTGAACAGTATAAGTGAGGACAGTGTGTTCCCCTGATGGTTTAATATACACGGGACATGTTACCAGGTGAACAGTATAAGTGAGGAGAGTGTGTTCCCTTGATGGTTTTATATACACGGGACAAGTTACCAGGTGAACAGTATAAGTGAGGACAGTGTGTTCCCCTGATGGTTTAATATACATGGGACATGTTACCAGGTGAACAGTGTAAGTGAGGAGAGTGTGTTCCCCTGATGGTTTAATATACACAGGACATGTCACCAGGTGAAAGGTTTAAGTGAGGAGAGTGTGTTCCCCTGATGGTTTAATACTGACGGGACATGTTACCAGATGAACAATATAAGTGAGGAGCTTGTGTTCCCATGATGGTTTAATACAGACGGGACATGTTACCAGATGAACAGTATAAGTGAGGAGAGTGTGTTCCCCTGATTGTTTAATACACACGGGACATGTCTTCAACTGAACTGCATAAGTGAGGAGAGTGTGTTCCCCTGATGATTTAATGCACACAGGACATGTTACCAGGTGAACAGTGTAATTGAGGAGAGTGTGTTCCACTGATGGTTTAATACTGAGGGGACATGTTACCAGGTGAACAGGATAAGTGAGGAGAGTGTGTTCCCCTGATGGTTTAATACACACGGTACATGTTACCAGGTGAACAGTATAAGTGAGGAGAGTGTGTTCCCCTGATGGTTTAATATACACGGATCATGTTACAAGGTGAACAGTAAAAGTGAGGAGAGTGTGTTCCCCTGATGGTTTAATATACACGGGACATGTTACCAGATGAACAGTGTAAGTGAGGAGAATGTGTTCCCCTGATTGTTTAATACGCACGGGACTTGTTACCAAGTGAACTGTATAAGTGAGGAAAATGTGTTCCCCAGTTTGTTTAATATACACGGGACATGTTACCAGGTGAACAGTATAAGTGAGGACAGTGTGTTCCCCTGATGGTTTAATATACACGGGACATGTTACCAGGTGAACAGTATAAGTGAGCAGAGTGTGTTCCCCTGATAGTTTAATACGCACGGGACATGTTCCCAGATGAGCTGTATAAGTGAGGAGAGTGTCTTCCCCTGATGGTTTAATACGCACGGGACATGTTACCAGATGAACAGTATAAGTGAGGAGAATGTGTTCCCCTGATGGTTTAATACTGACAGGTCATGTCACCAGGTGAACAGTATATGAGAGTAGATTGTGTTCCCCTGATGGTTTAATATACACAGGACATTGCACCAGGTGAACTGTATAAGTGAGGAGAGTGTGTTCCCCTGATTGTTTAATGCACAGTTGACATGTTACCAGGTGAACAGTATAAGTGAGGAGAGTGTGTTCCCCTGATGGTTTAATACACACGGGAGATGTTACCAGGTGAACAGTATAAGTGAGGAGAGTGTGTTCCCCTGATGGTTTAATACACACGGGAGATGTTACCAGGTGAACAGTATAAGTGAGGAGAGTGTGTTCCCCTGATTGTTTAATGCACACAGGACATGTTACCAGGTGAACAGTATAAGCGAGGAGAGTGTGTTCCCCTGATGGTTTAATACACACGGGAGATGTTACCAGGTGAACAGTATAAGTGAGGAGAGTGTGTTCCCCTGATGGTTTAATACACACGGGACATGTTACCAGGTGAACAGTATAAGTGAGGAGAATGTGTTCCCCTGATGGTTTAATATACACAGGACATGATACCAGGTGAACAGTATAAGTGAGGAGAGTGTTTTCCCCTGATAGTTTAATACACACGGGACATGTTACCAGGTGAACAGTATAAGTGAGGAGAGTGTGTTCCGCTGATGGTTTAATACACACGGGACATGTTACCAGGTGAACAGTATATGTGAGGAGAGTGTGTTCCCCTGATGGTTTAATACACACTGGACATATTACCAGTTGAACAGTATAAGTGAGGAGAGTGTGTTCCACTGATGGTTTAATAGTCACGGGACATGTTACCAGGTGAAGAGTTTAAGTGAGGAGAGTGTGTTCCCCTGATTGTTTAATGCACACAGGACAAGTTACCAGGTGAACAGTATAAGTGAGGAGAGTGTGTTCCCCTGATTGTTTAATATACACTGGACATGTTGCCACGTGAACAGTATTAGTGATGAGAGTGTGTTCCCATGATGATTTAACATACACGGGACATGTTACCGGTTGAACAGTATAAGTGAGGAGAGTGTGTTCCCCTGATTGTTTAATGCACAGTTGACATGTTACCAGGTGAACAGTATAAGTGAGTAGAGTGTGTTCCCCTGATTGTTTAATACACACAGGACATGTTACCAGGTGAACAGTATAAGTGAGGAGTGTGTGTTCCCCTGATTGTTTAATGCACAGTTGACATGTTACCAGGTGAACAGTATAAGTGAGCAGAGTGTGTTCCCCTGATAGTTTAATACGCACGGGACATGTTCCCAGATGAGCTGTATAAGTGAGGAGAGTGTCTTCCCCTGATGGTTTAATACTGACAGGTCATGTCACCAGGTGAACAGTGTATGAGAGTAGATTGTGTTCCCCTGATGGTTTAATATGCACAGGACATTGCACCAGGTGAACTGTATAAGTGAGGAGAGTGTGTTCCCCTGATTGTTTCATGCACAGTTGACATGTTACCAGGTGAACAGTATAAGTGAGGAGAGTGTGTTCCCCTGATGGTTTAATACATACGGGAGATGTTACCAGGTGAACAGTATAAGTGAGGAGAGTGTGTTCCCCTGATGGTTTAATACACACGGGACATGTTACCAGGTGAACAGTATAAGTGAGGAGAGTGTTTTCCCCTGATAGTTTAATGCACACGGGACATGTTACCAGGTGAACAGCATAAGTGAGGAGAGTGTGTTCCGCTGATGGTTTAATACACACGGGACATGTTACCAGGTGAACAGTAGAAGTGAGGAGAGTGTGTTCCCCTGATGGTTTAATAGACACGGGACATGTTAGCAGGTGAACAGTATATGTGAGGAGAGTGTGTTCCCCTGATGGTTTAATACACACTGGACATATTACCACGTGAACAGAATAAGTGAGGAGAGTGTGTTCCACTGATGGTTTAATAGTCACGGGACATGTTACCAGGTGAACAGTTTAAGTGAGGAGTGTGTGTTCCCCTGATTGTTTAATGCACAGTTGACATGTTTCCAGGTGAACAGTATAAGTGAGGAAAGTGTCTTCCCCTGATGGTTTAATACGCACGGGACATGTAACCAGATGAGCTGTATAAGTGAGGAGAGTGTCTTCCCCTGATGGTTTAATACTGACAGGTCATGTCACCAGATGAACAGTGTATGAGAGTAGATTGTGTTCCCCTGATGGTTTAATATGCACAGGACATTGCACCAGGTGAACTGTATAAGTGAGGAGAGTGTGTTCCCCTGATTGTTTCATGCACAGTTGACATGTTACCAGGTGAACAGTATAAGTGAGGAGAGTGTGTTCCCCTGATGGTTTAATACACACGGGACATGTTACCAGGTGAACAGTATAAGTGAGGAGAGTGTTTTCCCCTGATAGTTTAATGCACACGGGACATGTTACCAGGTGAACAGCATAAGTGAGGAGAGTGTGTTCCGCTGATGGTTTAATACACACGGGACATGTTACCAGGTGAACAGTAGAAGTGAGGAGAGTGTGTTCCCCTGATGGTTTAATAGACACGGGACATGTTAGCAGGTGAACAGTATATGTGAGGAGAGTGTGTTCCCCTGATGGTTTAATACACACTGGACATATTACCACGTGAACAGAATAAGTGAGGAGAGTGTGTTCCACTGATGGTTTAATAGTCACGGGACATGTTACCAGGTGAACAGTTTAAGTGAGGAGTGTGTGTTCCCCTGATTGTTTAATGCACAGTTGACATGTTTCCAGGTGAACAGTATAAGTGAGGAAAGTGTCTTCCCCTGATGGTTTAATACGCACGGGACATGTAACCAGATGAACAGTATAAGTGAGGAGAATGTGTTCCCCTGATGGTTTAATACTGACAGGTCATGTCATCAGGTGAACAGTATATGAGAGTAGATTGTGTTCCCCTGATGGTTTAATATACACAGGACATTGCACCAGGTGAACTGTATAAGTGAGGAGAGTGTGTTCCCCTGATTGTTTAATGCACAGTTGACATGTTACCAGGTGAACAGTATAAGTGAGGAGAGTGTGTTCCCCTGATTGTTTAATGCACACAGGACATGTTACCAGGTGAACAGTATAAGCGAGGAGAGTGTGTTCCCCTGATGGTTTAATACACACGGGAGATGTTACCAGGTGAACAGTATAAGTGAGGAGAGTGTGTTCCCCTGATGGTTTAATACACACGGGACATGTTACCAGGTGAACAGTATAAGTGAGGAGAATGTGTTCCCCTGATGGTTTAATATACACAGGACATGATACCAGGTGAACAGTATAAGTGAGGAGAGTGTTTTCCCCTGATAGTTTAATACACACGGGACATGTTACCAGGTGAACAGTATAAGTGAGGAGAGTGTTTTCCCCTGATAGTTTAATACGCACGGGACATGTAACCAGATGAACAGTATAAGTGAGGAGAATGTGTTCCCCTGATGGTTTAATACTGACAGGTCATGTCACCAGGTGAACAGTATATGAGAGTAGATTGTGTTCCCCTGATGGTTTAATATACACAGGACATGTTACCGGTTGAACAGTATAAGTGAGGAGAGTGTGTTCCCCTGATTGTTTAATGCACAGTTGACATGTTACCAGGTGAACAGTATAAGTGAGTAGAGTGTGTTCCCCTGATTGTTTAATACACACAGGACATGTTACCAGGTGAACAGTATAAGTGAGGAGTGTGTGTTCCCCTGATTGTTTAATGCACAGTTGACATGTTACCAGGTGAACAGTATAAGTGAGGAGAGTGTCTTCCCCTGATGGTTTAATACGCACGGGACATGTTACCAGATGAACAGTATAAGTGAGGAGAATGTGTTCCCCTGATGGTTTAATACTGACAGGTCATGTCACCAGGTGAACAGTGTATGAGAGTAGATTGTGTTCCCCTGATGGTTTAATATACACAGGACATTGCACCAGGTGAACTGTATAAGTGAGGAGAGTGTGTTCCCCTGATTGTTTCATGCACAGTTGACATGTTACCAGGTGAACAGTATAAGTGAGGAGAATGTGTTCCCCTGATTGTTTAATACACACGGGACATGTTACCAGGTGAACAGTATAAGTGAGGAGAGTGTGTTCCCCTGATGGTTTAATACACACAGGAGATGTTACCAGGTGAACAGTATAAGTGAGGAGAGTGTGTTCCCCTGATGGTTTAATACACACGGGACATGTTACCAGGTGAACAGTATAAGTGAGGAGAGTGTTTTCCCCTGATAGTTTAATACACACGGGACATGTTACCAGGTGAACAGTATAAGTGAGGAGAGTGTGTTCCGCTGATGGTTTAATACACACGGGACATGTTACCAGGTGAACAATAGAAGTGAGGAGAGTGTGTTCCCCTGATGGTTTAATAGACACGGGACATGTTAGCAGGTGAACAGTATATGTGAGGAGAGTGTGTTCCCCTGATGGTTTAATACACACAGGACATATTACCAGGTGAACAGAATAAGTGAGGAGAGTGTGTCCCACTGATGGTTTAATAGTCACGGGACATGTTACCAGGTGAACAGTATAAGTGAGGAGAGTGTGTTCCCCTGATGGTTTAACACGCACGGGACATGTTACCAGGTGAGCAATATAAGTGAGGAGAGTTTGTTCTCCTGATTGTTTAATGCACAGTTGACATGTTACCAGGTGAACAGTATAAGTGAGGAGAGTGTGTTCCCCTGATGGTTTAATACACACGGGACATGTTTCCAGGTGAACAGTATAAGTGAGGAGAGCGTTTTCCCCTGATAGTTTAATACACACGGGACATGTTACCAGGTGAACAGTATAAGTGAGGAGAGTGTGTTCCGCTGATGGTTTAATACACACGGGACATGTTACCAGGTGAACAGTATATGTGAGGAGAGTGTGTTCCCCTGATGGTTTAATAGTCACGGGACATGTTACCAGGTGAAGAGTTTAAGTGAGGAGAGTGTGTTCCCCTGATTATTTAATACACACGGGATATGTCACCAGTTGAACAGTTTAAGTGAGGAGAGTGTGTTCCCCTGATTGTTTAATACACACTGGACATTTTACCAGGTGAACAATATAAGTGAGGAGAGTGAGTTCCCCTGATTGTTTAATGCACACAGGACATGTTACCAGGTAAACAGTATAAGTGAGGAGAGTGTGTTCCCCTGTTTGTTTAATGCACACAGGACATGTTACCAGGTAAACAGTATAAGTGAGGAGAGTGTGTTCCCCTGTTTGTTTAATGCACACAGGACATGTTACCAGGTAAACAGTATAAGTGAGGAGAGTGTGTTCCCCTGTTTGTTTAATGCACACAGGACATGTTACCAGGTGAACAATATAAGTGAGGAGAGTGTTTTCCCCTGATAGTTTAATACACACGGGACATGTTACCAAGTGAACAGTATAAGTGAGGAGAGTGTGTTCCGCTGATGGTTTAATACACACGGGACATGTTACCAGGTGAACAGTATATGTGAGGAGAGTGTGTTCCCCTGATGGTTTAATACACACTGGACATATTACCAGTTGAACAGTATAAGTGAGGAGAGTGTGTTCCACTGATGGTTTAATAGTCACGGGACATGTTACCAGGTGAAGAGTTTAAGTGAGGAGAGTGTGTTCCCCTGATTGTTTAATGCACACAGGAAAAGTTACCAGGTGAACAGTATAAGTGAGGAGAGTGTGTTCCCCTGATTGTTTAATATACACTGGACATGTTGCCACGTGAACAGTATTAGTGATGAGAGTGTGTTCCCATGATGATTTAACATACACGGGACATGTTACCGGTTGAACAGTATAAGTGAGGAGAGTGTGTTCCCCTGATTGTTTAATGCACAGTTGACATGTTACCAGGTGAACAGTATAAGTGAGTAGAGTGTGTTCCCCTGATTGTTTAATACACACAGGACATGTTACCAGGTGAACAGTATAAGTGAGGAGTGTGTGTTCCCCTGATTGTTTAATGCACAGTTGACATGTTACCAGGTGAACAGTATAAGTGAATGGAGTGTGTTCCCCTGATTGTTTATTGCACAGTTGACATGTTACCAGGTGAACAGTATAAGTGAGCAGAGTGTGTTCCCCTGATAGTTTAATACGCACGGGACATGTTCCCAGATGAGCTGTATAAGTGAGGAGAGTGTCTTCCCCTGATGGTTTAATACGCACGGGACATGTTACCAGATGAACAGTATAAGTGAGGAGAATGTGTTCCCCTGATGGTTTAATACTGACAGGTCATGTCACCAGGTGAACAGTGTATGAGAGTAGATTGTGTTCCCCTGATGGTTTAATATACACAGGACATTGCACCAGGTGAACAGTATAAGTGAGGAGAGTGTGTTCCCCTGATTGTTTCATGCACAGTTGACATGTTACCAGGTGAACAGTATAAGTGAGGAGAGTGTGTTCCCCTGATTGTTTCATGCACAGTTGACATGTTACCAGGTGAACAGTATAAGTGAGGAGAGTGTGTTCCCCTGATGGTTTAATACACACAGGAGATGTTACCAGGTGAACAGTATAAGTGAGGAGAGTGTGTTCCCCTGATGGTTTAATACACACGGGACATGTTACCAGGTGAACAGTATAAGTGAGGAGAGTGTTTTCCACTGATAGTTTAATACACACGGGACATGTTACCAGGTGAACAGTATAAGTGAGGAGAGTGTGTTCCGCTGATGGTTTAATACACACGGGACATATTAGCAGGTGAACAGTATATGTGAGGAGAGTGTGTTCCCCTGATGGTTTAATACACACTGGACATATTACCAGGTGAACAGAATAAGTGAGGAGAGTGTGTCCCACTGATGGTTTAATAGTCACGGGACATGTTACCAGGTGAACAGTATAAGTGAGGAGAGTGTGTTCCCCTGATGGTTTAACACGCACGGGACATGTTACCAGGTGAACAGTATAAGTGAGGAGAGTGTGTTCCCCTGATTGTTTAATGCACAGTTGACATGTTACCAGGTGAACAATATAAGTGAGGAGAGTGTGTTCCCCTGATTGTTTAATGCACAGTTGACATGTTACCAGGTGAACAGTATAAGTGAGGAGAGTGTGTACCCCTGATTGTTTAATGCACACAGGACATGTTACCAGGTGAACAGTATAAGTGAGGAGAGTGTGTTCCCCTGATGGTTCAATACACACGGGAGATGTTACCAGGTGAACAGTATAAGTGAGGAGAGTGTGTTCCCCTGATGGTTTAATACACACGGGACATGTTAACAGGTGAACAGTATAAGTGAGGAGAGCGTTTTCCCCTGATAGTTTAATACACACGGGACATGTTACCAGGTGAACAGTATAAGTGAGGAGAGTGTGTTCCGCTGATGGTTTAATACACACGGGACATGTTACCAGGTGAACAGTATATGTGAGGAGAGTGTGTTCCCCTGATGGTTTAATACACACTGGACATATTACCAGGTGAACAGTATAAGTGAGGAGAGTGTGTTCCACTGATGGTTTAATAGTCACGGGACATGTTACCAGGTGAAGAGTTTAAGTGAGGAGAGTGTGTTCCCCTGATTATTTAATACACACGGGATATGTCACCAGGTGAACAGTTTAAGTGAGGAGAGTGTGTTCCCCTGATTGTTTAATACACACTGGACATTTTACCAGGTGAACAATATAAGTGAGGAGAGTGAGTTCCCCTGATTGTTTAATGCACACAGGACATGTTACCAGGTAAACAGTATAAGTGAGTAGAGTGTGTTCCCCTGTTTGTTTAATGCACACAGGACATGTTACCAGGTAAACAGTATAAGTGAGGAGAGTGTGTTCCCCTGTTTGTTTAATGCACACAGGACATGTTACCAGGTAAACAGTATAAGTGAGGAGAGTGTGTTCCCCTGTTTGTTTAATGCACACAGGACATGTTACCAGGTGAACAATATAAGTGAGGAGAGTGTGTTCCCCTGATTGTTTAATACACACAGGACATGTTACCAGGTGAACAATATAAGTGAGGAGAGTGTGTTCCCCTGATTGTTTAATGCACACAGGACATGTTACCAGGTGAACAACATAAGTGAGGAGAGTGAGTTCCCCTGATTGTTTAATGCACACAGGACATGTTACCAGGTAAACAGTATAAGTGAGGAGAGTGTGTTCCCCTGATTGTTTAATGCACACAGGACATGTTACCAGGTAAACAGTATAAGTGAGGAGAATGTGTTCCCCTGTTTGTTTAATGCACACAGGACATGTTACCAGGTAAACAGTATAAGTGAGGAGAGTGTGTTCCCCTGATGGTTTAATGCACACAGGACATGTTACCAGGAGATCATTATAAGTGAGGAGAGTGTGTTCCCCTGATGGTTGAATATACACGGGACATGTTACCAGATGAACAGTATAAGTGAGGAGAGTGTGTTCCCTGATGGTTTAATATACATGGGACATGTTACAAGGTGAACAGTATAAGTGTGGAGACTGTGTTCCCCTAATTGTTTAATGCACACGGGACATGATACCAGGTGAACAGTATAAGTGAGGAGCGTGTGTTCCCCTGATTGTTTAATGCACACGGGACATGTTACCAGGTGAACAGTATAAGTGAGGAGAGTGTGTTCCCCTGATGGTTTAATATACACGGGACATGTCACCAGGTGAATAGTATAAGTGAGGAGAGAGTGTTCCCCAGATGGTTTAATATACATGGGACATGTTACCAGGTGAACAGTATAAGTGAGGAGAATGTGTTCCCCAGTTTGTTTAATATACACGGGACATGATGCCAGGTGAACAGTATAAGTAAGGAGAGTGTGTTCCCCTGATGGTTTAATATACATGGGACATGTTACCAGGTGAACAGTATAAGTGAGGAGAGTGCGTTCCCCTGATTGTTTAATACGCACGGGACTTGTTACCAGATGAACAGTATAAGTGAGGAGAGTGTGTTCCCCTGATGGTTTAATATACACGGGACATGTCAACAAGTGAACTGTATAAGTGAGGAGAGTGTGTTCCCCTGATTGTTTAATACACACGGGACATGTCACCAGGTGAACAGTATAAGTGAGCAGAATGTGTTCCCCTGATGGTTTAATATGCACGGGACATGTTACCAGATGAACAGTATAAGTGAGGAGAGTGTGTTCCCCTGCTGGTTTAATATACACGGGACATGTTACCAGGTGAACACGATAAGTGAGGAGAGTGTGTTCCCCTGATGGTTTAATACTGATAGGACATGTTACCAGATGAACTGTATAAGTGAGGAGAGTGTGTTCCCCTGATGGTTTAATATACACAGGACATGTTACCAGGTGAACAGTATAAGTGAGGAGAATGTGTTCCCCTGATTGTTTAATACGCACGGGACATTTCACCAGGTGAACAGTATAAGTGAGGAGAGTGTGTTCCCCTGATGGTTCAATATACACAGGACATGATACCAGGTGAACAGTATAAGTGAGGAGAGTGAGTTCCCCTGATTGTTTTATATACCCGGGACATGTCAACAGGTGAACAGTATAAGTGAGGAGAGTGTGTTCCCCTGATGGTTTAATACACACGGGACATGTCACCAGGTGAACAGTATAAGTGAGCGGAATGTGTTCCCCTGATGGTTTAATATGCACGGGACATGTTACCAGATGAACAGTATAAGTGAGGAGAGTGTGTTCCCCTGATGGTTTAATATGCACGGGACATGTTTCCAGCTGAACAGTATAAGTGAGGAGAGTGTGTTCCCCTGATGGTTTAATATGCACGGGACATGTTTCCAGCTGAACAGTATAAGTGAGGAGAGTGTGTTCCCCTGATGGTTTAATATGCACGGGACATGTTTCCAGCTGAACAGTATAAGTGAGGAGAGTGTGTTCCCCTGATGGTTTAATATGCACGGGACATGTTTCCAGCTGAACAGTATAAGTGAGGAGAGTGTGTTCCCCTGATGGTTTAATATACACGGGACATGTTACCAGGTGAACAGTATAAGTGAGGAGAGTGTGTTCCCTTGATGGTTTAATATACACGGGACATGTTACCAGGTGAACAGTATAAGTGAGGACAGTGTGTTCCCCTGGTGGTTTAATACACACGGGACATGTTACCAGGTGAACAGTATAAGTGAGGAGAGTGTGTTCCCCTGCTGGTTTAATATACATGGGACATGTTACAAGGTGAACAGTGTAAGTGAGGAGAGTGTGTTCCCCTGATGGTTTAATATACACGGGACATGTCACCAGGTGAAAAGTTTAAGTGAGGAGCTTGTGTTCCCCGGATGGTTTAATACTGACGGGACATGTTACCAGATGAACAGTATAAGTGAGGAGCTTGTGTTCCCATGTTGGTTTAATACAGACGGGTCATGTTACCAGATGAACAGTATAAGTGAGGAGAGTGTGTTCCCCTGATTGTTTAATACACACGGGGCATGTCATCAACTGAACTGTATAAGTGAGGAGAGTGTGTTCCCTTGATGGTTTAATGCACACAGGACATGTTACCAGGTGAACAGTATCAGTGAGGAGAGTGTGTTCCTCTGATGGTTTAATACTGAGGGGACATGTTACCAGGTGAACAGTATAAGTGAGGAGAATGTGTTCCCCTGATGGTTTAATACACACGGGACATGTCACCAGGTGAACAGTATAAGTGAGGAGAGTGTGTTCCCCTGATGGTTTAATATACACGGGACATGTTACCAGGTGAAAAGTATAAGTGAGGAGAGTGTGTTCCCCTGATGGTTTAATATACACGGGACATGTTACCAGGTGAACAGTATAAGTGAGGGGAGTGTGTTCCCCTGATGGTTTAATATACACGGGACATGTTACCAGGTGAAAAGTATAAGTGAGGAGAGTGTGTTCCCCTGATGGTTTAATATACACGGGACATGTTACCAGGTGAACAGTATAAGTGAGGAGAGTGTGTTCCCCTGATGGTTTAATAGACACGGGACATGTTACCAGGTGAACAGTATAAGTGAGGAGAATGTGTTCCCCTGATGATTTAATACTGACGGGACATGTTACCAGGTGAATAGTATAAGTGAGGAGAGTGTGTTCCCCTGATGGTTTAATACGCATGGGACATTTCACCAAGTGAACTGTATAAGTGAGGAGAGTGTGTTCCCCTGATGGTTTAATATACACAGGACATGTTACCAGGTGAACAGTATAAGTGAGGAGAGTGTGTTCATCTGATGGTTTAATGCACACAGGACATGTTACCAGGTGAACAGTAGAACTGAAGAGAGTGTGTTCCACTGATGGTTTTTTCTGAGTTGACATGTTACCAGATGAACAGTATAAGGGAGGAGAGTGTGTTCCCCTGATGGTTTAATATTCATCAGGACATGTTACCAGGTGAACAGTATAAGTGAGGAGAGTCTGTTCCCTTGATGGTTTAATATCCACGGGACATGTTACCAGGTGAACAGTATAAGTGAGGAGAATGTGTTCCCTTGATGGTTTAATATACACGGGACATGTTACCAGGTGAACAGTATTAGTGAGGAGAATGTGTTCCCCTGATGGTTTGATATACACGGGACATGTTACCAGGTGAACAGTATAAGTGAGGAGAGTGTGTTCCCCTGATGGTTTAATACTGACGGGACATGTTACCAGATGAACAGTATAAGTGAGGAGCTTGTGTTCCCCTCATGGTTCAATACTGACGGGACATGTTACCAGGTGAACAGCATAAGTGAGGAGAGTGTGTTCCCCTGATGCTTTAATATACACGGGACATGTCACCAGGTGAAAAGTTTAAGTGAGGAGAGTGTGTTCCCCTGATGGTTTAATATACACGGGACATGATGCCAGGTGAACAGTATAAGTGAGGAGAATGTGTTCCCCTGATGCTTTAATATACACGGGACATGTCACCAGGTGAAAAGTTTAAGTGAGGAGAGTGTGTTCCCCTGATGGTTTAATATACACGGGACATGATGCCAGGTGAACAGTATAAGTGAGGAGAATGTGTTCCCCTGATGCTTTCATATACACGGGACATGTCACCAGGTGAAAAGTTTAAGTGAGGAGAGTGTTTTCCCCTGATGGTTTAAAATACACGGGACATGTCACCAGATGAACAGTATAAGAGAGGAGAGTGTGTTCCTCTGATTGTTTAATACACACGGGACAAGTCACCAAATGAACTGTATGAGTGAGGAGAGTGTGTTCCCCTGATGATTTAATACACACGGGACATGTTACCAGGTGAACAGTATAAGTGAGGAGAGTGTGTTCCCCTGATGGTTTAATATACACGGTACATGTTACCAGGTGAACAGTATAAGTGAGGAGAGTGTGTTCCCCTGATGGTTTAATATACACGGGACATGATGCCAGGCGAACATTATAAGTGAGGAGAGTGTGTTCCCCTGATGGTTTAATATACACGGGACATGTCACCAGGTGAAAAGTTTAAGTGAGGAGAGTGTGTTCCCCTGATGGTTTAATATACACGGGACATGTTACCAGGTGAACAGTATAAGTGAGGAGAGTGTGTTCCCCTGATGGTTTAATATACATGGGACATGTTACCAGGTGAACAGTATAAGTGAGGAGAATGTGTTCCCTTGATGGTTTAATATACACGGGACATGTTACCAGGTGAACAGTATTAGTGAGGAGAATGTGTTCCCCTGATGGTTTGATATACACGGGACATGTTACCAGGTGAACAGTATAAGTGAGGAGAGTGTGTTCCCCTGATGGTTCAATATACACAGGACATGATACCAGGTGAACAGTATAAGTGAGGAGAGTGAGTTCCCCTGATTGTTTTATATACCCGGGACATGTCAACAGGTGAACAGTATAAGTGAGGAGAGTGTGTTCCCCTGATGGTTTAATACACACGGGACATGTCACCAGGTGAACAGTATAAGTGAGCGGAATGTGTTCCCCGGATGGTTTAATATGCACGGGACATGTTACCAGATGAACGGTATAAGTGAGGAGAGTGTGTTCCCCTGATGGTTTAATATGCACGGGACATGTTTCCAGCTGAACAGTATAAGTGAGGAGAGTGTGTTCCCCTGATGGTTTAATATGCACGGGACATGTTTCCAGCTGAACAGTATAAGTGAGGAGAGTCTGTTCCCCTGATGGTTTAATATGCACGGGACATGTTTCCAGCTGAACAGTATAAGTGAGGAGAGTGTGTTCCCCTGATGGTTTAATATGCACGGGACATGTTTCCATCTGAACAGTATAAGTGAGGAGAGTGTGTTCCCCTGATGGTTTAATATACACGGGACATGTTACCAGGTGAACAGTATAAGTGAGGAGAGTGTGTTCCCTTGATGGTTTAATATACACGGGACATGTTACCAGGTGAACAGTATAAGTGAGGACAGTGTGTTCCCCTGGTGGTTTAATACACACGGGACATGTTACCAGGTGAACAGTATAAGTGAGGAGAGTGTGTTCCCCTGCTGGTTTAATATACATGGGACATGTTACCAGGTGAACAGTGTAAGTGAGGAGAGTGTGTTCCCCTGATGGTTTAATATACACGGGACATGTCACCAGGTGAAAAGTTTAAGTGAGGAGCTTGTGTTCCCCGGATGGTTTAATACTGACGGGACATGTTACCAGATGAACAGTATAAGTGAGGAGCTTGTGTTCCCATGTTGGTTTAATACAGACGGGTCATGTTACCAGATGAACAGTATAAGTGAGGAGAGTGTGTTCCCCTGATTGTTTAATACACACGGGGCATGTTACCAGGTGAACAGTATAAGTGAGGAAAGTGTGTTCCTCTGATGGTTTAATACTGAAGGGACATGTTACCAGGTGAACAGTATAAGTGAGGAGAATGTGTTCCCCTGATGGTTTAATACACACGGGACATGTCACCAGGTGAACAGTATAAGTGAGGAGAGTGTGTTCCCCTGATGATTTAATACTGACGGTACATGTTACCAGGTGAACAGTATAAGTGAGGAGAGTGTGTTCCCCTGATGGTTTAATATACACAGGACATGTTACCAGGTGAACAGTATAAGTGAGGAGAGTGTGTTCCCCTGATGGTTTAATATACACGGGACATGTTACCAGGTGAACAGTATAAGTGAGGAGAGTGTGTACCCCTGATGGTTTAATACACATGGGACATTTCACCAAGTGAACTGTATAAGTGAGGAGAGTGTGTTCCCCTGATGGTTTAATAGACACAGGACATGTTACCAGGTGAACAGTATAAGTGAGGAGAGTGTGTTCATCTGATGGTTTAATGCACACAGGACATGTTACCAGGTGAACAGTAGAACTGAAGAGAGTGTGTTCCACTGATGGTTTTTTCTGAGTTGACATGTTACCAGATGAACAGTATAAGGGAGGAGAGTGTGTTCCCCTGATGGTTTAATATACATCAGGACATGTTACCAGGTGAACAGTATAAGTGAGGAGAGTCTGTTCCCTTGATGGTTTAATATCCACGGGACATGTTACCAGGTGAACAGTATAAGTGAGGAGAATGTGTTCCCTTGATGGTTTAATATACACGGGACATGTTACCAGGTGAACAGTATTAGTGAGGAGAATGTGTTCCCCTGATGGTTTGATATACACGGGACATGTTACCAGGTGAACAGTATAAGTGAGGAGAGTGTGTTCCCCTGATGGTTTAATACTGACGGGACATGTTACCAGATGAACAGTGTAAGTGAGGAGCTTGTGTTCCCCTCATGGTTCAATACTGACGGGACATGTTACCAGGTGAACAGTATAAGTGAGGAGAGTGTGTTCCCCTGATTGGTTAATACGCACGGGACATTTCACAAGGTGAACAGCATAAGTGAGGAGAGTGTGTTCCCCTGATGCTTTAATATACACGGGACAAGATGCCAGGTGAACAGTATAAGTGAGGAGAATGTGTTCCCCTGATGCTTTAATATACACGGGACATGTCACCAGGTGAAAAGTTTAAGTGAGGAGAGTGTGTTCCCCTGATGGTTTAATATACACGGGACATGATGCCAGGTGAACAGTATAAGTGAGGAGAATGTGTTCCCCTGATGCTTTAATATACACGGGACATGTCACCAGGTGAAAAGTTTAAGTGAGGAGAGTGTGTTCCCCTGATGGTTTAATATACACCGGACATGATGCCAGGTGAACAGTATAAGTGAGGAGAATGTGTTCCCCTGATGCTTTAATATACACGGGACATGTCACCAGGTGAAAAGTTTAAGTGAGGAGAGTGTTTTCCCCTGATGGTTTAAAATACACGGGACATGTCACCAGATGAACAGTATAAGAGAGGAGAGTGTGTTCCTCTGATTGTTTAATACACACGGGACAAGTCACCAAATGAACTGTATGAGTGAGGAGAGTGTGTTCCCCTGATGATTTAATACACACGGGACATGTTACCAGGTGAACAGTATAAGTGAGGAGAGTGTGTTCCCCTGATGGTTTAATATACACGGTACATGTTACCAGGTGAACAGTATAAGTGAGGAGAGTGTGTTCCCCTGATGGTTTAATATACACGGGACATGATGCCAGGTGAACATTATAAGTGAGGAGAGTGTGTTCCCCTGATGGTTTAATATACACGGGACATGTCACCAGGTGAAAAGTTTAAGTGAGGAGAGTGTGTTCCCCTGATGGTTTAATATACACGGGACATGTTACCAGGTGAACAGTATAAGTGAGGAGAGTGTGTTCCCCTGATGGTTTAATATACATGGGACATGTTACCAGGTGAACAGTATAAGTGAGGAGAATGTGTTCCCTTGATGGTTTAATATACACGGGACATGTTACCAGGTGAACAGTATTAGTGAGGAGAATGTGTTCCCCTGATGGTTTGATATACACGGGACATGTTACCAGGTGAACAGTATAAGTGAGGAGAGTGTGTTCCCCTGATGGTTCAATATACACAGGACATGATACCAGGTGAACAGTATAAGTGAGGAGAGTGAGTTCCCCTGATTGTTTTATATACCCGGGACATGTCAACAGGTGAACAGTATAAGTGAGGAGAGTGTGTTCCCCTGATGGTTTAATACACACGGGACATGTCACCAGGTGAACAGTATAAGTGAGCGGAATGTGTTCCCCGGATGGTTTAATATGCACGGGACATGTTACCAGGTGAACAGTATAAGTGAGGAAAGTGTGTTCCTCTGATGGTTTAATACTGAAGGGACATGTTACCAGGTGAACAGTATAAGTGAGGAGAATGTGTTCCCCTGATGGTTTAATACACACGGGCCATGTCACCAGGTGAACAGTATAAGTGAGGAGAGTGTGTTCCCCTGATGATTTAATACTGACGGGACATGTTACCAGGTGAACAGTATAAGTGAGGAGAGTGTGTTCCCCTGATGGTTTAATATACACAGGACATGTTACCAGGTGAACAGTATAAGTGAGGAGAGTGTGTTCCCCTGATGGTTTAATATACACGGGACATGTTACCAGGTGAACAGTATAAGTGAGGAGAGTGTGTTCCCCTGATGGTTCAATATACACAGGACATGATACCAGGTGAACAGTATAAGTGAGGAGAGTGAGTTCCCCTGATTGTTTTATATACCCGGGACATGTCAACAGGTGAACAGTATAAGTGAGGAGAGTGTGTTCCCCTGATGGTTTAATACACACGGGACATGTCACCAGGTGAACAGTATAAGTGAGCGGAATGTGTTCCCCGGATGGTTTAATATGCACGGGACATGTTACCAGATGAACAGTATAAGTGAGGAGAGTGTGTTCCCCTGATGGTTTAATATGCACGGGACATGTTTCCAGCTGAACAGTATAAGTGAGGAGAGTGTATTCCCCTGATGGTTTAATATGCACGGGACATGTTTCCAGCTGAACAGTATAAGTGAGGAGAGTGTGTTCCCCTGATGGTTTAATATGCACGGGACATGTTTCCAGCTGAACAGTATAAGTGAGGAGAGTGTGTTCCCCTGATGGTTTACTATGCACGGGACATGTTTCCATCTGAACAGTATAAGTGAGGAGAGTGTGTTCCCCTGATGGTTTAATATACACGGGACATGTTACCAGGTGAACAGTATCAGTGAGGAGAGTGTGTTCCCTTGATGGTTTAATATACACGGGACATGTTACCAGGTGAACAGTATAAGTGAGGACAGTGTGTTCCCCTGGTGGTTTAATATACACGGGACATGTTACCAGGTGAACAGTATAAGTGAGGAGAGTGTGTTCCCCTGCTGGTTTAATATACATGGGACATGTTACCAGGTGAACAGTGTAAGTGAGGAGAGTGTGTTCCCCTGATGGTTTAATATACACGGGACATGTCACCAGGTGAAAAGTTTAAGTGAGGAGCTTGTGTTCCCCGGATGGTTTAATACTGACGGGACATGTTACCAGATGAACAGTATAAGTGAGGAGCTTGTGTTCCCATGTTGGTTTAATACAGACGGGTCATGTTACCAGATGAACAGTATAAGTGAGGAGAGTGTGTTCCCCTGATTGTTTAATACACACGGGGCATGTCATCAACTGAACTGTATAAGTGAGGAGAGTGTGTTCCCTTGATGGTTTAATGCACACAGGACATGTTACCAGGTGAACAGTATAAGTGAGGAAAGTGTGTTCCTCTGATGGTTTAATACTGAAGGGACATGTTACCAGGTGAACAGTATAAGTGAGGAGAATGTGTTCCCCTGATGGTTTAATACACACGGGACATGTCACCAGGTGAACAGTATAAGTGAGGAGAGTGTGTTCCCCTGATGATTTAATACTGACGGGACATGTTACCAGGTGAACAGTATAAGTGAGGAGAGTGTGTTCCCCTGATGGTTTAATATACACAGGACATGTTACCAGGTGAACAGTATAAGTGAGGAGAGTGTGTTCCCCTGATGGTTTAATATACACGGGACATGTTACCAGGTGAACAGTATAAGTGAGGAGAATGTGTTCCCCTGATGATTTAATACTGACGGGACATGTTACCAGGTGAACAGTATAAGTGAGGAGAGTGTGTTCCCCTGATGGTTTAATATACACAGGACATGTTACCAGGTGAACAGTATAAGTGAGGAGAGTGTGTTCCCCTGATTGTTTAATACACACGGGACATGTCATCAACTGAACTGTATAAGTGAGGAGAGTGTGTTCCCCTGATGGTTTAATGCACACAGGACATGTTACCAGGTGAACAGTATAAATGAGGAGAGTGTGTTCCTCTGATGGTTTAATACTGAGGGGACATGTTGCCAGGTGAACAGTATAAGTGAGGAGAATGTGTTCCCCTGATGGTTTAATGCACACGGGACATGTCACCAGGTGAACAATATAAGTGAGGAGAGTGTGTTCCCCTGATGGTTTAATACACACGGGACATGTCACCAGGTGAACAGTATAAATGAGGAGAGTGAGTTCCCCTGATGGTTTAATATACACGGGACATGTTACCAGGTGAAAAGTATAAGTGAGGAGAGTGTGTTCCCCTGATGGTTTAATATACACGGGACATGTTACCAGGTGAACAGTATAACTGAGGAGAGTGTGTTCCCCTGATGGTTTAATATACACGGGACATGTTACCAGGTGAACAGTATAAGTGAGGAGAATGTGTTCCCCTGATGATTTAATACTGACGGGACATGTTACCAGGTGAACAGTATAAGTGAGGAGAGTGTGTTCCCCTGATGGTTTAATACGCATGGGACATTTCACCAAGTGAACTGTATAAGTGAGGAGAGTGTGTTCCACTGATGGTTTAATATACACAGGACATGTTACCAGGTGAACAGTATAAGTGAGGAGAGTGTGTTCCCCTGATGGTTTAATGCACACAGGACATGTTACCAGGTGAACAGTAGAACTGAAGAGTGTGTGTTCCACTGATGGTTTAATACTGAGGTGACATGTTACCAGATGAACAGTATAAGTGAGGAGAGTGTGTTCCCCTGATGGTTTAATACGCATGGGACATTTCACCAAGTGAACTGTATAAGTGAGGAGAGTGTGTTCCCCTGATGGTTTAATATACACAGGACATGTTACCAGGTGAACAGTATAAGTGAGGAGAGTGTGTTCCCCTGATGGTTTAATGCACACAGGACATGTTACCAGGTGAACAGTAGAACTGAAGAGAGTGTGTTCCCCTGATGGTTTAATATACATCATGACATGTTACCAGGTGAACAGTATAAGTGAGGAGAGTCTGTTCCCTTGATGGTTTAATATCCACGGGACATGTTGCCAGGTGAACAGTATAAGTGAGGAGAATGTGTTCCCTTGATGGTTTAATATACACGGGACATGTTACCAGGTGAACAGTATTAGTGAGGAGAATGTGTTCCCCTGATGGTTTGATATACACGGGACATGTTACCAGGTGAACAGTATAAGTGAGGAGAGTGTGTTCCCCTGATGGTTTAATACTGACGGGACATGTTACCAGATGAACAGTATAAGTGAGGAGCTTGTGTTCCCCTCATGGTTCAATACTGAAGGGACATGTTACCAGGTGAACAGTATAAGTGAGGAGAGTGTGTTCCCCTGATTGGTTAATACGCACGGGACATTTCACAAGGTGAACAGCATAAGTGAGGAGAGTGTGTTCCCCTGATGCTTTAATATACACGGGACATGTCACCAGGTGAAAAGTTTAAGTGAGGAGAGTGTGTTCCCCTGATGGTTTAATATACACGGGACATGATGCCAGGTGAAGAGTATAAGTGAGGAGAATGTGTTCCCCTGATGCTTTAATATACACGGGACATGTCACCAGGTGAAAAGTTTAAGTGAGGAGAGTGTGTTCCCCTGATGGTTTAATATACACGGGACATGATGCCAGGTGAACAGTATAAGTGAGGAGAATGTGTTCCCCTGATGCTTTAATATACACGGGACATGTCACCAGGTGAAAAGTTGAAGTGAGGAGAGTGTGTTCCCCTGATGGTTTAAAATACACGGGACATGTCACCAGATGAACTGTATGAGTGAGGAGAGTGTGTTCCCCTGATGATTTAATACACACGGGACATGTTACCAGGTGAACAGTATAAGAGAGGAGAGTGTGTTCCCCTGATTGTTTAATACACACGGGACAAGTCACCAAATGAACTGTATGAGTGAGGAGAGTGTGTTCCCCTGATGATTTAATACACACGGGACATGTTACCAGGTGAACAGTATAAGTGAGGAGAGTGTGTTCCCCTGATGGTTTAATATACACGGTACATGTTACCAGGTGAACAGTATAAGTGAGGAGAGTGTGTTCCCCTGATTGTTTAATATACACGGGACATGATGCCAGGTGAACATTATAAGTGAGGAGAGTGTGTTCCCCTGATGGTTTAATATACACGGGACATGTCACCAGGTGAAAAGTTTAAGTGAGGAGAGTGTGTTCCCCTGATGGTTTAATACACATGGGACATGTTACCAGGTGAAAAGTTTAAGTGAGGAGAGTGTGATCCCCTGATGGTTTAATATACCCGGGACATGTCACCAGCTGAACAGTATAAGTGAGGAGAGATTGTTCCCCTGATGGTTTAATACACACGGGACATGTTACCAGATGAACTCTCTCAGTGAGGAGAGTGTGTTCCCCTGATGGTTTAATATACACAGGACATGTTACCAGGTGAACAGTATAAGTGAGGAGAGTGTGTTCCCCTGATGGTTTAATATACACTGGAAATTTTACCAGATGAACAGTATAAGTGAGGAGAATGTGTTCCCCTGATGGTTTAATATGCACGGGAAATGTTACCAGGAGAACAGTATAAGTGAGGAGAGTGTGTTCCCCTGATGGTTTAATACACACGGGACATGTTACCAGGTGAACAGTATAAGTGAGGAGAGTGTGTTCCCCTGATGGTTTAATACCGACGGAACATGTTACCAGATGAACAGTATAAGTGAGGAGAGTGTGTTCCCCTGATGGTTTAATATGCATGGGACATGTTACCAGGTGAACAGTCTAAGTGAGGAGAGTGTGTTCCCCTGATGGTTTAATATACACGGTACATGTTACCAGGTGAACAGTGTATGTGAGGAGAGTGTGTTCCCCTCATGGTTTAATATACACGGGACATGTTACCAGATGAACAGTATAAGTGAGGAGCTTGTGTTCCCCTGATGGTTTAATACTGCCGGGACATGTTACCAGATGAACAGTATAAGAGAGGAGAGTGTGTTCCCCTGATTGTTTAATACACACGGGACAAGTCACCAAATGAACAGTATAATTGAGGAGAGTGTGTTCCCCTGATGATTTAATACACACGGGACATGTTACCAGGTGAACATTATAAGTGAGGAGAGTGTGTTCCCCTGATGGTTTAATATACACGGGACATGTCACCAGGTGAAAAGTTTAAGTGAGGAGAGTGTGTTCCCCTGATGGTTTAATATACACGGGACATGTTACCAGGTGAACAGTATAAGTGAGGAGAGTTTTTTCCCCTGATGGTTTAATATACATGGGACATGTTACCAGGTGAACAGTATAAGTGAGGAGAATGTGTTCCCTTGATGGTTTAATATACACGGGACATGTTACCAGGTGAACAGTATTAGTGAGGAGAATGTGTTCCCCTGATGGTTTGTTATACACGGGACATGTTACCAGGTGAACAGTATAAGTGAGGAGAGTGTGTTCCCCTGATGGTTTAATACTGACGGGACATGTTACCAGATGAACAGTATAAGTGAGGAGCTTGTGTTCCCCTCATGGTTTAATACTGACGGGACATGTTACCAGGTGAACAGTATAAGTGAGGAGAGTGTGTTCCCCTGATTGGTTAATACGCACGGGACATTTCACAAGGTGAACAGTATAATTGAGGAGAGTGAGTTCCCCTGATTGTTTAATATACCCGGGACATGTCAACAGGTGAACAGTATAAGTGAGGAGAGTGTGTTCCCCTGATGGTTTAATATGCACGGGACATGTTACCAGATGAACAGTATAAGTGGGGAGCTTGTGTTCCCCTGATGGTTTAATACTGACGGGACATGTTACCAGATGAACTGTACAAGTGAGGACAGTGTGTACCCCTGATTGTTTAATACACACGGGACATGTCACCAACTGAACTGTATAAGTGAGGAGAGTGTGTTCCCCTGATGGTTTAATGCACACAGGACATGTTACCAGGTGAACAGTATAATTGAGGAGAGTGTGTTCCACTGATGGTTTAATACTGAGGGGACATGTTACCAGGTGAGCAGTATAAGTGAGGAGAGTGTGTTCCCCTGTTGTTTTAATATACATGGGACATGTTACCAGGTGAACAGTGGAAGTGAGGAGAGTGTGTTCCCCAGTTTGTTTAATATACACGGGACATGATGCCAGGTGAACAGTATAAGTGAGGAGAGTGTGTTCCCCTGATGTTTTAATATACATGGGACATGATGCCAGGTGAACAGTATAAGTGAGGAGAGTGTGTTCCCCTGATGGTTTAATATACACGGGACATGTCACCAGGTGAAAGGTTTAAGTGAGGAGAGTGTGTTCCCCTGAAGCTTTAATATACACGGGACATGTCACCAGGTGAACAGTATAAGTGAGGAGAGTGTGTTCCCCTGATTGTTTAATACACACGGGACATGTCACCAAATGAACTGCATAAGTGAGGATAGTCTGTTCCCCTGATGATTTAATACACACGGGTCATGTTACCAGATGAACACTCTCAGTGAGGAGAGTGTGTTCCCCTGATGATTTAATATTCACAGGACATTGTTACCAGGTGAATAGTATAAGTGAGGAGAATGTGTTCCCCTGATTGTTTAATACACACGGGACATGTTACCAGGTGAACAGTATAATTGAGGAGAGTGTGTTCCACTGATGGTTTAATACTGAGGGGACATGTTACCAGGTGAACAGTATAAGTGAGGAGAGTGTGTTCCCCTGATGGTTTAATATACACGGGACATGTCACCAGGTGAACAGTATAAGTGAGGAGAGTGTGTTTGCCTGATGATTTAATATACACGGGACATGTTACCAGGTGAACAGTATAAGTGAGGAGAGTGTGTTCCCCTGATGGTTTAATATACACGGTACATGTTACCAGGTGAACAGTATAAGTGAGGAGATTGTGTTCCCCTGATGGTTTAATATACACGGGACATGATGCCAGGTGAACATTATAAGTGAGGAGAGTGTGTTCCCCTGATGGTTTAATATACACGGGACATGTCACCAGGTGAAAAGGTTAAGTGAGGAGAGTGTGTTCCCCTGATGGTTTAATATACACGGGACATGTTACCAGGTGAACAGTATAAGTGAGGAGAGTGTGTTCCCCTGATGGTTTAATACACACGGGACATGTTACCAGGTGAACAGTATAAGTGAGGAGAGTGTGTTCCCCTGATGGTTTAATATACACGGGACATGATGCCAGGTGAACATTATAAGTGAGGAGAGTGTGTTCCCCTGATGGTTTAATATACACGGGACATGTCACCAGGTGAAAAGTTTAAGTGAGGAGAGTGTGTTCCCCTGATGGTTTAATATACACGGGACATGTTACCAGGTGAACAGTATAAGTGAGGAGAGTGTGTTCCCCTGATGGTTTAATATACATGGGACATGTTACCAGGTGAACAGTATAAGTGAGGAGAATGTGTTCCCTTGATGGTTTAATATACACGGGACATGTTACCAGGTGAACAGTATTAGTGAGGAGAATGTGTTCCCCTGATGGTTTGATATACACGGGACATGTTACCAGGTGAACAGTATAAGTGAGGAGAGTGTGTTCCCCTGATGGTTCAATATACACAGGACATGATACCAGGTGAACAGTATAAGTGAGGAGAGTGAGTTCCCCTGATTGTTTTATATACCCGGGACATGTCAACAGGTGAACAGTATAAGTGAGGAGAGTGTGTTCCCCTGATGGTTCAATATACACAGGAGATGATACCAGATGAACAGTGTAAGTGAGGAGAGTGTGTTCCCCTGATGGTTTAATACACACGGGACATGTCACCAGGTGAACAGTATAAGTGAGCGGAATGTGTTCCCCGGATGGTTTAATATGCACGGGACATGTTGCCAGATGAACAGTATAAGTGAGGAGAGTGTGTTCCCCTGATGGTTTAATATGCACGGGACATGTTTCCAGCTGAACAGTATAAGTGAGGAGAGTGTGTTCCCCTGATGGTTTAATATGCACGGGACATGTTTCCAGCTGAACAGTATAAGTTAGGAGAGTGTGTTCCCCTGATGGTTTAATATGCACGGGACATGTTTCCAGCTGAACAGTATAAGTGAGGAGAGTGTGTTCCCCTGATGGTTTAATATGCACGGGACATGTTTCCAGCTGAACAGTATAAGTGAGGAGAGTGTGTTCCCCTGATGGTTTAATACACACGGGACATGTTACCAGGTGAACAGTATAAGTGAGGAGAGTGTGTTCCCTTGATGGTTTAATATACACGGGACATGTTACCAGGTGAACAGTATAAGTGAGGACAGTGTGTTCCCCTGGTGGTTTAATATACACGGGACATGTTACCAGGTGAACAGTATAAGTGAGGAGAGTGTGTTCCCCTGCTGGTTTAATATACATGGGACATGTTACCAGGTGAACAGTGTAAGTGAGGAGAGTGTGTTCCCCTGATGGTTTAATATACACGGGACATGTCACCAGGTGAAAAGTTTAAGTGAGGAGCTTGTGTTCCCCGGATGGTTTAATACTGACGGGACATGTTACCAGATGAACAGTATAAGTGAGGAGCTTGTGTTCCCATGTTGGTTTAATACAGACGGGTCATGTTACCAGATGAACAGTATAAGTGAGGAGAGTGTGTTCCCCTGATTGTTTAATACACACGGGGCATGTCATCAACTGAACTGTATAAGTGAGGAGAGTGTGTTCCTCTGATGGTTTAATACTGAAGGGACATGTTACCAGGTGAACAGTATAAGTGAGTAGAATGTGTTCCCCTGATGGTTTAATACACACGGGACATGTCACCAGGTGAACAGTATAAGTGAGGAGAGTCTGTTCCCCTGATGATTTAATACTGACGGGACATGTTACCAGGTGAACAGTATAAGTGAGGAGAGTGTGTTCCCCTGATGGTTTAATATAAACAGGACATGTTACCAGGTGAACAGTATAAGTGAGGAGAGTGTGTTCCCCTGATGGTTTAATATACACGGGACATGTTACCAGGTGAACAGTATAAGTGAGGGGAATGTGTTCCCTGATGATTTAATACTGACGGGACATGTTACCAGGTGAACTGTATAAGTGAGGAGAGTGTGTTCCCCTGATGGTTTAATATACACAGGACATGTTACCAGGTGAACAGTATAAGTGAGGAGAGTGTGTTCCCCTGATTGTTTAATACACACGGGACATGTCATCAACTGAACTGTATAAGTGAGGAGAGTGTGTTCCCCTGATGGTTTAATGCACACAGGACATGTTACCAGGTGAACAGTATAAATGAGGAGAGTGTGTTCCTCTGATGGTTTAATACTGAGGGGACATGTTGCCAGGTAAACAGTATAAGTGAGGAGAATGTTTTCCCCTGATGGTTTAATACACACGGGACATGTCACCAGGTGAACAATATAAGTGAGGAGAGTGTGTTCCCCTGATGGTTTAATACACACGGGACATGTCACCAGGTGAACAGTATAACTGAGGAGAGTGAGTTCCCCTGATGGTTTAATATACACGGGACATGTTACCAGGTGAAAAGTATAAGTGAGGAGAGTGTGTTCCCCTGATGGTTTAATATACACGGGACATGTTACCAGGTGAACAGTATAAGTGAGGAGAGTGTGTTCCCCTGATGGTTTAATATACACGGGACATGTTACCAGGTGAACAGTATAAGTGAGGAGAATGTGTTCCCCTGATGATTTAATACTGACGGGACATGTTACCAGGTGAACAGTATAAGTGAGGAGAGTGTGTTCCCCTGATGGTTTAATACGCATGGGACATTTCACCAAGTGAACTGTATAAGTGAGGAGAGTGTGTTCCCCTGATGGTTTAATATACACAGGACATGTTACCAGGTGAACAGTATAAGTGAGGAGAGTGTGTTCCCCTGATGGTTTAATGCACACAGGACATGTTACCAGGTGAACAGTAGAACTGAAGAGAGTGTGTTCCACTGATGGTTTAATACTGAGGGGACATGTTACCAGATGAACAGTATAAGGGAGGAGAGTGTGTTCCCCTGATGGTTTAATATACATCAGGACATGTTACCAGGTGAACAGTATAAGTGAGGAGAGTCTGTTCCCTTGATGGTTTAATATCCACGGGACATGTTGCCAGGTGAACAGTATAAGTGAGGAGAATGTGTTCCCTTGATGGTTTAATATACACGGGACATGTTACCAGGTGAACAGTATTAGTGAGGAGAATGTGTTCCCCTGATGGTTTGATATACACGGGACATGTTACCAGGTGAACAGTATAAGTGAGGAGAGTGTGTTCCCCTGATGGTTTAATACTGACGGGACATGTTACCAGATGAACAGTATAAGTGAGGAGCTTGTGTTCCCCTCATCGTTCAATACTGAAGGGACATGTTACCAGGTGAACAGTATAAGTGAGGAGAGTGTGTTCCCCTGATTGGTTAATACGCACGGGACATTTCACAAGGTGAACAGCATAAGTGAGGAGAGTGTGTTCCCCTGATGCTTTAATATACACGGGACATGTCACCAGGTGAAAAGTTTAAGTGAGGAGAGTGTGTTCCCCTGATGGTTTAATATACACGGGACATGATGCCAGGTGAAGAGTATAAGTGAGGAGAATGTGTTCCCCTGATGCTTTAATATACACGGGACATGTCACCAGGTGAAAAGTTTAAGTGAGGAGAGTGTGTTCCCCTGATGGTTTAATATACACGGGACATGATGCCAGGTGAACAGTATAAGTGAGGAGAATGTGTTCCCCTGATGCTTTAATATACACGGGACATGTCACCAGGTGAAAAGTTTAAGTGAGGAGAGTGTGTTCCCCTGATGGTTTAAAATACACGGGACATGTCACCAGATGAACAGTATAAGAGAGGAGAGTGTGTTCCCCTGATTGTTTAATACACACGGGACAAGTCACCAAATGAACTGTATGAGTGAGGAGAGTGTGTTCCCCTGATGATTTAATACACACGGGACATGTTACCAGGTGAACAGTATAAGTGAGGAGAGTGTGTTCCCCTGATGGTTTAATATACACGGTACATGTTACCAGGTGAATAGTATAAGTGAGGAGAGTGTGTTCCCCTGATGGTTTAATATACACGGGACATGATGCCAGGTGAACATTATAAGTGAGGAGAGTGTGTTCCCCTGATGGTTTAATATACACGGGACATGTCACCAGGTGAAAAGTTTAAGTGAGGAGAGTGTGTTCCCCTGATGGTTTAATATACACGGGACATGTTACCAGGTGAACAGTATAAGTGAGGAGAGTGTGTTCCCCTGATGGTTTAATATACATGGGACATGTTACCAGGTGAACAGTATAAGTGAGGAGAATGTGTTCCCTTGATGGTTTAATATACACGGGACATGTTACCAGGTGAACAGTATTAGTGAGGAGAATGTGTTCCCCTGATGGTTTGATATACACGGGACATGTTACCAGGTGAACAGTATAAGTGAGGAGAGTGTGTTCCCCTGATGGTTTAATACTGACGGGACATGTTACCAGATGAACAGTATAAGTGAGGAGCTTGTGTTCCCCTCATGGTTTAATACTGACGGGACATGTTACCAGGTGAACAGTATAAGTGAGGAGAGTGTGTTCCCCTGATTGGTTAATACGCACGGGACATTTCACAAGGTGAGCAGTATAAGTGAGGAGAGTGTGTTCCCATGATTGTTTAATATACCCGGGACATGTCAACAGGTGAACAGTATAAGTGAGGAGAGTGTGTTCCCCTGATGGTTTAATATACACGGGACATGATGCCAGGTGAACAGTATAAGTGAGGAGAATGTGTTCCCCTGATGCTTTAATATACACAGACATGTTACCAGCTGAACAGTTTAAGTGAGGAGAGGGTGTTCCCTTTATGGTTTAATATACACTGGACATGTTACCAGGTGAACAGTATAAGTGAGGAGAGGGCGTTCCCCTTATGGTTTAATATACACAGGACATGTTACCAGGTGAACAGTGTAAGTGAGGAGAATGTGTTCCCCTGATTGTTAAATACGCACGGGATTTGTCATCAAGTGAACTGTATAAGTGAGGAGAATGTGTTCCCCAGATTGTTTATTATACACGGGACATGATGCCAGGTGAACAGTATAAGTGAGGAGAGTGTGTTCCCCTTATTCTTTAATACACACGGGACATGTCACCAGGTGAACAGTATAAGTGAGGAGAGTGTGTTCCCCTGATGGTTTAATATACATGGGACATGTTACCAGGTGAAAAGTTTAAGTGAGGAGAGTGTGATCCCCTGATGGTTTAATATACCCGGGACATGTCACCAGCTGAACAGTATAAGTGAGGAGAGATTGTTCCCCTGATGGTTTAATACACACGGGACATGTTACCAGATGAACTCTCTCAGTGAGGAGAGTGTGTTCCCCTGATGGTTTAATATACACAGGACATGTTACCAGGTGAACAGTATAAGTGAGGAGAGTGTGTTCCCCTGATGGTTTAATATACACTGGAAATGTTACCAGATGAACAGTATAAGTGAGGAGAATGTGTTCCCCTGATGGTTTAATATACACGGGAAATGTTACCAGGAGAACAGTATAAGTGAGGAGAGTGTGTTCCCCTGATGGTTTAATACACACGGGACATGTTACCAGGTGAACAGTATAAGTGAGGAGAGTGTGTTCCCCTGATGGTTTAATACCGACGGAACATGTTACCAGATGAACAGTATAAGTGAGGAGAGTGTGTTCCCCTGATGGTTTAATATGCATGGGACATGTTACCAGGTGAACAGTCTAAGTGAGGAGAGTGTGTTCCCCTGATGGTTTAATATACACGGTACATGTTACCAGGTGAACAGTATATGTGAGGAGAGTGTGTTCCCCTCATGGTTTAATATACACGGGACATGTTACCAGATGAAGAGTATAAGTGAGGAGCTTGTGTTCCCCTGATGGTTTAATACTGCCGGGACATGTTACCAGATGAACAGTATAAGTGAGGAGAGTGTGTTCCCCTGATTGTTTAATATACACGGGACATGTCACCAGGTGAACAGTATAAGTGAGGAGAGTGTGTTCCCCTGATGGTTTAATATACACGGGACATGTCACCAGGTGAACAGTATAAGTGAGGAGAGTGTGTTCCCCTGATGGTTTAATATACACGGGACATGTCACCAGGTGAAAAGTTTAAGTGAGGAGAGTGTGTTCCCCTGATGGTTTAAAATACACGGGACATGTCACCAGATGAACAGTATAAGAGAGGAGAGTGTGTTCCCCTGATTGTTTAATACACACGGGACAAGTCACCAAATGAACAGTATAATTGAGGAGAGTGTGTTCCCCTGATGATTTAATACACACGGGACATGTTACCAGGAGAACAGTATAAGTGAGGAGAGTGTGTTCCCCTGATGGTTTAATATACACGGTACATGTTACCAGGTGAACAGTATAAGTGAGGAGAGTTTGTTCCCCTGATGGTTTAATATACACGGGACATGATGCCAGGTGAACATTATAAGTGAGGAGAGTGTGTTCCCCTGATGGTTTAATATACACGGGACATGTCACCAGGTGAAAGGTTTAAGTGAGGAGAGTGTGTTCCCCTGATGGTTTAATATACACGGGACATGTTACCAGGTGAACAGTATAAGTGAGGAGAGTTTTTTCCCCTGATGGTTTAATATACATGGGACATGTTACCAGGTGAACAGTATAAGTGAGGAGAATGTGTTCCCTTGATGGTTTAATATACACGGGACATGTTACCAGGTGAACAGTATTAGTGAGGAGAATGTGTTCCCCTGATGGTTTGTTATACACGGGACATGTTACCAGGTGAACAGTATAAGTGAGGAGAGTGTGTTCCCCTGATGGTTTAATACTGACGGGACATGTTACCAGATGAACAGTATAAGTGAGGAGCTTGTGTTCCCCTCATGGTTTAATACTGACGGGACATGTTACCAGGTGAACAGTATAAGTGAGGAGAGTGAGTTCCCCTGTTGTTTTAATATACATGGGACATGTTACCAGGTGAACAGTGTAAGTGAGGAGAGTGTGTTCCCCAGTTTGTTTAATATACCCGGGACATGTCAACAGGTGAACAGTATAAGTGAGGAGAGTGTGTTCCCCTGATGGTTTAATATGCACGGGACATGTTACCAGATGAACAGTATAAGTGGGGAGCTTGTGTTCCCCTGATGGTTTAATACTGACGGGACATGTTACCAGATGAACTGTACAAGTGAGGACAGTGTGTACCCCTGATTGTTTAATACACACGGGACATGTCACCAACTGAACTGTATAAGTGAGGAGAGTGTGTTCCCCTGATGGTTTAATGCACACAGGACATGTTACCAGGTGAACAGTATAATTGAGGAGAGTGTGTTCCACTGATGGTTTAATACTGAGGGGACATGTTACCAGGTGAGCAGTATAAGTGAGGAGAGTGTGTTCCCCTGTTGTTTTAATATACATGGGACATGTTACCAGGTGAACAGTGTAAGTGAGGAGAGTGTGTTCCCCAGTTTGTTTAATATACACGGGACATGATGCCAGGTGAACAGTATAAGTGAGGAGAGTGTGTTCCCCTGATGTTTGAATATACATGGGACATGATGCCAGGTGAACAGTATAAGTGAGGAGAGTGTGTTCCCCTGATGGTTTAATATACACGGGACATGTCACCAGGTGAAAGGTTTAAGTGAGGAGAGTGTGTTCCCCTGAAGCTTTAATATACAAGGGACATGTTACCAGGTGAACAGTATAAGTGAGGAGAGTGTGTTCCCCTGATTGTTTAATACACACGGGACATGTCACCAAATGAACTGCATAAGTGAGGATAGTCTGTTCCCCTGATGATTTAATACACACGGGTCATGTTACCAGATGAACACTCTCAGTGAGGAGAGTGTGTTCCCCTGATGATTTAATATTCACAGGACATTGTTACCAGGTGAATAGTATAAGTGAGGAGAATGTGTTCCCCTGATTGTTTAATACACACGGGACATGTTACCAGGTGAACAGTATAATTGAGGAGAGTGTGTTCCACTGATGGTTTAATACTGAGGGGACATGTTACCAGGTGAACAGTATAAGTGAGGAGAGTGTGTTCCCCTGATGGTTTAATATACACGGGACATGTCACCAGGTGAACAGTATAAGTGAGGAGAGTGTGTTCCCCTGATGGTTTAATATACACGGGACATGTCACCAGGTGAAAAGTTTAAGTGAGGAGAGTGTGTTCCCCTGATGGTTTAAAATACACGGGACATGTCACCAGATGAACAGTATAAGAGAGGAGAGTGTGTTCCCCTGATTGTTTAATACACACGGGACAAGTTACCAAATCAACTGTATGAGTGAGGAGAGTGTGTTCCCCTGATGATTTAATACACACGGGACATGTTACCAGATGAACAGTATAAGTGAGGAGAGTGTGTTTCCCTGATGATTTAATATACACGGGACATGTTACCAGGTGAACAGTATAAGTGAGGAGAGTGTGTTCCCCTGATGGTTTAATATACACGGTACATGTTACCAGGTGAACAGTATAAGTGAGGAGATTGTGTTCCCCTGATGGTTTAATATACACGGGACATGATGCCAGGTGAACATTATAAGTGAGGAGAGTGTGTTCCCCTGATGGTTTAATATACACGGGACATGTCACCAGGTGAAAAGTTTAAGTGAGGAGAGTGTGTTCCCCTGATGGTTTAATATACACGGGACATGTTACCAGGTGAACAGTATAAGTGAGGAGAGTGTGTTCCCCTGATGGTTTAATATACATGGGACATGTTACCAGGTGAACAGTGTAAGTGAGGAGAGTGTGTTCCCCTGATGGTTTAATATACACGGGACATGTCACCAGGTGAAAAGTTTAAGTGAGGAGAGTGTGTTCCCCTGATGGTTTTAAATACACGGGACATGTCACCAGATGAACAGTATAAGAGAGGAGAGTGTGTTCCCCTGATTGTTTAATACACACGGGACAAGTCACCAAATGAACAGTATGAGTGAGGAGATTGTGTTCCCCTGATGATTTAATATACACGGTACATGTTACCAGGTGAACAGTATAAGTGAGGAGAGTGTGTTCCCCTGATGGTTTAATATACACGGGACATGTTACCTGGTGAACAGTATAAGTGAGGAGAGTGTATTACCCGGATGGTTTAATATACACGGTACATGTTACCAGATGAAAAGTATAAGTGAGGAGAGTGTGTTCCCCTGATGGTTTAATATACACGGGACATGTCACCAGGTGAACAGTATAAGTGAGGAGAGTGTGTTCCCCTGATGGTTTTATATACACGGACATGTCACCAGGTGAACAGTATAAGTGAGGAGAGTTTGTTCCCCTGATGGTTTAATACACACGGGACATGTTACCAGATGAACAGTATAAGTGAGGAGAGTGTGTTCCCCTGATGGTTTAATATACACGGGAAATGTTACCAGATGAACAGTATAAGTGAGGAGAGTGTGTTGGCCTGATGGTTGAA
Source organism: Heterodontus francisci (assembly GCF_036365525.1). Lineage (NCBI taxonomy): Eukaryota > Metazoa > Chordata > Chondrichthyes > Heterodontiformes > Heterodontidae > Heterodontus > Heterodontus francisci. The sequence goes on from NW_027140332.1 coordinate 3,934,176, forward strand.
TATACACGGGACATGTTACCAGGTGAACAGTATAAGTGAGGAGAGTGTGTTCCCCTGATTGTTTAATATACATGGGAAATGTTACCAGATGAACAGTGTAAGTGAGGAGAGAGTGTTCCCCTGATTGTTAAATACGCACGGGACATGTTACCAGATGAACTCTCTCAGTGAGGAGAGTGTGTTCCCCTGATGGTTTAATATACGTGGGACATGTTACCAGGTGAAAAGTTTAAGTGAGGAGAGTGTGTTCCCCTGATGGTTTAATACACACGGGACATGTTACCAGATGAACTCTCTCAGTGAGGAGAGTGTGTTCCCCTGATGGTTTAATATACGTGGGACATGTTACCAGGTGAAAAGTTTAAGTGAGGAGAGTGTGTTCCCCTGATGGTTTAATATACCCGGGACATGTCACCAGGTGAACAGTATAAGTGAGGAGAGATTGTTCCCCTGATGGTTTAATACACACGGGACATGTTACCAGATGAACTCTCTCAGTGAGGAGAGTGTGTTCCCCTGATGGTTTAATATACACAGGACATGTTACCAGGTGAACAGGATAAGTGAGGAGAGTGTGTTCCCCTGATTGTTTAATATGCACGGGAAATGTTAGCAGGAGAACAGTATAAGTGAGGAGATTGTGTTCCCTGATGGTTTAATACACACGGGACATGTTACCAGGTGAACAGTATAAGTGAGGAGAGTGTGTTCCCCTGATGGTTTAATACTGACGGAACATGTTACCAGATGAAAAGTATAAGTGAGGAGAGTGTGTTCCCCTGATGGTTTAATATGCATGGGACATGTTACCAGGTGAACAGTGTAAGTGAGGAGAGTGTGTTCCCCTGATTGTTTAATACACACGGGACATGTTGCCAGGTGAACAGTATAAGTGAGGAGAGTGTGTTCCCCTGATGGTTTAATATACACGGTACATGTTACCAGGTGAACAGTATATGTGAGGAGAGTGTGTTCCCCTCATGGTTTAATATACACGGGACATGTTACCAGATGAACAGTATAAGTGAGGAGCTTGTGTTCCCCTGATGGTTTAATACTGCCGGGACATGTTACCAGATGAACAGTATAAGTGAGGAGAGTGTGTTCCCCTGATTGTTTAATACACACGGGACATGTCACCAACTGAACTGTATAAGTGAGGAGAGTGTGTTCCCCTGATGGTTTAATGCACACAGGACATGTTACCAGGTGAACAGTATAATTGAGGAGAGTGTGTTCACCTGATGGTTTAATATACACGGCACATGTTACCAGGTGAACAGTATAAGTGAGGAGAGTGTGTTCCCCTGATGGTTTAATATACACGGGACATGTTACCAGGTGAACAGTGTAAGTGAGGAGAATGTGTTCCCCTGATGGTTTAATATACACAGGACATGATGCCAGGTGAACAGTATAAGTGAGGAGAATGTGTTCCCCTGATGGTTTAATATACACGGGACATGTTACCAGATGAACAGTATAAGTGAGGAGAGTGTGTTCCCCTGATTGTTTAATATACACGGGACATGTCACCAGGTGAACAGTATAAGTGAGGAGAATGTGTTCCCCGGATTGTTTAATATACATGGGACATGTTACCAGGTGAACAGTGCAAGTGAGGAGAGTGTGTTCCCCTGATGGTTTAATATACACCGGACATGTCACCAGGTGAAAAGTTTAAGTGAGGAGAGTGTGCTCCCCTGATGGTTTAAAATACACGGGACATGTCACCAGATGAACAGTATAAGAGAGGAGAGTGTGTTCCCCTGATTGTTTAATACACACGGGACAAGTCACCAAATGAACTGTATGAGTGAGGAGAGTGTGTTCCCTTGATGATTTAATATACACGGTACATGTTACCAGGTGAACAGTATAAGTGAGGAGAGTGTGTTCCCCTGATGGTTTAATATACACGGGACATGTTACCTGGTGAACAGTATATGTGAGGAGAGTGTATTCCCCGGATGGTTTAATATACACGGTACATGTTACCAGATGAAAAGTATAAGTGAGGAGAGTGTGTTCCCCTGATGGTTTAATATACACGGGACATGTCACCAGGTGAACAGTATAAGTGAGGAGAGTGTGTTCCCCTGATGGTTTTATATACACGGACATGTCACCAGGTGAACAGTATAAGTGAGGAGAGTGTGTTCCCCTGATGGTTTAATACACACGGGACATGTTACCAGATGAACAGTATAAGTGAGGAGAGTGTGTTCCCCTGATGGTTTAATATACGCGGGAAATGTTACCAGATGAACAGTATAAGTGAGGAGAGTGTGTTCCCCTGATGGTTGAATATACACGGGACATGTTACCAGGTGAACAGTATAAGTGAGGAGATTGTGTTCCCCTGATGGTTTAATACACACGGGACATGTTACCAGGTGAACAGTATAAGTGAGGAGAGTGTGTTCCCCTGATTGTTAAATACGCACGGGACATGTTACCAGATGAACTCTCTCAGTGAGGAGAGTGTGTTCCCCTGATGGTTTAATATACGTGGGACATGTTACCAGGTGAAAGATTTAAGTGAGGAGAGTGCGTTCCCCTGATGGTTTAATACACACGGGACATGTTACCAGATGAACTCTCTCAGTGAGGAGAGTGTGTTCCCCTGATGGTTTCATATACGTGGTACATGTTACCAGGTGAAAAGTTTAAGTGAGGAGAGTGTGTTCCCCTGATGGTTTAATGCACACAGGACATGTTACCAGGTGAACAGTATAATTGAGGAGAGTGTGTTCACCTGATGGTTTAATATACACGGCACATGTTACCAGGTGAACAGTATAAGTGAGGAGAGTGTGTTCCCCTGATGGTTTAATATACACGGGACATGTTACCAGGTGAACAGTGTAAGTGAGGAGAATGTGTTCCCCTGATGGTTTAATATACACGGGACATGTTACCAGGTGAACAGTGTAAGTGAGGAGAATGTGTTCCCCTGATGGTTTAATATACACAGGACATGATGCCAGGTGAACAGTATAAGTGAGGAGAGTGTGTTCCCCTGATTGTTTAATATACACGGGACATGTCACCAGGTGAACAGTATAAGTGAGGAGAATGTGTTCCCCAGATTGTTTAATATACATGGGACATGTTACCAGGTGAACAGTGCAAGTGAGGAGAGTGTGTTCCCCTGATGGTTTAATATACACGGGACATGTCACCAGGTGAAAAGTTTAAGTGAGGAGAGTGTGCTCCCTGGATGGTTTAAAATACACGGGACATGTCACCAGATGAACAGTATAAGAGAGGAGAGTGTGTTCCCCTGATTGTTTAATACACACGGGACAAGTCACCAAATGAACTGTATGAGTGAGGAGAGTGTGTTCCCCTGATGATTTAATATACACGGTACATGTTACCAGGTGAACACTATAAGTGAGGAGAGTGTGTTCCCCTGATGGTTTAATATGCACGGGACATGTTACCTGGTGAACAGTATAAGTGAGGAGAGTGTATTCCCCGGATGGTTTAATATACACGGTACATGTTACCAGATGAAAAGTAAAAGTGAGGAGAGTGTGTTCCCCTGATGGTTTAATATACACGGGACATGTCACCAGGTGAACAGTATAAGTGAGGAGAGTGTGTTCCCCTGATGGTTTAATATACACGGGAAATGTTACCAGATGAACAGTATAAGTGAGGAGAGTGTGTTCCCCTGATGGTTGAATATACACGGGACATGTTACCAGGTGAACAGTATAAGTGAGGAGAGTGTGTTCCCCTGATTGTTTAATATACATGGGAAATGTTACCAGATGAACAGTATAAGTGAGGAGAGTGTGTTCCCCTCATGGTTTAATATACACGGGACATGTTACCAGATGAACAGTATAAGTGAGGAGCTTGTGTTCCCCTGATGGTTTAATACTGCCGGGACATGTTACCAGATGAACAGTATAAGTGAGGAGAGTGTGTTCCCCTGATGGTTTAATGCACACAGGACATGTTACCAGGTGAACAGTATAATTGAGGAGAGTGTGTTCACCTGATGGTTTAATATACACGGCACATGTTACCAGGTGAACAGTATAAGTGAGGAGAGTGTGTTCCCCTGATGGTTTAATATACACGGGACATGTTACCAGGTGAACAGTGTAAGTGAGGAGAATGTGTTCCCCTGATGGTTTAATATACACAGGACATGATGCCAGGTGAACAGTATAAGTGAGGAGAGTGTGTTCCCCTGATGGTTTAATATACACGGGACATGTCACCAGGTGAACAGTATAAGTGAGGAGAATGTGTTCCCCAGATTGTTTAATATACATGGGACATGTTACCAGGTGAACAGTGCAAGTGAGGAGAGTGTGTTCCCCTGATGGTTTAATATACACGGGACATGTCACCAGGTGAAAAGTTTAAGTGAGGAGAGTGTGCTCCCTGGATGGTTTAAAATACACGGGACATGTCACCAGATGAACAGTATAAGAGAGGAGAGTGTGTTCCCCTGATTGTTTAATACACACGGGACAAGTCACCAAATGAACTGTATGAGTGAGGAGAGTGTGTTCCCCTGATGATTTAATATACACGGTACATGTTACCAGGTGAACAGTATAAGTGAGGAGAGTGTGTTCCCCTGATGGTTTAATATACACGGGACATGTTACCTGGTGAACAGTATAAGTGAGGAGAGTGTATTCCCCGGATGGTTTAATATACACGGGACATGTTACCAGGTGAACAGTATAAGTGAGGAGAGTGTGTTCCCCTGATTGTTTAATATACATGGGACATGTTACCAGGTGATCTGTATAAGTGAGGAGAGTGTGTTCCCCTGATTGTTTAATACTCACGGGACATGTTACCAGATGAACAGTATAAGTGAGGAGAGTGTGTTCCCCTGATGGTTTAATATACACGGGAAATGTTACCAGATGAACAGTATAAGTGAGGAGAGTGTGTTCCCCTGATGGTTGAATATACACGGGACATGTTACCAGGTGAACAGTATAAGTGAGGAGAGTGTGTTCCCCTGATTGTTTAATATACATGGGACATGTTACCAGGTGATCTGTATAAGTGAGGAGAGTGTGTTCCCCTGATTGTTTAATACTCACGGGACATGTTACCAGGTGAACAGTATAAGTGAGGAGAGTGTGTTCCCCTGATGGTTTAATATACGTGGGACATGTTACCAGGTGAAAAGTTTAAGTGAGGAGAGTGCGTTCCCCTGATGGTTTAATATACCCGGGACATGTCACCAGGTGAACAGTATAAGTGAGGAGAGATTGTTCCCCTGATGGTTTAATACACACGGGACATGTTACCAGATGAACTCTCTCAGTGAGGAGAGTGTGTTCCCCTGATGGTTTAATATACACAGGACATGTTACCAGGTGAACAGGATAAGTGAGGAGAGTGTGTTCCCCTGATGGTTTAATTTACACGGGAAATGTTACCAGATGAACAGTATAAGTGAGGAGAATTTGTTCCCCTGATTGTTTAATATACACGGGAAATGTTAGCAGGAGAACAGTATAAGTGAGGAGAGTGTGTTCCCCTGATGGTTTAATACACACGGGACATGTTACCAGGTGAACAGTATAAGTGAGGAGAGTGTGTTCACCTGATGGTTTAATACTGACGGAACATGTTACCAGATGAACAGTTAAAGTGAGGAGAGTGTGTTCCCCTGATTGTTTAATATACACGGGAAATGTTACTAGGTGAACAGTATAAGTGAGGAGAGTGTGTTCCTCTGATTGCTTAATATACATGGGAAATGTTACCAGATGAACAGTATAAGTGAGGAGAGTGTGTTCCCTTGATAGTTTAATATACACGGGACATGTTACCAGATGAACAGTATAAGTGAGGAGAGTGTGTTCCCTTGATAGTTTAATATACACGGGACATGTTACCAGATGAACAGTATAAGTGAGGAGAGTGTGTTCCCCTGATGGTTTTTTACGCAAGGGACCTGTTACCAGGTGAACAGCATAAGTGAGGAGACTGTGTTCCCCTGATGGTTTAATACTGACGGGACATGTTACCAGATGAACAGTATAAGTGAGGAGAGTGTGTTCCCCTGATGGTTTAATACACACGGGACATGTTACCAGGTGAACAGTATAAGTGAGGAGAGTGTTTTCCCCTGATGGTTTAATATACACGGGACATGTTACCAGTTGAACAGAATAAGTGAGGAGAGTGTGTTCCCCTGATGGTTTAATACACACGGGACATGTTACCAGGTGAACAGTATAAGTGAGGAGAGTGTTTTCCCCTGATGGTTTAATATACACGGGACATGTTACCAGTTGAACAGAATAAGTGAGGAGAGTGTGTTCCCCTGATGCTTTAATACTGACGGACATGTTACCAGTTGAACAGTATAAGTGAGGAGAGTGTGTTCCCCTGATGGTTTAATACACACGGGACATGTTACCAGGTGAACAGTATAAGTGAGGAGAGTGTGTTCCCCTGATTGCTTAATACACACGGGACATGTTAGCAGGTGAAAAGTTTAAGTGAGGAGACTTTGTTCCCCTGATGGTTTAATATACATGGGACATGTTACCAGGTGAAAAGTGTAAGTGAGGAGAGGGTGTTCCACTGATTGTTAAATATACATGGGACATGTTACCAGATGAACAGTATAAGTGAGGAGAGTGTGTTCCCCTGATGGTTGAATATAAACGGGACATGTTACCAGATGAACAGTATAAGTGAGGAGAGTGTGTTCCCCCGATGGTTTAATACACACGGGACATGTTACCAGATGAACAGTTTTAGTGAGGAGAGTTTGTTCCCCTGATGGTTTAATAAATACGGGACATGTCACCAGGTGAACAGTATAAGTGAGGAGAGCGTGTTCCCCTGATTGTTTAATACACACGGGACATGTTACCAGGTGAACAGTATAAGTGAGGAGAGTGTGTTCCCCTGATGGTTTAATACTGACGGGACATGTTACCAGATGAACAGTATAAGTGAGGAGAGTGTGTTCCCCTGATGGTTTAATACTGACGGGACATGTTACCAGATGAACAGTATAAGTGAGGAGAGTGTGTTCCCCTGATGGTTTAATATACACGGGACATGTTAGCAGTTGAACAGTATAAGTGAGGAGAGTGTGTTCCCCTGATGGTTTAATACACATGGGACATGTTACCAGGTGAACAGTATAAGTGAGGAGAGTGTGTTCCCCTGATTGTTTAATACACATGGGACATGTTACCAGGTGAACAGTATAAGTGAGGAGAGTGTGTTCCCCTGATTGTTTAATACACACGGGACATGTTCCCAGGTGAACAGTATAAGTGAGGAGAGTGTGTTCCCCTGATGGTTTAATACACACGGGACATGTTACCAGATGATCAGTATAAGTGAGGAGAGTGTGTTCCCCTGATGGTTGAATATACACGGGACATGTCACCAGGTGTGCAGTATAAGTGAGGAGAGTGTGTTCCCCTGATGGTTTAATACGCACGGGACATGTTACCAGGTGAACAGTATAAGTGAGGACAATGTTTTCCCCTGTTAGTTTCATGCACACGTGACATGTTACCAGGTGAACAGTATAAGTGAGGAGAGTGTGTTCCCCTGATGGTTTAATATACACAGGACATGTCACCAGGTGAACTGTAATAGTGAGGAGAGTATGTTCCCCTGATTGTTCAATACGCACGGGGCATCTTACCAGGTGAACAGTATAAGTGAGGAGAATGTGTTCCCCTGATGGTTTAATACACACGGGACATGTTACCAGGTGAACAGTATAAGTGAGGAGAGTGTGTTCCCCTGATGGTTTAATACGCACGGGACATGTTACCAGGTGAACAGTATAAGTGAGGAGAGTGTTTTCCCCTGATTGTTTAATACACACGGGACATGTCACCAGGTGAACAGTATAAGTGAGGAGAGCGTGTTCCCCTGATGGTTTAATACGCACGGGACATGTCACCAAGTGAACTGTATAAGTGAGGAGAGTGTGTTCCCCTGATTGTTTAATACACACGGGACATGTTACCAGATGATCAGTATAAGTGAGGAGAGTGTGTTCCCCTGATTGTTTAATACACACGGGACATGTTACCAGGTGAACAGTATAATGGAGGAGAGTGTGTTCCCCTGATGGTTTAATACTGACGGGACATGTTACCAGGTGAACAGTATAAGTGAGGAGAGTGTGTTCATCTGATGGTTTAATATACATGGGACATGTTACCAGGTGAAAAGTGTAAGTGAGGAGAGGGTTTTCCCCTGATTGTTTAATACACACGGGACATGTCACCAGGTGAAGAGTATAAGTGAGGAGAGTGTTTTCCCCTGATTGTTTAATACACACGGGACATGTCAACAGGTGAAAAGTTTAAGTGAGGAGGGTGTGTTCCCCTGATGGTTTAATAAACATGGGACATGTTACCAGGTGAACAGTTTAAGAGAGAAAAGAGTGTTGCCCTGATGGTTTCATATACATGGGACATGTCACCAGGTGAACAGTATAAGTGAGGAGAGTGTTTTCCCCTGATTGTTTAATATACACGGGACATGTTACCAGGTGAACAGTATAAGTGAGGAGAGTGTGTTCCCCTGATGGTTTAATACTGACGTGATATGTTACCAGATGAACAGTATAAGTGAGGAGAGTGTGTTCCCCTGATGGTTTAATACGCACGGGACATGTCACCAAGTGAACTGGATAAGTGAGGAGAGTGTGTTCCCCTGATTGTTTAATACACACGGGACATGTTACCAGATGAACAGTATAAGTGAGGAGAGTGTGTTCCACTGATTGTTTAATACACATAGGACATGTTACCAGATGAACAGTATAAGTGAGGAGAGTGTGTTCCCCTGATTGTTTAATACACACGGAACATGTTACCAGGTGAACAGTATAAGTGAGGAGAGTGTGTTCCCCTGATTGTTTAATACACACGGGACATGTTACCAGGTGAACAGTATAAGTGAGGAGAGTGTCTTCCCCTGATGGTTTAATACACACGGGACATGTTACCAGATGAACAGTATAAGTGAGGAGAGTGTGTTCCCCTGATGGTTTAATGCGCACAGAACATGTTACCAGGTGAACAGTATGAGTGAGGAGAGTGTGTTCCCCTGATGTTTTAATACTGACGGGACATGTTACCAGTTGAACAGTATAAGTGAGGAGAGTGTGTTCCCCTGATGGCTTAATATACACGGGACATGTTACCAGGTGAACAGAATAAGTGAGGAGAGTGTGTTCCCTGGATGTTTTAATACTGACGGGACATGTTACCAGATGAACTGTATAAGTGAGGAGAGTGTGTTCCCCTGATTGTTTAATACACACGGGACATGTTACCAGATGAACAGTATAAGTGAGGAGAGTGTGTTCCCCTGATTGTTTACTACTGACGTGATATGTTACCAGATGAAAAGTATAAATGAGGAGCGTGTGTTCCCCTGATGGTTTAATACACACAGGACATGTTACCAGGTGAACAGTATAAGTGAGGAGAGTGTGTTCCCCTGATTGTTTAATACACCACGGGACATGTTACCAGATGAACAGTATAAGTGAGGAGAGTGTGTTCCCCTGATGGTTTAATACACACAGGACATGTTACCAGGTGAACAGTATAAGTGAGGAGAGTGTGTTCCCCTGATTGTTTAATACACCACGGGACATGTTACCAGATGAACAGTATAAGTGAGGAGAGTGTGTTCCCCTGATGGTTTAATACACAGAGGACATGTTACCAGGTGAACAGTATAAGTGAGGAGAGTGTGTTCCCCTGATTGTTGAATGCACCACGGGACATGTTACCAGATGAACAGTATAAGTGAGGAGAGTGTGTTCCCCTGATGGTTTAATACACACAGGACATGTTACCAGATGAACAGTATAAGTGAGGAGAGTGTGTTCCCCTGATTGTTGAATGCACCACGGGACATGTTACCAGATGAACAGTATAAGTGAGGAGAGTGTGTTCCCCTGATGGTTTAATACACAGAGGACATGTTACCAGATGAACAGTATAAGTGAGGAGAGTGTGTTCCCCTGATTGTTTAATACACACGGGACATGTTACCAGATGAACAGTATAAGTGAGGAGAGTGTGTTCCCCTGATTGTTTAATACACAGAGGACATGTTACCAGATGAACAGTATAAGTGAGGAGAGTGTGTTCCCCTGATTGTTGAATGCACCACGGGACATGTTACCAGATGAACAGTATAAGTGAGGAGAGTGTGTTCCCCTGATGGTTTAATACACAGAGGACATGTTACCAGGTGAACAGTATAAGTGAGGAGAGTGTGTTCCCCTGATTGTTGAATGCACCATGGGACATGTTACCAGGTGAACAGTATAAGTGAGGAGAGTGTGTTCCCCTGATTGTTTAATACACACGGGACATGTTACCAGATGAACAGTATAAGTGAGGAGAGTGTGTTCCCCTGATTGTTTAATACACACGGGACATGTTACCAGATGAACAGTATAAGTGAGGAGAGTGTGTTCCCCTGATTGTTTAATACACACTGGACATGTTACCAGGTGAACAGTATAAGTGAGGAGAGTGTGTTCCCCTGATTGTTTAATATGCACGGGACATGTTACCAGGTGAACAGTAGAAGTGAGGAGAGTGTGTTCCCCTGATGGTTTAATATACACGGGACATGTTACCAGGTGAACAGTATAAGTGAGGAGAGTGTGTTCCCCTGATTGTTTAATACACACGGGACATGTTACCAGATGAACAGTATAAGTGAGGAGAGTGTGTTCCCCTGATTGTTTAATACACAGAGGACATGTTACCAGATGAACAGTATAAGTGAGGAGAGTGTGTTCCCCTGATGGTTGAATATACACGGGACATGTTACCAGGTGAACAGTATAAGTGAGGAGAGTGTGTTCCCCTGATTGTTTAATATACATGGGAAATGTTACCAGATGAACAGTATAAGTGAGGAGAGTGTGTTCCCCTCATGGTTTAATATACACGGGACATGTTACCAGATGAACAGTATAAGTGAGGAGCTTGTGTTCCCCTGATGGTTTAATACTGCCGGGACATGTTACCAGATGAACAGTATAAGTGAGGAGAGTGTGATCCCCTCATTGTTTAATGCACACAGGACATGTTACCAGGTGAACAGTATAATTGAGGAGAGTGTGTTCACCTGATGGTTTAATATACACGGCACATGTTACCAGGTGAACAGTATAAGTGAGGAGAGTGTGTTCCCCTGATGGTTTAATATACACGGGACATGTTACCAGGTGAACAGTGTAAGTGAGGAGAATGTGTTCCCCTGATGGTTTAATATACACAGGACATGATGCCAGGTGAACAGTATAAGTGAGGAGAGTGTGTTCCCCTGATGGTTTAATATACACGGGACATGTCACCAGGTGAACAGTATAAGTGAGGAGAATGTGTTCCCCAGATTGTTTAATATACATGGGACATGTTACCAGGTGAACAGTGCAAGTGAGGAGAGTGTGTTCCCCTGATGGTTTAATATACACGGGACATGTCACCAGGTGAAAAGTTTAAGTGAGGAGAGTGTGCTCCCTGGATGGTTTAAAATACACGGGACATGTCACCAGATGAACAGTATAAGAGAGGAGAGTGTGTTCCCCTGATTGTTTAATACACACGGGACAAGTCACCAAATGAACTGTATGAGTGAGGAGAGTGTGTTCCCCTGATGATTTAATATACACAGGACATGTTACCAGGTGAAGAGTATAAGTGAGGAGAGTGTGTTCCCCTGATTGTTTAATACACCACGGGACATGTTACCAGATGAACAGTATAAGTGAGGAGAGTGTGTTCCCCTGATGGTTTAATACACAGAGGACATGTTACCAGGTGAACAGTATAAGTGAGGAGAGTGTGTTCCCCTGATTGTTGAATGCACCACGGGACATGTTACCAGATGAACAGTATAAGTGAGGAGAGTGAGTTCCCCTGATGGTTTAATACACACAGGACATGTTACCAGATGAACAGTATAAGTGAGGAGAGTGTGTTCCCCTGATTGTTGAATGCACCACGGGACATGTTACCAGATGAACAGTATAAGTGAGGAGAGTGTGTTCCCCTGATGGTTTAATACACAGAGGACATGTTACCAGATGAACAGTATAAGTGAGGAGAGTGTGTTCCCCTGATTGTTTAATACACACGGGACATGTTACCAGATGAACAGTATAAGTGAGGAGAGTGTGTTCCCCTGATTGTTTAATACACAGAGGACATGTTACCAGATGAACAGTATAAGTGAGGAGAGTGTGTTCCCCTGATTGTTGAATGCACCACGGGACATGTTACCAGATGAACAGTATAAGTGAGGAGAGTGTGTTCCCCTGATGGTTTAATACACAGAGGACATGTTACCAGGTGAACAGTATAAGTGAGGAGAGTGTGTTCCCCTGATTGTTGAATGCACCATGGGACATGTTACCAGGTGAACAGTATAAGTGAGGAGAGTGTGTTCCCCTGATTGTTTAATACACACGGGACATGTTACCAGATGAACAGTATAAGTGAGGAGAGTGTGTTCCCCTGATTGTTTAATACACACGGGACATGTTACCAGATGAACAGTATAAGTGAGGAGAGTGTGTTCCCCTGATTGTTTAATACACACTGGACATGTTACCAGGTGAACAGTATAAGTGAGGAGAGTGTGTTCCCCTGATTGTTTAATATGCACGGGACATGTTACCAGGTGAACAGTAGAAGTGAGGAGAGTGTGTTCCCCTGATGGTTTAATATACACGGGACATGTTACCAGGTGAACAGTATAAGTGAGGAGAGTGTGTTCCCCTGATTGTTTAATACACACGGGACATGTTACCAGATGAACAGTATAAGTGAGGAGAGTGTGTTCCCCTGATTGTTTAATACACAGAGGACATGTTACCAGATGAACAGTATAAGTGAGGAGAGTGTGTTCCCCTGATGGTTGAATATACACGGGACATGTTACCAGGTGAACAGTATAAGTGAGGAGAGTGTGTTCCCCTGATTGTTTAATATACATGGGAAATGTTACCAGATGAACAGTATAAGTGAGGAGAGTGTGTTCCCCTCATGGTTTAATATACACGGGACATGTTACCAGATGAACAGTATAAGTGAGGAGCTTGTGTTCCCCTGATGGTTTAATACTGCCGGGACATGTTACCAGATGAACAGTATAAGTGAGGAGAGTGTGATCCCCTCATTGTTTAATGCACACAGGACATGTTACCAGGTGAACAGTATAATTGAGGAGAGTGTGTTCACCTGATGGTTTAATATACACGGCACATGTTACCAGGTGAACAGTATAAGTGAGGAGAGTGTGTTCCCCTGATGGTTTAATATACACGGGACATGTTACCAGGTGAACAGTGTAAGTGAGGAGAATGTGTTCCCCTGATGGTTTAATATACACAGGACATGATGCCAGGTGAACAGTATAAGTGAGGAGAGTGTGTTCCCCTGATGGTTTAATATACACGGGACATGTCACCAGGTGAACAGTATAAGTGAGGAGAATGTGTTCCCCAGATTGTTTAATCTACATGGGACATGTTACCAGGTGAACAGTGCAAGTGAGGAGAGTGTGTTCCCCTGATGGTTTAATATACACGGGACATGTCACCAGGTGAAAAGTTTAAGTGAGGAGAGTGTGCTCCCTGGATGGTTTAAAATACACGGGACATGTCACCAGATGAACAGTATAAGAGAGGAGAGTGTGTTCCCCTGATTGTTTAATACACACGGGACAAGTCACCAAATGAACTGTATGAGTGAGGAGAGTGTGTTCCCCTGATGATTTAATATACACGGTACATGTTACCAGGTGAACAGTATAAGTGAGGAGAGTGTGTTCCCCTGATGGTTTAATATACACGGGACATGTTACCTGGTGAACAGTATAAGTGAGGAGAGTGTATTCCCCGGATGGTTTAATATACACGGTACATGTTACCAGATGAAAAGTATAAGTGAGGAGAGTGTGTTCCCCTGATGGTTTAATATACACGGGACATGTCACCAGGTGAACAGTATAAGTGAGGAGAGTGTGTTCCCCTGATGGTTTAATACACACGGGACATGTTACCAGATGAACAGTATAAGTGAGGAGAGTGTGTTCCCCTGATGGTTTAATATACACGGGAAATGTTACCAGATGAACAGTATAAGTGAGGAGAGTGTGTTCCCCTGATGGTTGAATATACACGGGACATGTTACCAGGTGAACAGTATAAGTGAGGAGAGTGTGTTCCCCTGATTGTTTAATATACATGGGACATGTTACCAGGTGATCTGTATAAGTGAGGAGAGTGTGTTCCCCTGATTGTTTAATACTCACGGGACATGTTACCAGGTGAACAGTATAAGTGAGGAGAGTGTGTTCCCCTGATGGTTTAATATACGTGGGACATGTTACCAGGTGAAAAGTTTAAGTGAGGAGAGTGCGTTCCCCTGATGGTTTAATATACCCGGGACATGTCACCAGGTGAACAGTATAAGTGAGGAGAGATTGTTCCCCTGATGGTTTAATACACACGGGACATGTTACCAGATGAACTCTCTCAGTGAGGAGAGTGTGTTCCCCTGATGGTTTAATATACACAGGACATGTTACCAGGTGAACAGGATAAGTGAGGAGAGTGTGTTCCCCTGATGGTTTAATTTACACGGGAAATGTTACCAGATGAACAGTATAAGTGAGGAGAATTTGTTCCCCTGATTGTTTAATATACACGGGAAATGTTAGCAGGAGAACAGTATAAGTGAGGAGAGTGTGTTCCCTTGATAGTTTAATATACACGGGACATGTTACCAGATGAACAGTATAAGTGAGGAGAGTGTGTTCCCTTGATAGTTTAATATACACGGGACATGTTACCAGATGAACAGTATAAGTGAGGAGAGTGTGTTCCCCTGATGGTTTTTTACGCAAGGGACCTGTTACCAGGTGAACAGCATAAGTGAGGAGACTGTGTTCCCCTGATGGTTTAATACTGACGGCACATGTTACCAGATGAACAGTATAAGTGAGGAGAGTGTGTTCCCCTGATGGTTTAATACACACGGGACATGTTACCAGGTGAACAGTATAAGTGAGGAGAGTGTTTTCCCCTGATGGTTTAATATACACGGGACATGTTACCAGTTGAACAGAATAAGTGAGGAGAGTGTGTTCCCCTGATGCTTTAATACTGACGGACATGTTACCAGTTGAACAGTATAAGTGAGGAGAGTGTGTTCCCCTGATGGTTTAATACACACGGGACATGTTACCAGGTGAACAGTATAAGTGAGGAGAGTGTGTTCCCCTGATTGCTTAATACACACGGGACATGTTAGCAGGTGAAAAGTTTAAGTGAGGAGACTTTGTTCCCCTGATGGTTTAATATACATGGGACATGTTACCAGGTGAAAAGTGTAAGTGAGGAGAGGGTGTTCCCCTGATTGTTAAATATACATGGGACATGTTACCAGATGAACAGTATAAGTGAGGAGAGTGTGTTCCCCTGATGGTTGAATATAAACGGGACATGTTACCAGATGAACAGTATAAGTGAGGAGAGTGTGTTCCCCCGATGGTTTAATACACACGGGACATGTTACCAGATGAACAGTTTTAGTGAGGAGAGTTTGTTCCCCTGATGGTTTAATAAATACGGGACATGTCACCAGGTGAACAGTATAAGTGAGGAGAGCGTGTTCCCCTGATTGTTTAATACACACGGGACATGTTACCAGGTGAACAGTATAAGTGAGGAGAGTGTGTTCCCCTGATGGTTTAATACTGACGGGACATGTTACCAGATGAACAGTATAAGTGAGGAGAGTGTGTTCCCCTGATGGTTTAATACTGACGGGACATGTTACCAGATGAACAGTATAAGTGAGGAGAGTGTGTTCCCCTGATGGTTTAATATACACGGGACATGTTAGCAGTTGAACAGTATAAGTGAGGAGAGTGTGTTCCCCTGATGGTTTAATACACATGGGACATGTTACCAGGTGAACAGTATAAGTGAGGAGAGTGTGCTCCCCTGATTGTTTAATACACATGGGACATGTTACCAGGTGAACAGTATAAGTGAGGAGAGTGTGTTCCCCTGATTGTTTAATACACACGGGACATGTTCCCAGGTGAACAGTATAAGTGAGGAGAGTGTGTTCCCCTGATGGTTTAATACACACGGGACATGTTACCAGATGATCAGTATAAGTGAGGAGAGTGTGTTCCCCTGATGGTTGAATATACACGGGACATGTCACCAGGTGTGCAGTATAAGTGAGGAGAGTGTGTTCCCCTGATGGTTTAATACGCACGGGACATGTTACCAGGTGAACAGTATAAGTGAGGACAATGTTTTCCCCTGTTAGTTTCATGCACACGTGACATGTTACCAGGTGAACAGTATAAGTGAGGAGAGTGTGTTCCCCTGATGGTTTTATATACACAGGACATGTCACCAGGTGAACTGTAATAGTGAGGAGAGTATGTTCCCCTGATTGTTCAATACGCACGGGGCATCTTACCAGGTGAACAGTATAAGTGAGGAGAATGTGTTCCCCTGATGGTTTAATACACACGGGACATGTTACCAGGTGAACAGTATAAGTGAGGAGAGTGTGTTCCCCTGATGGTTTAATACGCACGGGACATGTTACCAGGTGAACAGTATAAGTGAGGAGAGTGTTTTCCCCTGATTGTTTAATACACACGGGACATGTCACCAGGTGAACAGTATAAGTGAGGAGAGCGTGTTCCCCTGATGGTTTAATACGCACGGGACATGTCACCAAGTGAACTGTATAAGTGAGGAGAGTGTGTTCCCCTGATTGTTTAATACACACGGGACATGTTACCAGATGATCAGTATAAGTGAGGAGAGTGTGTTCCCCTGATTGTTTAATACACACGGGACATGTTACCAGGTGAACAGTATAATGGAGGAGAGTGTGTTCCCCTGATGGTTTAATACTGACGGGACATGTTACCAGGTGAACAGTATAAGTGAGGAGAGTGTGTTCATCTGATGGTTTAATATACATGGGACATGTTACCAGGTGAAAAGTGTAAGTGAGGAGAGGGTTTTCCCCTGATTGTTTAATACACACGGGACATGTCACCAGGTGAAGAGTATAAGTGAGGAGAGTGTTTTCCCCTGATTGTTTAATACACACGGGACATGTCAACAGGTGAAAAGTTTAAGTGAGGAGGGTGTGTTCCCCTGATGGTTTAATAAACATGGGACATGTTACCAGGTGAACAGTTTAAGAGAGAAAAGAGTGTTGCCCTGATGGTTTCATATACATGGGACATGTCACCAGGTGAACAGTATAAGTGAGGAGAGTGTTTTCCCCTGATTGTTTAATATACACGGGACATGTTACCAGGTGAACAGTATAAGTGAGGAGAGTGTGTTCCCCTGATGGTTTAATACTGACGTGATATGTTACCAGATGAACAGTATAAGTGAGGAGAGTGTGTTCCCCTGATGGTTTAATACGCACGGGACATGTCACCAAGTGAACTGGATAAGTGAGGAGAGTGTGTTCCCCTGATTGTTTAATACACACGGGACATGTTACCAGATGAACAGTATAAGTGAGGAGAGTGTGTTCCACTGATTGTTTAATACACATAGGACATGTTACCAGATGAACAGTATAAGTGAGGAGAGTGTGTTCCCCTGATTGTTTAATACACACGGAACATGTTACCAGGTGAACAGTATAAGTGAGGAGAGTGTGTTCCCCTGATTGTTTAATACACACGGGACATGTTACCAGGTGAACAGTATAAGTGAGGAGAGTGTCTTCCCCTGATGGTTTAATACACACGGGACATGTTACCAGATGAACAGTATAAGTGAGGAGAGTGTGTTCCCCTGATGGCTTAATATACACGGGACATGTTACCAGGTGAACAGAATAAGTGAGGAGAGTGTGTTCCCTGGATGGTTTAATACTGACGGGACATGTTACCAGATGAACTGTATAAGTGAGGAGAGTGTGTTCCCCTGATTGTTTAATACACACGGGACATGTTACCAGATGAACAGTATAAGTGAGGAGAGTGTGTTCCCCTGATTGTTTACTACTGACGTGATATGTTACCAGATGAAAAGTATAAATGAGGAGCGTGTGTTCCCCTGATGTTTTAATACTGACGGGACATGTTACCAGTTGAACAGTATAAGTGAGGAGAGTGTGTTCCCCTGATGGCTTAATATACACGGGACATGTTACCAGGTGAACAGAATAAGTGAGGAGAGTGTGTTCCCTGGATGGTTTAATACTGACGGGACATGTTACCAGATGAACTGTATAAGTGAGGAGAGTGTGTTCCCCTGATTGTTTAATACACACGGGACATGTTACCAGATGAACAGTATAAGTGAGGAGAGTGTGTTCCCCTGATTGTTTACTACTGACGTGATATGTTACCAGATGAAAAGTATAAATGAGGAGCGTGTGTTCCCCTGATGGTTTAATACACACAGGACATGTTACCAGGTGAACAGTATAAGTGAGGAGAGTGTGTTCCCCTGATGTTTTAATACTGACGGGACATGTTACCAGTTGAACAGTATAAGTGAGGAGAGTGTGTTCCCCTGATGGCTTAATATACACGGGACATGTTACCAGGTGAACAGAATAAGTGAGGAGAGTGTGTTCCCTGGATGGTTTAATACTGACGGGACATGTTACCAGATGAACTGTATAAGTGAGGAGAGTGTGTTCCCCTGATTGTTTAATACACACGGGACATGTTACCAGATGAACAGTATAAGTGAGGAGAGTGTGTTCCCCTGATTGTTTACTACTGACGTGATATGTTACCAGATGAAAAGTATAAATGAGGAGCGTGTGTTCCCCTGATGGTTTAATACACACAGGACATGTTACCAGGTGAACAGTATAAGTGAGGAGAGTGTGTTCCCCTGATTGTTAAATACACCACGGGACATGTTACCAGATGAACAGTATAAGTGAGGAGAGTGTGTTCCCCTGATGGTTTAATACACACAGGACATGTTACCAGGTGAACAGTATAAGTGAGGAGAGTGTGTTCCCCTGATTGTTTAATACACCACGGGACATGTTACCAGATGAACAGTATAAGTGAGGAGAGTGTGTTCCCCTGATGGTTTAATACACAGAGGACATGTTACCAGGTGAACAGTATAAGTGAGGAGAGTGTGTTCCCCTGATTGTTGAATGCACCACGGGACATGTTACCAGATGAACAGTATAAGTGAGGAGAGTGTGTTCCCCTGATGGTTTAATACACACAGGACATGTTACCAGATGAACAGTATAAGTGAGGAGAGTGTGTTCCCCTGATTGTTGAATGCACCACGGGACATGTTACCAGATGAACAGTATAAGTGAGGAGAGTGTGTTCCCCTGATGGTTTAATACACAGAGGACATGTTACCAGATGAACAGTATAAGTGAGGAGAGTGTGTTCCCCTGATTGTTTAATACACACGGGACATGTTACCAGATGAACAGTATAAGTGAGGAGAGTGTGTTCCCCTGATTGTTTAATACACAGAGGACATGTTACCAGATGAACAGTATAAGTGAGGAGAGTGTGTTCCCCTGATTGTTGAATGCACCACGGGACATGTTACCAGATGAACAGTATAAGTGAGGAGAGTGTGTTCCCCTGATGGTTTAATACACAGAGGACATGTTACCAGGTGAACAGTATAAGTGAGGAGAGTGTGTTCCCCTGATTGTTGAATGCACCATGGGACATGTTACCAGGTGAACAGTATAAGTGAGGAGAGTGTGTTCCCCTGATTGTTTAATACACACGGGACATGTTACCAGATGAACAGTATAAGTGAGGAGAGTGTGTTCCCCTGATTGTTTAATACACACGGGACATGTTACCAGGTGAACAGTATAAGTGAGGAGAGTGTGTTCCCCTGATTGTTTAATATGCACGGGACATGTTACCAGGTGAACAGTAGAAGTGAGGAGAGTGTGTTCCCCTGATGGTTTAATATACACGGGACATGTTACCAGGTGAACAGTATAAGTGAGGAGAGTGTGTTCCCCTGATTGTTTAATACACACGGGACATGTTACCAGATGAACAGTATAAGTGAGGAGAGTGTGTTCCCCTGATTGTTTAATACACAGAGGACATGTTACCAGATGAACAGTATAAGTGAGGAGAGTGTGTTCCCCTGATTGTTGAATGCACCACGGGACATGTTACCAGATGAACAGTATAAGTGAGGAGAGTGTGTTCCCCTGATTGTTTAATACACACGGGACATGTTACCAGATGAACAGTATAAGTGAGGAGAGTGTGTTCCCCTGATTGTTTAATACACACGGGACATGTTACCAGGTGAACAGTATAAGTGAGGAGAGTGTGTTCCCCTGATTGTTTAATACACACGGGACATGTTACCAGGTGAACAGTATAAGTTAGGAGAGTGTGTTCCCCTGATGGTTTAATATGCATGGGACATGTTACCAGGTGAACAGTAGAAGTGAGGAGAGTGTCTTCCCCTGATGGCTTAATATACACGGGAAATGTTACCAGGTGAACTGTATAAGTGAGGAGAGTGTTTTCGCCTGATGGTTTAAGAGACACGGGACATGTTACCAGGTGAACTTTATAAGTGAGGAGAGTGTCTTCCCCTGATGGTTTAATGTACACGGGAAATGTTACCAGGTGAACTGTATAAGTGAGGAGACTCTGTTCCTCTGATTGTTTAATACACACGGGACATGTTACCAGATGAACAGTATAAGTGAGGCGAGTGTGTTCCACTGATTGTTTAATACACACGGGACATGTTACCAGGTGAACAGTATAAGTGAGGAGAGTGTGTTCCCTGGATGGTTTAATACTGACGGGACATGTTACCAGATGATCAGTATAAGTGAGGAGAGTGTGTTCCCCTGATTGTTTAATACACACGGGACATGTTACCAGGTGAACAGTATAATGGAGGAGAGTGTCTTCCCCTGATGGTTTAATACTGACGGGACATGTTACCAGGTGAACAGTATAAGTGAGGAGAGTGTGTTCCCCTGATGGCTTAATAACACGGGACATGTTACCAGGTGAACAGTATAAGTGAGGAGAGTGTGTTCCCTGGATGGTTTAATACTGACGGGACATGTTACCAGATGATCAGTATAAGTGAGGAGAGTGTGTTCCCCTGATTGTTTAATACACACGGGACATGTTACCAGGTGAACAGTATAATGGAGGAGAGTGTCTTCCCCTGATGGTTTAATACTGACGGGACATGTTACCAGGTGAACAGTATAAGTGAGGAGAGTGTGTTCATCTGATGGTTTAATATACACGGGACATGTTACCAGGTGAACAGTATAAGTGAGGAGAGTGTGTTCATCTGATGGTTTAATATACATGGGACATGTTACCAGGTGAAAAGTGTAAGTGAGGAGAGGGTTTTCCCCTGATTGTTTAATACACACGGGACATGTCAACAGGTGCAAAGCTTAAGTGAGGAGGGTGTGTTCCCCTGATGGTTTAATAAACATGGGACATGTTACCAGATGAACAGTTTAAGAGAGAAGAGAGTGTTGCCCTGATGGTTTAATATACATGGGACATGTCACCAGGTGAACAGTATAAGTGAGGAGAGTGTTTTCCCCTGATTGTTTAATATACACAGGACATGTTACCAGGTGAACAGTATAAGTGAGGAGAATGTGTTCCCCTGATTGTTTAATACACACGGGACATGTCACCAGGTGAACAGTATAAGTGAGGAGAGTGTGTTCCCCTGATTGTTTAATACACACGGGACATGTTACCAGATGAACAGTATAGTGAGGAGAGTGTGTTCCCCTGATTGTTTAATACACACGGGACATGTTACCAGGTGAACAGTAGAAGTGAGGAGAGTGTGTTCCCCTGATGGTTTAATGCGCACATGACATGTTACCAGGTGAACAGTATAAGTGAGGAGAGTGTGTTCCCCTGATTGTTTAATACACACGGGACATGTTACCAGGTGAACAGTAGAAGTGAGGAGAGTGTGTTCCCCTGATGGTTTAATGCGCACATGACATGTTACCAGGTGAACAGTATCAGTGAGGAGAGTGTGTTCCCCTGATGTTTTAATACTGACGGGACATGTTACCAGTTGAACAGTATAAGTGAGGAGAGTGTGTTCCCCTGATGGCTTAATATACACGGGACATGTTACCAGGTGAACAGTATAAGTGAGGAGAGTGTGTTCCCTGGATGGTTTAATACTGACGGGACATGTTACCAGTTGAACAGTATAAGTGAGGAGAGTGTGTTCCCCTGATGGCTTAATATACACGGGACATGTTACCAGGTGAACAGTATAAGTGAGGAGAGTGTGTTCCCTGGATGGTTTAATACTGACGGGACATGTTACCAGATGAACTGCATAAGTGAGGAGAGTGTGTTCCCCTGATTGTTTAATACACAAGGGACATGTTACCAGATGAGCAGTATAAGTGAGGAGAGTGTGTTCCCCTGATTGTTTACTACTGACGTGATATGTTACCAGATGAACAGTATAAGTGAGGAGAGTGTGTTCCCCTGATTGTTTAATACACACGGGACATGTTACCAGATGAAAAGTATAAGTGAGGAGACTGTCTTCCCCTGATGGTTTAATATACACGGGACATGTTACCAGGTGAACAATATAAGTGAGGAGAGTGTGTTCCCCTGATGGTTTAATATGCATGGGACATGTTACCAGGTGAACAGTATAAGTGAGGAGACTGTGTTCCCCTGATGGTTTAATATACACGGGACATGTTACCAGGTGAACAATATAAGTGAGGAGAGTGTGTTCACCTGATGGTTTAATATACACGGGACATGTTACCAGGTGAACAGTATAAGTGAGGAGAGTGTGTTCCCCTGATTGTTTAATACACACAGGGCATGTTACCAGGTGAACAGTATAAGTGAGGAGAGTGTCTTCCCCTGATGGCTTAATATACACGGGACATGTTACCAGGTGAACAGTATCAGTGAGGAGAGTGTGTTCCCCTGATTGTTTAATACACACGGGACATGTTACCAGGTGAACAGTATAAGTGAGGAGAGTGTGTTCCCTGGATAGTATAATACTGACGGGACATGTTACCAGATGAACTTTATAAGTGAGGAGAGTGTGTTCCCCTGATTGTTTAATACGCACGGGACATGTTACCAGAAGATCAGTAAAAGTGAGGAGAGTGTGTTCCCCTGATTGTTTAATACACACGGGACATGTTACCAGGTGAACAGTATAAGTGAGGAGAGTGTGTTTCCCTGATTGTTTAATATACACGGGACATGTCACCAAGTCAACTGTATAAGTGAGGAGAGTGTGTTCCCCTGATTGTTTAATACACACGGGACATGTTACCAGAAGATCAGTAAAAGTGAGGAGAGTGTGTTCCCCTGATTGTTTAATACACACGGGACATGTTACCAGAAGATCAGTAAAAGTGAGGAGAGTGTGATCCCCTGATGGTTTAATATACACGGGACATGTTACCAGGTGAACAGTATAAGTGAGGAGAGTGTGTTCCCCTGATTGTTTAATACACACGGGACATGTTACCAGATGATCAGTAAAAGTGAGGAGAGTGTGTTCCCCTGATTGTTGAATACACACGGGACATGAACCAGGTGAACAGTATCAGGGAGGAGAGTGTGTTCCCCTGATGGGTTAATACACACGGGACATGTCACCAGGTGAACAGTATAAGTGAGGAGAGTCTGTTCCCCTGATTCTTTAATACACACGGGACATTTCACCAGGTGAACAGTGTAAGTGAGGAGAGTGTGTTCCCCTGATTGTTCAATACACACGGGACATTTTACCAGGTGAACAGTATAAGTGAGGAGAGTGTGTTCCCCTGATGGTTTAATGCACACGGGACATGTTACCAGGTGAACAGTATAAGTGAGGAGAGTGTGTTCCCCTGATGGTTTAATGCACACGGGACATGTTACCAGGTGAACAGTATAAGTGAGGAGAGTGTGTTCCCCTGATGGTTTCATATACACGGGACATGTTACCAGATGAACAGTATAAGTGAGGAGAGTGTGTTCCCCTGATGGTTTAATGCACACGGGACATGTTACCAGGTGAACAGTATAAGTGAGGAGAGTGTGTTCCCCTGATGGTTTAATGCACACGGGACATGTTACCAGGTGAACAGTATAAGTGAGGAGAGTGAGTTCCCCTGATTGTTTAATGCACACGGGACATGTTACCAGGTGAACAGTATAATTGAGGAGAGTGTGTTCCCCTGATGGTTTAATGCACACGGGACATGTTACCAGGTGAACAGTATAAGTGAGGAGAGTGTGTTCCCCTGATGGTTTCATATACACGGGACATGTTACCAGGTGAACAGTATAAGTGAGGAGAGTGTGTTCCCCTGATGGTTTAATGCACACGGGACATGTTACCAGGTGAACAGTATAAGTGAGGAGAGTGTATTCCCCTGATGGTTTCATATACACGGGACATGTTACCAGATGAACAGTATAGTGAGGAGAGTGTGTTCATCTGATGGTTTAATATACATGGGACATGTTACCAGGTGAAAAGTGTAAGTGAGGAGATGGTGTTCCCCTGATGGTTTAATATACATGGGACATGTTGCCAGGTGAACAGTTTAAGAGAGAAGAGAGTGTTCCCCTGATGGTTTAATATACATGGGACATGTCACCAGGTGAACAGTATAAGTGAGGAGAGTGTTTTCCCCTGATTGTTTAATATACACGGGACATGTTACCAGGTGAACAGTATAAGTGAGGAGATTGTGTTCCCCTGATTGTTTAATATACACGGGACATGTCACCAGGTGAGCAGAATAAGTGAGGAGAGTGTGTTCCCCTGATGGTTTAATACTGACGTGATATGTTACCAGATGAACAGTATAAGTGAGGAGAGTGTGTTCCCCTGATGGTTTAATACGCACGGGATATGTTACCAGGTGAACAGTATAAGTGAGGAGAGTGTGTTCCCCTGATGGTTTGATACACACAGGACATGTTACCAGGTGAACAGTATAAGTGAGGAGAATGTGTTCCCCTGATTGTTTAATAGACACGGGACATGTCACCAGGTGAACAGTATAAGTGAGGAGAGTGTGTTCCCCTGATGGTTTAATACTGACGTGATATGTTACCAGATGAACAGTATAAGTGAGGAGAGTG
The DNA here is from genome assembly GCF_036365525.1 of Heterodontus francisci. Classification (NCBI taxonomy): domain Eukaryota; kingdom Metazoa; phylum Chordata; class Chondrichthyes; order Heterodontiformes; family Heterodontidae; genus Heterodontus; species Heterodontus francisci. The sequence goes on from NW_027140332.1 coordinate 3,959,379, forward strand.
TGTTCCCCTGATGGTTTAATACACACGGGACATGTTACCAGGTGAACAGTATAAGTGAGGAGAGTGTGTTCCCCTGATTGTTTAATACACACGGGACATGTTACCAGGTGAACAGTATAAGTGAGGAGAATGTGTTCCCCAGATGGTTTAATACGCACGGGACATGTTACCAGGTGAACAGTATAAGTGAGGAGATTGTGTTCTCCTGATTGTTTAATATACACGGGACATGTCACCAGGTGAACAGTGTAAGTGAGGAGAGTGTGTTCCCCTGATGGTTTAATATACACGGGACATGTTACCAGGTGAACAGTATAAGTGAGGAGAGTGTGTTTCCCTGATGGTTTAATATACACAGGACATGTTACCAGGTGAACAGTATAAGTGAGTAGAGTGTGTTCCCCTGATGGTTTAATACACATGGGACATGACACCAGGTGAACAGTATAAGTGAGGAGAGTGTGTTCCCCTGATGGTTTAATACACATGGGACATGACACCAGGTGAACAGTATAAGTGAGGGGAATGTGTTCCCCTGATTGTTTAATATACATGGGACATGTTACCAGGAGAACAGTATAAGTGAGGAGACTGTGTTCCCCTGATGGTTTAATATGCAAGGGTCATGTTACCAGGTGAACAGTTTAAGTGAGGGGAATGTGTTCCCCTGATTGTTTAATATACATGGGACATGTTACCAGGAGAACAGTATAAGTGAGGAGACTGTGTTCCCCTGATGGTTTAATATACACGGGACATATTGCCAGGTGAACAGTATAATTGAAGAGAGTGTGTTCCCCTGATGGTTTAATGCACACAGGACATGTTACCAGGTGAACAGTATAAGTGAGGAGAGTGTGTTCCCCTGATGGTTTAATATACACGGGACAGGTTTCCAGGTGAACAGTATAAGTGAGGAGAGTGTGTTCCCCTGATGGTTTAATATACACGGGACATGTTACCAGCTGGACAGTATAAGTGAGGAGAGTGTGTTCCCCTGATGGTTTAATATACACGGGACATGTTACCAGGTGAACGGTATAAGTGAGGAGAGTGTGTTCCCCTGATGGTTTAATATACATGGGACATGTTACCAGGTGAACAGTATAAGTGAGGAGAGTGTGTTCCCCTGATGGTTTAATATACACGGGACATGTTTCCAGGTGAACAGTATAAGTGAGGAGAGTTTGTTCCCCTGATTGTTTAATACTGACGGGACATGTCACCAGGTGAACAGTATAAGTGAGGAGAGAGTTTTCCCCTGATGGCTTAATATACACGAGACATGTTACCAGCTGGACAGTATAAGTGAGGAGAGTGTGTTCCCCTGATGGTTTAATATACACGGGACATGTTACCAGGTGAACAGTAGAAGTGAGGAGAGTGTGTTCCATTGTTGGTTTAATATACACAGGACTTGTTAACAGGTGAACAGTATAAGTGAGGAGAGTCTGTTCCCCAGATTGATTATTATACACGGGACATGTTACTAGCTGAATAGTATTAGTGAGGATAGTGTCTTCCCCTGATGGTTTAATATACATGGGACATGTTACCAGGTTAACAGTGTAAGTGAGGAGACTGTGTTCCCCTGATTGTTTAATACACATGGGACATGTCAGCAGGTGAATAGAATAAGTGAGGAGAATGTGTTTCCCTGATGGTTTAATATACACGGGACATGTTTCCAGGTGAACAGTATAAGTGAGGAGATTGTGTTCCCCTGATGGTTTAATACACACGGGACATGTTACCAGATGAACAGTATAAGTGAGGAGAGTGTGTTCCCCTGATGGTTTAATACACACGGGACATTGTACCAGATGAACAGTATAAGTGAGGAGATTGTGTTCCCCTGATGGTTTAATATACACGGGACAGGTTTCCAGGTGAACAGTATAAGTGAGGAGAGTGTGTTCCCCTGATGGTTTAATACACACGGGACATGTTACCACATGAACAGTATAAGTGAGGAGAGCGTGTTCCCCTGATGGTTTAATACACATGGGACATGTTACCAGATGAACAGCATTAGTGAGGAGAGTGTGTTCCCCTGATGGTTTACTACACACGGGACATGTTACCAGATGAACAGTATAAGTGAGGAGATTGTGTTCTCCTGATTGTTTAATATACACGGGACATGTCACCAGGTGAACAGTATAAGTGAGGAGAGTGTGTTCCCCTGATTGTTTTATATACACGGACATGTCAACAGGTGAACAGTATAAGTGAGGAGAGTGTGTTCCCCTGATGGTTTAATATACACAGGACATGTTAAGAGGTGATCTGTATAAGTGAGGAGAATGTGTTCCCCTGATTGTTTAATACTCACGGGACATGTTACCAGGTGAACAGTATAAGTGAGGAGAGTGTGTTCCCCTGATGGTTTAATATACAGGGGACATGTTACCAGATGAACAGTATAAGTGAGGAGAGTGTGTTCCCCTGATGGTTTAATATACACGGGACATGTCACCAGGTGAACAGTATAAGTGAGGAGAGTGTGTTCCCCTGATGGTTTAATACACATGGGACATGTTACCAGGTGAAAAGTATAAGTGAGGAGAGTGTGTTCCCCTGATGGTTTAATATACACGGGACATGTCACCAGGTGAACAGTATAAGTGAGGAGAATGTGTTCCCCTGATGGTTTAATACACATGGGACATGTTACCAGGTGAACAGTATAAGTGAGGAGAGTGTGTTCCCCTGATTGTTTAATACTGACGGGACATGTCACCAGGTGAACAGTATATGTGAGGAGAGTGTGTTCCCCTGATGGCTTAATATACACGGGACATGTTAGCAGCTGAACAGTATAAGTGAGGAGAGTGTGTTTCCCTGATGGTTTAATATACACGGGACATGTTACCAGGTGAACAGTAGAAGTGAGGAGAGTGTGTTCCCCTGATTGTTTAATGTACACGGGACATGTTAACAAGTCAACAGTATAAGTGAGGAGAGTCTGTTCCCCAGATTGATTATTATACACGGGACATGTTACTAGCTGAATAGTATTAGTGAGGATAGTGTGTTCCCCTGATGGTTTAATATACATGGGACATGTTACCAGGTTAACAGTGTAAGTGAGGAGACTGTGTTCCCCTGATTGTTTAATACACACGGGACATGTCAGCAGGTGAAAAGTTTAAGTGAGGAGAGTGTGTTCCCCTGATGGTTTAATATGCATGGGACATGTTACCAGGTGAACAGTTTAAGAGAGCAGAGTGTGTTCCCCTGATGGTTTAATGTACATGGGACATGTCAACAGGTGAATAGTATAAGTGAGGAGAATGTGTTCCACTGATGGTTTAATATACACGGGACATGTTTCCAGGTGAACAGTATAAGTGAGGAGATTGTGTTCCCCTGATGGTTTAATACACACGGGACATGTTACCAGTTGAACAGTATAAGTGAGGAGAGTGTGTTCCCCTGATGGTTTAATACACACGGGACATTGTACCAGGTGAACAGTATAAGTGAGGAGAGTGTGTTCCCCTGATTATTTAATACACACGGGACATGTTACCAGATGAACAGCATTAGTGATGAGAGTGTGTTCCCCTGATGGTTTACTACACACGGGACATGTTACCAGATGACCAGTATAAGTGAGGAGATTGTGTTCTCCTGATTGTTTAATATACACGGGACATGTCACCAGGTGAACAGTATAAGTGAGGAGAGTGTGTTCCCCTGATGGTTTAATACATATGGGACATGTTACCAGATGAACAGTATAAGTGAGGAGAGTGTGTTCCCCTGATGGTTTAATATACACAGGACATGTTCCCAGGTGAACAGTATAAGTGAGGAGAGTGTGTTCCCCTGATGGTTTAATATACACAGGACATGTTACCAGGTGATCTGTATAAGTGAGGAGAGTGTGTTCTCCTGATTGTTTTATATACACGGACATGTCAACAGGTGAACAGTATAAGTGAGGAGAGTGTGTTCCCCTGATTGTTTAATATACACAGGACATGTTCCCAGGTGAACAGTATAAGTGAGGAGAGTGTGTTCCCCTGATGGTTTAATATACACAGGACATGTTACCAGGTGATCTGTATAAGTGAGGAGAGTGTGTTCCCCTGATTGTTTAATACTCACGGGACATGTTACCAGGTGAACAGAATAAGTGAGGAGAGTGTGTTCCCCTGATGGTTTAATATACACGGGACATGTTACCAGGTGAACAGTATAAGTGAGGAGAGTGTGTTCCCCTGATTGTTTAATAAACACGGGACATGTTACCAGGTGAACAGTATAAGTGAGGAGAGTGTGTTCCCCTGATGGTTTACTACACACGGGACATGTTACCAGATGAACAGTATAAGTGAGGAGATTGTGTTCTACTGATTGTTTAATATACACGGGACATGTCACCAGGTGAACAGTATAAGTGAGGAGAGTGTGTTCCCCTGATGGTTTAATACATATGGGACATGTTACCAGATGAACAGTATAAGTGAGGAGAGTGTGTTCCCCTGATTGTTTTATATACACGGACATGTCAACAGGTGAACAGTATAAGTGAGGAGAGTGTGTTCCCCTTATGGTTTAATATACACAGGACATGTTACCAGGTGATCTGTATAAGTGAGGAGAGTGTGTTCCCCTGATTGTTTAATACTCACGGGACATGTTACCAGGTGAACAGTGTAAGTGAGGAGAGTGTGTTCCCCTGATGGTTTAATATACACGGGACATGTCACCAGGTGAACAGTATAAGTGAGGAGAGTGTGTTCCCCTGATGGTTTAATACACATGGGACATGTTACCAGGTGAACAGTATAAGTGAGGAGAGTGTGTTCCCCTGATGGTTTAATATACACGGGACATGTCACCAGGTGAACAGTATAAGTGAGGAGAGTGTGTTCCCCTGATGGTTTAATATACATGGGACATGTCACCAGGTGAACAGTATAAGTGAGGAGAGTGTGTTCCCCTGATGGTTTAATACACATGGGACATGTTACCACATGAACAGTATAAGTGAGGAGAGTGTGTTCCCCTGATGGTTTAGTACACACGGGACATGTTACCAGATGAACAGTATAAGTGAGGAGATTGTGTTCTCCTGATTGTTTAATATACATGGGACATGTTACCAGATGAAAAGTATAAGTGAGGAGAGTGTGTTCCCCTGATTGTTTTATATATACGGACATGTCAACAGGTGAACAGTATAAGTGAGGAGAGTGAGTTCCCCTGATGGTTTAATATACATGGGACATGTTACCAGATGAAAAGTATAAGTGAGGAGAGTGTGTTCCCCTGATTGTTTTATATACACGGACATGTCAACAGGTGAACAGTATAAGTGAGGAGAGTGAGTTCCCCTGATGGTTTAATACACACGGGACATGTCACCAGGTGAACAGTGTAAGTGAGGAGAGTGTGTTCCCCTGATGGTTTAATACACACGGGACATGTTACCAGGTGAACAGTATAAGTGAGGAGAGTGTGTTCCCCTGATGGTTTAATATACACGGGACATGTTACCAGGTGAACAGTATAAGTGATGAGAGTGTGTTCCCCTGATGGTTTAATATACACGGGACATGTTACCAGGTGAACAGTGTAAGTGAGAAGAGTGTGTTCCCCTGATGGTTTAATACACATGGGACATGTCACCAGGTGAACAGTATAAGTGATGAGAGTGTGTTCCCCTGATGGTTTAATATACACGGGACATGTTACCAGGTGAACAGTATAAGTGAGGAGAGTGTGTTCCCCTGATTGTTTAATATACATGGGACATGTTACCAGGAGAACAGTATAAGTGAGGAGACTGTGTTCCCCTGATGGTTTAATATACACGGGACATGTTACCAGGTGAACAGTATAAGTGATGAGAGTGTGTTCCCCTGATGGTTTAATACACATGGGACATGTTACCAGGAGAACAGTATAAGTGAGGAAAGTGTGTTCCCCTGATGGTTTAATACACACGGGACATGTTACCAGATGAACAGTATAAGTGAGGAGATTGTGTTCTCCTGATTGTTTAATACACACGGGACATGTCACCAGGTGAACAGTATAAGTGAGGAGAGTGTGTTCCCCTGATGGTTTAATACATATGGGACATGTTACCAGATGAACAGTATAAGTGAGGAGAGTGTGTTCCCCTGATTGTTTTATATACACGGACATGTCAACATGTGAACAGTATAAGTGAGGAGAGTGTGTTCCGCTGATGGTTTAATACGCACGGGTCATGTTACCAGGTGAACAGAATATGTGAGGAGAGTGTGTTCCCCTGATGGTTTAATAGACACAGGACATGTTACCAGGTGAACTGCATAAGTGAGGAGAGTATGTTCCCCTGATTGTTTAATACACACAGGACATATCATCATTTGAACAGTATATGTGAGGAGAGTGTGTTCCCCTGATGGTTTAATATACACGGGACATGTTACCAGGTGAACAGTATAAGTGAGGAGAATGTGTTCCCCAGATGGTTTAATACGCACGGGACATGTTACCAGGTGAACAGTATAAGTGAGGAGATTGTGTTCCCCTGATGGTTTAATATACACGGGACATGTCACCAGGTGAACACTATAAGTGAGGAGAGTGTGTTCCCCTGATGGTTTAATACACATGGGACATGTTACCACATGAACAGTATAAGTGAGGAGAGTGTGTTCCCCTGATGGTTTAATACACACGGGACATGTTACCAGGTGAACAGTATAAGTGAGGAGAGTGTGTTCCCCTGATGGTTTAATACACATGGGACATGTTACCAGGTGAACAGTATAAGTGAGGAGAGTGTGTTCCCCTGATTGTTTTATATACACGGACATGTCACCAGGTGAACAGTAGAAGTGAGCAGATTGTGTTCCCCTGATGGTTTAATATACACGGGACATGTCACCAGGTGAACAGTATAAGTGAGGAGAGTGTGTTCCCCTGATGGTTTAATATACACGGGACATGTTACCAGCTGGACAGTATAAGTGAGGAGAGTGTGTTCCCCTGATGGTTTAATATACACGGGACATGTTACCAGGTGAACAGTATAAGTGAGGAGAGTGTGTTCCCCTGATTGTTTAATAAACACGGGACATGTTACCAGGTGAAAAGTATAAGTGAGGAGAGTGTGTTCCCCTGATGGTTTAATACACACGGGACATGTTACCAGATGAACAGCATTAGTGAGGAGAGTGTGTTCCCCTGATGGTTTACTACACACGGGACATGTTACCAGATGAACAGTATAAGTGAGGAGATTGTGTTCTCCTGATTGTTTAATACACACGGGACATGTCACCAGGTGAACAGTATAAGTGAGGAGAGTGTGTTCCCCTGATGGTTTAATACATATGGGACATGTTACCAGATGAACAGTATAAGTGAGGAGAGTGTGTTCCCCTGATTGTTTTATATACACGGACATGTCAACAGGTGAACAGTATAAGTGAGGAGAGTGTGTTCCCCTTATGGTTTAATATACACAGGACATGTTACCAGGTGATCTGTATAAGTGAGGAGAGTGTGTTCCCCTGATTGTTTAATACTCACGGGACATGTTACCAGGTGAACAGTGTAAGTGAGGAGAGTGTGTTCCCCTGATTGTTTAATACTCACGGGACATGTTACCAGGTGAACAGTGTAAGTGAGGAGAGTGTGTTCCCCTGATGGTTTAATATACACGGGACATGTCACCAGGTGAACAGTATAAGTGAGGAGAGTGTGTTCCCCTGATGGTTTAATACACATGGGACATGTTACCAGGTGAACAGTATAAGTGAGGAGAGTGTGTTCCCCTGATGGTTTAATATACACGGGACATGTCACCAGGTGAACAGTATAAGTGAGGAGAGTGTGTTCCCCTGATGGTTTAATATACACGGGACATGTCACCAGGTGAACAGTATAAGTGAGGAGAGTGTGTTCCCCTGATGGTTTAATACACATGGGACATGTTACCACATGAACAGTATAAGTGAGGAGAGTGTGTTCCCCTGATGGTTTAGTACACACGGGACATGTTACCAGATGAACAGTATAAGTGAAGAGATTGTGTTCTCCTGATTGTTTAATATACATGGGACATGTTACCAGATGAAAAGTATAAGTGAGGAGAGTGTGTTCCCCTGATGGTTTAATACACACGGGACATGTCACCAGGTGAACAGTGTAAGTGAGGAGAGTATGTTCCCCTGATGGTTTAATACACATGGGACATGTTACCAGGTGAACAGTATAAGTGAGGAGAGTGTGTTCCCGTGATGGTTTAATATACACGGGACATGTCACCAGGTGAACAGTATAAGTGAGGAGAGTGTGTTCCCCTGATGGTTTAGTACACACGGGACATGTTACCAGATGAACAGTATAAGTGAGGAGATTGTGTTCTCCTGATTGTTTAATATACACGGGACATGTGACCAGATGAAAAGTATAAGTGAGGAGAGTGTGTTCCCCTGATTGTTTTATATACACGGACATGTCAACAGGTGAACAGTATAAGTGAGGAGAGTGAGTTCCCCTGATGGTTTAATACACATGGGACATGTCACCAGGTGAACAGTGTAAGTGAGGAGAGTGTGTTTCCCTGATGGTTTAATATACACGGGACATTACCAGGTGAACAGTATAAGTGAGGAGAGTGTGTTCCCCTGATTGTTTAATATACACAGGACATGTCACCAGCTGAACAGTGTAAGTCAGAAGAGTGTGTTCCCCTGATGGTTTAATACACATGGGACATGTCACCATGTGAACAGTATAAGTGATGAGAGTGTGTTCCCCTGATGGTTTAATATACACGGGACATGTTACCAGGTGAACAGTATAAGTGAGGGGAATGTGTTCCCCTGATTGTTTAATATACATGGGACATGTTACCAGGAGAACAGTATAAGTGAGGAGACTGTGTTCCCCTGATGGTTTAATATACACGGGACATGTTACCAGGTGAACAGTATAAGTGATGAGAGTGTGTTCCCCTGATGGTTTAATATGCAAGGGACATGTTACCAGGTGAACAGTATAAGTGAGCGGACTGTGTTCCCCTGATGGTTTAATATACACGGGACATGTTACCAGGTGAACAGTATAAGTGAGGAGAGTGTGTTCCCCTGATGGTTTAATACACATGGGACATGTTACCAGGTGAACAGTATAAGTGAGGAAAGTGTGTTCCCCTGATGGTTTAATACACACGGGACATGTTACCAGATGAACAGTATAAGTGAGGAGATTGTGTTCCCCTGATGGTTTAATACACGGGGGACATGTTACCAGGTGAACTGTATAAGTGAGGAGAGTGTGTTCCCCTGATTGTTTTTTATACACGGACATGTCAACAGGTGAACAGTATAAGTGAGGAGAGTGTGTTCCGCTGATGGTTTAATACGCACGGGTCATGTTACCAGGTGAACAGAATATGTGAGGAGAGTGTGTTCCCCTGATGGTTTAATAGACACAGGACATGTTACCAGGTGAACTGCATAAGTGAGGAGAGTATGTTCCCCTGATTGTTTAATACACACAGGACATGTCACCAGGTGAACAGTATAAGTGAGGAAAATGTGTTCCCCTGATGGTTTAATATACACGGGACATGTTACCAGGTGAACAGTATAAGTGAGGAGATTGTGTTCCCCTGATGGTTTAATACGCACGGGACATGTTATCAGGTGAACAGTATAAGTGAGGAGATTGTGTTCCCCTGATGGTTTAATACGCACGGGACATGTTACCAGGTGAACAGTATAAGTGAGGAGAATGTGTTCCCCTGATGGTTTAATATACACGGGACATGTTACCAGGTGAACAGTATAAGTGAGGAGATTGTGTTCCCCTGATGGTTTAATACGCACGGGACATGTTACCAGGTGAACAGTATAAGTGAGGAGATTGTGTTCCCCTGATGGTTTAATATGCACGGGACATGTTACCAGGTGAACAGTATAAGTGAGGAGATTGTGTTCCCCTGATGGTTTAATATACACGGGACATGTCACCACGTGAACACTATAAGTGAGGAGAGTGTGTTCCCCTGATGGTTTAATACACATGGGACATGTTACCACATGAACAGTATAAGTGAGCAGATTGTGTTCCCCTGATGGTTTAATATACACGGGACATGTCACCAGGTGAACAGTATAAGTGAGGAGAGTGTGTTCCCCTGATGGTTTAATACACATGGGACATGTTACCACATGAACAGTATAAGTGAGGAGACTGTGTTCCCCTGATTGTTTAATATACACAGGACATGTCACCAGGTGAACAGTGTAAGTGAGGAGAGTGTGTTCCCCTGATGGTTTAATACACATGGGACATGTTACCACATGAACAGTATAAGTGAGGAGAGTGTGTTCCCCTGATTGTTTAATATACACGGGACATGTCACCAGGTGAACAGTATAAGTGATGAGAGTGTGTTCCGCTGATGGTTTAATATACACAGGACATGTCACCAGGTGAACAGTGTAAGTGAGGAGAGTGTGTTCCCCTGATGGTTTAATATACATGGGACATGACACCAGGTGAACAGTATAAGTGAGGAGAGTGTGTTCCCCTGATGGTTTAATATGCAAGGGACATGTTACCAGGTTAACAGTATAAGTGAGGGGAATGTGTTCCCCTGATTGTTTAATATACATGGGACATGTTACCAGGAGAACAGTATAAGTGAGGAGACTGTGTTCCCCTGATGGTTTAATATGCAAGGGACATTCTACCAGGTGAACAGTATAAGTGAGGAGACTGTGTTCCCCTGATTGTTTAATACTCACGGGACATGTTACCAGGTGAACAGTATAAGTGAGGAGATGTGTTCCCCTGATGGTTTAATACACACGGGACATGTTACCAGGTGAACAGTATAAGTGAGGAGAGTTTGTTCCCCTGATTGTTTAATACTCACGGGACATGTTACCAGGTGAACAGTATAAGTGAGGAGAGTGGGTTCCCCTGATGGTTTAATATACACGGGACATGTCACCAGGTGAACAGTATAAGTGAGGAGAGTGTGTTCCCCTGATTGTTTAATACTCACGGGACATGTTACCAGGTGAACAGTATAAGTGAGGAGAGAGTGTTCCCCTGATGGTTTAATATACACGGGACATGTTACCAGGTGAACAGTATAAGTGAGGAGAGTGTGTTCCCCTGATGGTTTAATATACATGGGACATGTCAACAGGTGAACAGTATAAGTGAGGAGAGTGTGTTCCCCTGATGGTTTAATATACACAGGACATGTTGCCAGGTGAACAGTATAAGTGAGGAGAGTGTGTTCCCCTGATGGTTTAATATACACGGGACATGTCACCAGGTGAACAGTATAAGTGAGGAGAGTGTGTTCCCCTGATGGTTTAATACACATGGGACATGTTACCACATGAACAGTATAAGTGAGGAGATTGTGTTCTCCTGATTGTTTAATATACACGGGACATGTCACCAGGTGAACAGTATAAGTGAGGAGAGTGTGTTCCCCTGATGGTTTAGTACACACGGGACATGTTACCAGATGAACAGTATAAGTGAGGAGAGTGTGTTCCCCTGATGGTTTAGTACACACGGGACATGTTACCAGATGAACAGTATAAGTGAGGAGAGTGTGTTCCCCTGATGGTTTAGTACACACGGGACATGTTACCAGATGAACAGTATAAGTGAGGAGATTGTGTTCTCCTGATTGTTTAATATACACGGGACATGTCACCAGGTGAACAGTATAAGTGAGGAGAGTGTGTTCCCCTGATGGTTTAATACACATGGGACATGTTACCAGATGAAAAGTATAAGTGAGGAGAGTGTGTTCCCCTGATGGTTTAATACACACGGGACATGTTACCAGGTGAACAGTATAAGTGAGGAGACTGTGTTCCCCTGATTGTTTAATATACACAGGACATGTCACCAGGTGAACAGTGTAAGTGATGAGAGTGTGTTCCCCTGATGGTTTAATATACACGGGACATGTTACCAGGTGAACAGTATAAGTGATGAGAGTGTGTTCCCCTGATGGTTTAATATGCAAGGGACATGTTACCAGGTGAACAGTATAAGTGAGCAGACTGTGTTCCCCTGATTGTTTAATATACACAGGACATGTCACCAGGTGAACAGTGTAAGTGATGAGAGTGTGTTCCCCTGATGGTTTAATACACATGGGACATGTTACCAGGTGAACAGTATAAGTGAGGAGAGTGTGTTCCCCTGATGGTTTAATACACACGGGACATGTTACCAGATGAACAATATAAGTGAGGAGATTGTGTTCCCCTGATGGTTTAATACACGGGGGACATGTTACCAGATGAACAATATAAGTGAGGAGATTGTGTTCCCCTGATGGTTTAATACACATGGGACATGTTACCAGGTGAACAGTATAAGTGAGGAGATTGTGTTCCCCTGATGGTTTAATACACGGGGGACATGTTACCAGATGAACAATATAAGTGAGGAGATTGTGTTCCCCTGATGGTTTAATACACATGGGACATGTTACCAGGTGAACAGTATAAGTGAGGAGATTGTGTTCCCCTGATGGTTTAATACACGGGGGACATGTTACCAGGTGAACAGTATAAGTGAGGAGAGTGTGTTCCCCTGATGGTTTAATACACACGGGACATGTTACCAGATGAACAATATAAGTGAGGAGATTGTGTTCCCCTGATGGTTTAATACACGGGGGACATGTTACCAGGTGAACAGTATAAGTGAGGAGAGTGTGTTCCCCTGATGGTTTAATACACATGGGACATGTTACCAGGTGAACAGTATAAGTGAGGAAAGTGTGTTCCCCTGATGGTTTAATACACACGGGACATGTTACCAGATGAACAGTATAAGTGAGGAGATTGTGTTCCCCTGATGGTTTAATACACGGGGGACATGTTACCAGGTGAACAGTATAAGTGAGGAGAGTGTGTTCCCCTGATGGTTTAATAGACACAGGACATGTTACCAGGTGAACTGCATAAGTGAGGAGAGTATGTTCCCCTGATTGTTTAATACACACAGGACATATCATCATTTGAACAGTATATGTGAGGAGAGTGTGTTCCCCTGATGGTTTAATATACACAGGACATGTCACCAGGTGAACAGTATAAGTGAGGAAAATGTGTTCCCCTGATGGTTTAATATACACGGGACATGTTACCAGGTGAACAGTATAAGTGAGGAGAATGTGTTCCCCAGATGGTTTAATACGCACGGGACATGTTACCAGGTGAACAGTATAAGTGAGGAGATTGTGTTCCCCTGATGGTTTAATACACATGGGACATGTTACCACATGAACAGTATAAGTGAGGAGAGTGTGTTCCCCTGATTGTTTAATATACACAGGACATGTCACCAGGTGAACAGTGTAAGTGAGGAGAGTGTGTTCCGCTGATGTTTTAATACACATGGGACATGTTACCACATGAACAGTATAAGTGAGGAGAGTGTGTTCCCCTGATTGTTTAATATACACAGGACATGTCACCAGGTGAACAGTGTAAGTGAGGAGAGTGTGTTCCGCTGATGGTTTAATACACATGGGACATGTTACCACATGAACAGTATAAGTGAGGAGATTGTGTTCCCCTGATGGTTTAATACACATGGGACATGTTACCACATGAACAGTATAAGTGAGGAGAGTGTGTTCCCCTGATTGTTTAATATACACAGGACATGTCACCAGGTGAACAGTGTAAGTGAGGAGAGTGTGTTCCGCTGATGTTTTAATACACATGGGACATGTTACCACATGAACAGTATAAGTGAGGAGAGTGTGTTCCCCTGATTGTTTAATATACACAGGACATGTCACCAGGTGAACAGTGTAAGTGAGGAGAGTGTGTTCCGCTGATGGTTTAATACACATGGGACATGTTACCACATGAACAGTATAAGTGAGGAGAGTGTGTTCCCCTGATTGTTTAATATACACAGGACATGACACCAGGTGAACAGTATAAGTGAGGAGAGTGTGTTCCCCTGATTATTTAATATACACAGGACATGTTACCAGGTGAACAGTATAAGTGAGGAGAGTGTGTTCCCCTGATGGTTTAATACACATGGGACATGTTACCAGATGAAAAGTATAAGTGAGGAGAATGTGTTCCCCTGATTGTTTAATATACACAGGACATGTCACCCGGTGAACAGTGTAAGTGAGGAGAGTGTGTTCCGCTGATGGTTTAATATACACGGGACATGTCACCAGGTGAACAGTGTAAGTGAGCAGAGTGTGTTCCCCTGATGGTTTAATACACATGGGACATGACACCAGGTGAACAGTATAAGTGAGGAGAGTGTGTTCCCCTGATGGTTTAGTGCACACGGGACATGCTACCAGATGAACAGTATAAGTGAGGAGATTGTGTTCTCCTGATTGTTTAATATACACGGGACATGTCACCAGGTGAACAGTATAAGTGAGGAGAGTGTGTTCCCCTGATGGTTTAATACACATGGGACATGTTACCAGATGAAAAGTATAAGTGAGGAGAGTGTGTTCCCCTGATGGTTTAATACACACGGGACATGTTACCAGGTGAACAGTATAAGTGAGGAGACTGTGTTCCCCTGATTGTTTAATATACACAGGACATGTCACCAGGTGAACACTATAAGTGAGGAGAGTGTGTTCCCCTGATGGTTTAATACACATGGGACATGTTACCACATGAACAGTATAAGTGAGCAGATTGTGTTCCCCTGATGGTTTAATATACACGGGACATGTCACCAGGTGAACAGTATAAGTGAGGAGAGTGTGTTCCCCTGATGGTTTAATACACATGGGACATGTTACCACATGAACAGTATAAGTGATGAGAGTGTGTTCCCCTGATTGTTTAATATACACAGGACATGTCACCAGGTGAACAGTATAAGTGATGAGAGTGTGTTCCGCTGATGGTTTAATATACACGGGACATGTTACCAGATGAACAGTATAAGTGATGAGAGTGTGTTCCGCTGATGGTTTAATATACACGGGACATGTTACCAGATGAACAGTATAAGTGATGAGAGTGTGTTCCGCTGATGGTTTAATATACACGGGACATGTTACCAGGTGAACAGTATAAGTGATGAGAGTGTGTTCCCCTGATGGTTTAATATACACAGGACATGTCACCAGGTGAACAGTGTAAGTGAGGAGAGTGTGTTCCCCTGATGGTTTAATACACATGGGACATGACACCAGGTGAACAGTATAAGTGAGGAGAGTGTGTTCCCCTGATGGTTTAATATGCAAGGGACATGCTACCAGGTGAACAGTATAAGTGAGGACAGTGTGTTCCCCTGATGGTTTAATATACACAGGACATGTTACCAGGTTAACAGTATAAGTGAGGGGAATGTGTTCCCCTGATTGTTTAATATACATGGGACATGTTACCAGATGAAAAGTATAAGTGAGGAGAGTGTGTTCCCCTGATGGTTTAATACACACGGGACATGTTACCAGGTGAACAGTATAAGTGAGGAGACTGTGTTCCCCTGATTGTTTAATATACACAGGACATGTCACCAGGTGAACAGTGTAAGTGATGAGAGTGTGTTCCCCTGATGGTTTAATAAACACGGGACATGTTACCAGGTGAACAGTATAAGTGATGAGAGTGTGTTCCCCTGATGGTTTAATATGCAAGGGACATGTTACCAGGTGAACAGTATAAGTGAGCAGACTGTGTTCCCCTGATGGTTTAATATGCACGGGACATGTTACCAGGTGAACAGTATAAGTGAGGAGAGTGTGTTCCCCTGATGGTTTAATACACATGGGACATGTTACCAGGTGAACAGTATAAGTGAGGAAAGTGTGTTCCCCTGATGGTTTAATACACACGGGACATGTTACCAGATGAACAGTATAAGTGAGGAGATTGTGTTCCCCTGATGGTTTAATACACGGGGGACATGTTACCAGGTGAACAGTATAAGTGAGGAGAGTGTGTTCCCCTGATTGTTTAATACACACAGGACATATCATCATTTGAACAGTATATGTGAGGAGAGTGTGTTCCCCTGATGGTTTAATACGCACGGGTCATGTTACCAGGTGAACAGTATAAGTGAGGAGAGTATGTTCCCCTGATTGTTTAATACACACAGGACATATCATCATTTGAACAGTATATGTGAGGAGAGTGTGTTCCCCTGATGGTTTAATATACACAGGACATGTCACCAGGTGAACAGTATAAGTGAGGAAAATGTGTTCCCCTGATGGTTTAATATACACGGGACATGTTACCAGGTGAACAGTATAAGTGAGGAGAATGTGTTCCCCAGATGGTTTAATAGACACAGGACATGTTACCAGGTGAACTGCATAAGTGAGGAGAGTATGTTCCCCTGATTGTTTAATACACACAGGACATATCATCATTTGAACAGTATATGTGAGGAGAGTGTGTTCCCCTGATGGTTTAATATACACAGGACATGTCACCAGGTGAACAGTATAAGTGAGGAAAATGTGTTCCCCTGATGGTTTAATATACACGGGACATGTTACCAGGTGAACAGTATAAGTGAGGAGAATGTGTTCCCCAGATGGTTTAATACGCACGGGACATGTTACCAGGTGAACAGTATAAGTGAGGAGATTGTGTTCCCCTGATGGTTTAATACACATGGGACATGTTACCACATGAACAGTATAAGTGAGGAGAGTGTGTTCCCCTGATTGTTTAATATACACAGGACATGTCACCAGGTGAACAGTGTAAGTGAGGAGAGTGTGTTCCGCTGATGTTTTAATACACATGGGACATGTTACCACATGAACAGTATAAGTGAGGAGAGTGTGTTCCCCTGATTGTTTAATATACACAGGACATGTCACCAGGTGAACAGTGTAAGTGAGGAGAGTGTGTTCCGCTGATGGTTTAATACACATGGGACATGTTACCAGATGAAAAGTATAAGTGAGGAGAGTGTGTTCCCCTGATGGTTTAATACACATGGGACATGTTACCAGATGAAAAGTATAAGTGAGGTGAGTGTGTTCCCCTGATTGTTTAATATACACAGGACATGTCACCAGGTGAACAGTGTAAGTGAGGAGAGTGTGTTCCCCTGATGTTTTAATACACATGGGACATGTTACCAGATGAAAAGTATAAGTGAGGAGAGTGTGTTCCCCTGATTGTTTAATATACACAGGACATGTCACCAGGTGAACAGTGTAAGTGAGGAGAGTGTGTTCCGCTGATGGTTTAATATACACGGGACATGTCACCAGGTGAACAGTGTAAGTGAGCAGAGTGTGTTCCCCTGATGGTTTAATACACATGGGACATGACACCAGGTGAACAGTATAAGTGAGGAGAGTGTGTTCCCCTGATGGTTTAATACACATGGGACATGACACCAGGTGAACAGTATAAGTGAGGAGAGTGTGTTCCCCTGATGGTTTAATATGCAAGGGACATGTTACCAGGTTAACAGTATAAGTGAGGGGAATGTGTTCCCCTGATTGTTTAATATACATGGGACATGTTACCAGGAGAACAGTATAAGTGAGGAGACTGTGTTCCCCTGATTGTTTAATACTCACGGGACATGTTACCAGGTGAACAGTATAAGTGAGGAGATGTGTTCCCCTGATGGTTTAATATACACGGGACATGTTACCAGGTGAACAGTATAAGTGAGGAGAGTTTGTTCCCCAGATTGTTTAATACTCACGGGACATGTTACCAGGTGAACAGTATAAGTGAGGAGAGTGTGTTCCCCTGATGGTTTAATATACACGGGACATGTCACCAGGTGAACAGTATAAGTGAGGAGAGTGTGTTCCCCTGATTGTTTAATACTCACGGGACATGTTACCAGGTGAACAGTATAAGTGAGGAGAGTGTGTTCCCCTGATGGTTTAATATACACGGGACATGTTACCAGGTGAACAGTATAAGTGAGGAGAGTGTGTTCCCCTGATGGTTTAATATACATGGGACATGTCAACAGGTGAACAGTATAAGTGAGGAGAGTGTGTTCCCCTGATGGTTTAATATACACAGGACATGTTACCAGGTGAACAGTATAAGTGAGGAGAATGTGTTCACCTGATGATTTAATATACACGGGACATGTCACCAGGTGAACAGTATAAGTGAGGAGAGTGTGTTCCCCTGATGGTTTAATATACACGGGACATGTCACCAGGTGAACAGTATAAGTGAGGAGAGTGTGTTCCCCTGATTGTTTAATACTCACGGGACATGTTACCAGGTGAACAGTATAAGTGAGGAGAGTGTGTTCCCCTGATGGTTTAATATACACGGGACATGTTACCAGGTGAACAGTATAAGTGAGGAGAGTGTGTTCCCCTGATGGTTTAATATACATGGGACATGTCAACAGGTGAACAGTATAAGTGAGGAGATTGTGTTCCCCTGATGGTTTAATACACACGGGACATGTTGCCAGGTGAACAGTATAAGTGAGGAGAGTGTGTTCCCCTGATGGTTTAATACACATGGGACATGTTACCACATGAACAGTATAAGTGAGGAGAGTGTGTTCCCCTGATGGTTTAGTACACACGGGACATGCTACCAGATGAACAGTATAAGTGAGGAGATTGTGTTCTCCTGATTGTTTAATATACACGGGACATGTCACCAGGTGAACAGTATAAGTGAGGAGAGTGTGTTCCCCTGATGGTTTAATACACATGGGACATGTTACCAGATGAAAAGTATAAGTGAGGAGAGTGTGTTCCCCTGATGGTTTAATACACACGGGACATGTTACCAGGTGAACAGTATACGTGAGGAGACTGTGTTCCCCTGATTGTTTAATATACACAGGACATGTCACCAGGTGAACACTATAAGTGAGGAGAGTGTGTTCCCCTGATGGTTTAATATACACGGGACATGTCACCAGGTGAACAGTATAAGTGATGAGAGTGTGTTCCGCTGATGGTTTAATACACATGGGACATGTTACCACATGAACAGTATAAGTGAGCAGATTGTGTTCCCCTGATGGTTTAATATACACGGGACATGTCACCAGGTGAACAGTATAAGTGAGGAGAGTGTGTTCCCCTGATGGTTTAATACACATGGGACATGTTACCACATGAACAGTATAAGTGAGGAGAGTGTGTTCCCCTGATTGTTTAATATACACGGGACATGTTACCAGGTGAACACTATAAGTGAGGAGAGTGTGTTCCCCTGATGGTTTAATACACATGGGACATGTTACCACATGAACAGTATAAGTGAGCAGATTGTGTTCCCCTGATGGTTTAATATACACGGGACATGTCACCAGGTGAACAGTATAAGTGAGGAGAGTGTGTTCCCCTGATGGTTTAATACACATGGGACATGTTACCACATGAACAGTATAAGTGAGGAGAGTGTGTTCCCCTGATTGTTTAATATACACGGGACATGTCACCAGGTGAACAGTATAATTGAGGAGAGTGTGTTCCGCTGATGGTTTAATATACACGGGACATGTTACCAGATGAACAGTATAAGTGAGGAGAGTGTGTTCCCCTGATGGTTTAATATACACGGGACATGTCACCAGGTGAACAGTATAAGTGATGAGAGTGTGTTCCGCTGATGGTTTAATATACACGGGACATGTTACCAGATGAACAGTATAAGTGATGAGAGTGTGTTCCCCTGATTGTTTAATACACACGGGACATGTCACCAGGTGAACAGTATAAGTGAGGAGAGTGTGTTCCCCTGATTGTTTAATATACACGGGACATGTCACCAGGTGAACAGTATAAGTGATGAGAGTGTGTTCCGCTGATGGTTTAATATACACGGGACATGTTACCAGATGAACAGTATAAGTGAGGAGAGTGTGTTCCCCTGATGGTTTAATATGCAAGGGACATGCTACCAGGTGAACAGTATAAGTGAGGACAGTGTGTTCCCCTGATGGTTTAATATACACAGGACATGTTACCAGGTTAACAGTATAAGTGAGGGGAATGTGTTCCCCTGATTGTTTAATATACATGGGACATGTTACCAGGAGAACAGTATAAGTGAGGAGACTGTGTTCCCCTGATGCTTTAATATGCAAGGGACATGCTACCAGGTGAACAGTATAAGTGAGGAGACTGTGTTCCCCTGATTGTTTAATACTCACGGGACATGTTACCAGGTGAACAGTATAAGTGAGGAGATGTGTTCCCCTGATGGTTTAATACACACGGGACATGTTACCAGGTGAACAGTATAAGTGAGGAGAGTTTGTTCCCCTGATTGTTTAATACTCACGGGACATGTTACCAGGTGAACAATATAAGTGAGGAGAGTGTGTCCCCTGATGGTTTAATATACACGGGACATGTCACCAGGGGAACAGTATAAGTGAGGAGAGTGTGTTCCCCTGATTGTTTAATACTCACGGGACATGTTACCAGGTGAACAGTATAAGTGAGGAGAGTGTGTTCCCCTGATGGTTTAATATACACGGGACATGTTACCAGGTGAACAGTATAAGTGAGGAGAGTGTGTTCCCCTGATGGTTTAATATACATGGGACATGTCAACAGGTGAACAGTATAAGTGAGGAGAGTGTGTTCCCCTGATGGTTTAATATACACAGGACATGTTGCCAGGTGAACAGTATAAGTGAGGAGAGTGTGTTCCCCTGATGGTTTAATATACACGGGACATGTCACCAGGTGAACAGTATAAGTGAGGAGAGTGTGTTCCCCTGATGGTTTAATATACACGGGACATGTTACCACATGAACAGTATAAGTGAGGAGAGTGTGTTCCCCTGATGGTTTAGTACACACGGGACATGTTACCAGATGAACAGTATAAGTGAGGAGATTGTGTTCTCCTGATTGTTTAATATACACGGGACATGTCACCAGGTGAACAGTATAAGTGAGGAGAGTGTGTTCCCCTGATGGTTTAATACACATGGGACATGTTACCAGATGAAAAGTATAAGTGAGGAGAGTGTGTTCCCCTGATGGTTTAATACACACGGGACATGATACCAGGTGAACAGTATAAGTGAGGAGAGTGTGTTCCCCTGATTGTTTAATATACACAGGACATGTCACCAGGTGAACAGTGTAAGTAATGAGAGTGTGTTCCCCTGATGGTTTAATATACACGGGACATGTTACCAGGTGAACAGTATAAGTGAGGGGAATGTGTTCCCCTGATTGTTTAATATACACGGGACATGTTACCAGGTGAACAGTATAAGTGAGGAGAGTGTGTTCCCCTGATGGTTTAATACACACGGGACATGTTACCAGGTGAACAGTATAAGTGAGGAGAGTGTGTTCCCCTGATTGTTTAATATACACAGGACATGTCACCAGGTGAACAGTGTAAGTGAGGAGAGTGTGTTCCCCTGATGGTTTAATACACAAAGGACATGTCACCAGGTGAACAGTATAAGTGATGAGAGTGTGTTCCCCTGATGGTTTAATATACACGGGACATGTTACCAGGTGAACAGTATAAGTGAGGGGAATGTGTTCCCCTGATTGTTTAATATACATGGGACATGTTACCAGGAGAACAGTATAAGTGAGGAGACTGTGTTCCCCTGATGGTTTAATATACACGGGACATGTTACCAGGTGAACAGTATAAGTGATGAGAGTGTGTTCCCCTGATGGTTTAATATGCAAGGGACATGTTACCAGGTGAACAGTATAAGTGAGGAGAGTGTGTTCCCCTGATGGTTAAATATACACGGGACATGTTACCAGGTGAACAGTATAAGTGAGGAGAGTGTGTTCCCCTGATGGTTTAATACACATGGGACATGTTACCAGGTGAACAGTATAAGTGAGGAAAATGTGTTCCCCTGATGGTTTAATACACACGGGACATGTTACCAGATGAACAGTATAAGTGAGGAGACTGTGTTCCCCTGATTGTTTTATATACACGGACATGTCAACAGGTGAACAGTATAAGTGAGGAGAGTGTGTTCCCCTGATGGTTTAATAGACACAGGACATGTCACCAGGTGAACAGTATAAGTGAGGAAAATGTGTTCCCCTGATGGTTTAATATACACGGGACATGTCACCAGGTGAACAGTATAAGTGAGGAGAATGTGTTCCCCTGATGGTTTAATACACACGGGACATGTCACCAGGTGAACAGTATAAGTGAGGAGATTGTGTTCCCCTGATGGTTTAATATACACGGGACATGTCACCAGGTGAACAGTATTAGTGAGGAGAGTGTGTTCCCCTGATGGTTTAATACACACGGGACATGTTACCACATGAACAGTATAAGTGAGGAGAGTGTGTTCCCCTGATGGTTTAATATACACAGGACAAGTCACCAGGTGAACAGTATAAGTGAGGAGAGTGTGTTCCGCTGATGGTTTAATACACACGGGACATGTTACCAGGTGAACAGTATAAGTGAGGAGAGTGTGTTCCCCTGATGGTTTAATATACACAGGACAAGTCACCAGGTGAACAGTATAAGTGAGGAGAGTGTGTTCCGCTGATGGTTTAATACACACGGGACATGTTACCAGGTGAACAGTATAAGTGAGGAGAGTGTGTTCCCCTGATGGTTTAATACACATGGGACATGTTACCACATGAACAGTATAAGTGAGGAGAGTGTGTTCCCCTGATTGTTTAATATACACGGGACATGTTACCAGGTGAACAGTATAAGTGATGAGAGTGTGTTCCCCTGATGTTTTAATACACACAGGACATGACCCCAGGTGAACAGTATAAGTGAGGAGAGTGTGTTCCCCTGTTGTTTTAATATGCAAGGGACATGTTACCAGGTTAACAGTATAAGTGAGGGGAATGTGTTCCCCTGATGGTTTAATACACACGGGACATGTTACCAGATGAACAGTATAAGTGATGAGAGTGTGTTCCCCTGATGGTTTAATATGCAAGGGACATGTTACCAGGTGAACAGTATAAGTGAGGAGACTGTGTTCCCCTGATTGTTTAATACTCACGGGACATTTTACCAGGTGAACAGTATAAGTGAGGAGAGTGTGTTCCCTTGTTGGTTTAATATTCACTGGACATGTCACCAGGTGAACAGGATAAGTGAGTAGAATGTGTTCCCCTGATGGTTTAATATTCACTGGACATGTTACCAGATGAACAGTATAAGTGAGGAGAGTGTGTTCCCCTGATGCTTTAATATGCACGGGACATGTCACCAGGTGAACAGGATAAGTGAGTAGAATGTGTTCCCCTGATGGTTTAATATTCACAGGACATGTTACCAGGTGAACAGTATAAGTGAGGAGAATGTGTTCCCCTGATGGTTTAATATTCACTGGACATGTTACCAGGTGAACAGTATAAGCGAGGAGAGGGTGTTCCCTTGTTGGTTTACTATTCACTGGACATGTTACCAGGTGAACAGTATAAGTGAGGAGAGTGTGTTCCCCTGATGGTTTAATATTCACTGGACATGTTACCAGGTGAACAGTATAAGTGAGGAGAGTGTGTTCCCCTGATGGTTTAATATGCACGGGACATGTCACCAGATGAACAGTATAAGTGATGAGAGTGTGTTCCCCTGATGGTTTAATGCACACGGGACATGTTACCAGGTGAACAGTATAAGTGAGGAGAGTGTGTTCCCCTGATGGTTTCATATACACGGGACATGTTACCAGGAGAACAGTATAAGTGAGGGGAGTGCTTTCCCCTGATGGTTTAATATTCACGGGACATGTTACCAGGTGAACAGTATAAGTAAGGAGAGTGTGTTCCCCTGATGGTTTAATATACACAGGACATGTTACCAGGTGAACAGTATAAGTGAGGAGAGTGTATTCCCCTGATTGTTTAATACAAACAGGACATGTTACCAGGTGAACAGTATAAGTGAGGAGAATGTGTTCCCCTGATGGTTTAATATACACTGGACATATTATCTGGTGAACAGTATAAGTGAGGAGAGTGTATTCCCCTGATTGTTTAATACAAACAGGACATGTTACCAGATGAACAGTATAAGTGAGGAGAGTGTGTTCCCCTGATTGTATAATACACACGGGACATGTCACCAGGTGAACAGTATAAGTGAGGAGAGTGTGTTCCCCTGATTGTTTAATACACACGGGACATGTCATCGGGTGAACAGTATAAGTGAGGAGAGTGTGTTCCCCTGATTGTTTAATACACACGGGACATGTCACCAGGTGAACAGTATAAGTGAGGAGAGTGTGTTCCCCTGATTGTATAATACACACGGGACATGTCACCAGGTGAACAGTATAAGTGAGGAGAGTGTGTTCCCCTGATTGTTTAATACACACGGGACATGTCATCGGGTGAACAGTATAAGTGAGGAGAGTGTGTTCCCCTGATTGTTTAATACACACGGGACATGTCACCAGGTGAACAGTATAAGTGAGCAGAATGTTTTCCCCTGATGGTTAAATATGCAAAGGACATGTTACCAGGTGAACAGTATAAGTGAGGAGACTGTGTTCTCCTGATGGTTTAATACTGACGGGACATGTCACCAGATGAACAGTATAAGTGATGAGAGTGTGTTCCCCTGATGGTTTAATATACACGGGACATGTTACCAGGTGAACAGTAAAAGCGAGGAGTGTGTGTTCCCCTGATGGTTTAATATACACGGGACATGTCACCAGGTGAACAGTATAAGTGAGGAGAGAGTGTTCCCCTGATGGTTTAACACGCAGGGGACATGTTACCAGGTGAACAGTATAAGTGAGGAGAGTGTCTTCCCCTGATGGTTTAATATACGAGGGAAATGTTACCAGGTGAACAGTATAAGTGAGGAGAGTTTGTTCCCCTGATGGTTTAATATACGAGGGAAATGTTACCAGGTGAACAGTATAAGTGAGGAGAGTGTGTTCCCCTGATTGTTTAATACTCACGGAACATGTTACCAGGTGAACAGGATAAGTGAGGAGAGTGTGTTACCCTGATGGTTTAATGCACACAGGACATGTTACCAGGTGAAAAGTATAAGTGAGGAGAGTGTCTCCCCCTGATGGTTTAATGCACACAAGACATTTTACCAGGTGAACAGTGTCAGTGAGGAGAGTGTGTTCCCCTGATGGTTTAATATACACGGGATATGTTACCAGGTGAACAGTATAAGTGAGGAGAGTGTGTTCCCCTGATGGTTTAATGCACACAAGACATTTTACCAGGTGAACAGTGTAAGTGAGGAGAGTGTGTTCCCCTGATGGTTTAATGCACACAGGACATGTTACCAGGTGAAAAGTATAAGTGAGGAGAGTGTCTCCCCCTGATGGTTTAATGCACACAAGACATTTTACCAGGTGAACTGTGTAAGTGAGGAGAGTGTGTTCCCCTGATGGTTTAATATACACGGGATATGTTACCAGGTGAACAGTATAAGTGAGGAGAGTGTGTTCCCCTGATGGTTTAATATACACGGTACATGTTACCAGGTGAACAGTATAAGTGAGGAGAGTGTGTTCCCCAGATTGTTTAATATACACGGGACATGTTACCAGATGAACAGTGTAAGTGAGGAGAGTGTGTTCCCCTGATGGTTTAATACACACAGGATATGTTACCAGCTGAACAGTATAAGTGAGGAGAGTGTGTTCCCCTGATGGTATAATACACACAGGATATGTTACCAGCTGAACAGTATAAGTGAGGAGAGTGTGTTCCCCTGATGGTTTAATACTGACGGGACATGTTACCAGGTGAACAGTATAAGTGAGGAGAGTGTATTCCCCTGATTGTTTAATACGCACGGGACATGTCACCAGGTGAACAGGATAAGTGAGTAGAATGTGTTCCCCTGATGGTTTAATATTCACTGGACATGTTACCAGATGAACAGTATAAGTGAGGAGAGTGTGTTCCCCTGATGCTTTAATATGCACGGGACATGTCACCAGGTGAACAGGATAAGTGAGTAGAATGTGTTCCCCTGATGGTTTAATATTCACAGGACATGTTACCAGGTGAACAGTATAAGTGAGGAGAATGTGTTCCCCTGATGGTTTAATATTCACTGGACATGTTACCAGGTGAACAGTATAAGCGAGGAGAGTGTGTTCCCTTGTTGGTTTAATATTCACTGGACATGTTACCAGGTGAACAGTATAAGTGAGGAGAATGTGTTCCCCTGATGGTTTAATATTCACTGGACATGTTACCAGGTGAACAGTATAAGTGAGGAGAGTGTGTTCCCCTGATGGTTTAATATGCACGGGACATGTCACCAGATGAACAGTATAAGTGATGATAGTGTGTTCCCCTGATGGTTTAATGCACACGGGACATGTTACCAGGTGAACAGTATAAGTGAGGAGAGTGTGTTCCCCTGATGGTTTCATATACACGGGACATGTTACCAGGAGAACAGTATAAGTGAGGGGAGTGCTTTCCCCTGATGGTTTAATATTCACGGGACATGTTACCAGGTGAACAGTATAAGTAAGGAGAGTGTGTTCCCCTGATGGTTTAATATACACAGGACATGTTACCAGGTGAACAGTATAAGTGAGGAGAGTGTATTCCCCTGATTGTTTAATACAAACAGGACATGTTACCAGGTGAACAGTATAAGTGAGGAGAATGTGTTCCCCTGATGGTTTAATATACACTGGACATATTATCTGGTGAACAGTATAAGTGAGGAGAGTGTATTCCCCTGATTGTTTAATACAAACAGGACATGTTACCAGATGAACAGTATAAGTGAGGAGAGTGTGTTCCCCTGATTGTATAATACACACGGGACATG
The DNA here is from genome assembly GCF_036365525.1 of Heterodontus francisci. Taxonomy (NCBI): domain Eukaryota; kingdom Metazoa; phylum Chordata; class Chondrichthyes; order Heterodontiformes; family Heterodontidae; genus Heterodontus; species Heterodontus francisci. Next base: position 3,986,126 of record NW_027140332.1, read on the forward strand.
TCACCAGGTGAACAGTATAAGTGAGGAGAGTGTGTTCCCCTGATTGTTTAATACACACGGGACATGTCACCAGGTGAACAGTATAAGTGAGGAGAGTGTGTTCCCCTGATTGTTTAATACACACGGGACATGTCATCGGGTGAACAGTATAAGTGAGGAGAGTGTGTTCCCCTGATTGTTTAATACACACGGGACATGTCACCAGGTGAACAGTATAAGTGAGGAGAGTGTGTTCCCCTGATTGTATAATACACACGGGACATGTCACCAGGTGAACAGTATAAGTGAGGAGAGTGTGTTCCCCTGATTGTTTAATACACACGGGACATGTCATCGGGTGAACAGTATAAGTGAGGAGAGTGTGTTCCCCTGATTGTTTAATACACACGGGACATGTCACCAGGTGAACAGTATAAGTGAGCAGAATGTTTTCCCCTGATGGTTAAATATGCAAAGGACATGTTACCAGGTGAACAGTATAAGTGAGGAGACTGTGTTCTCCTGATGGTTTAATACTGACGGGACATGTTACCAGATGAACAGTATAAGTGAGGGGAGTGTGTTCCCCTGATGGTTTAATATACACGGGACATGTTACCAGGTGAACAGTATAAGCGAGGAGTGTGTGTTCCCCTGATGGTTTAATATACACGGGACATGTCACCAGGTGAACAGTATAAGTGAGGAGAGAGTGTTCCCCTGATGGTTTAACACGCAGGGGACATGTTACCAGGTGAACAGTATAAGTGAGGAGAGTGTCTTCCCCTGATGGTTTAATATACGAGGGAAATGTTACCAGGTGAACAGTATAAGTGAGGAGAGTTTGTTCCCCTGATGGTTTAATATACGAGGGAAATGTTACCAGGTGAACAGTATAAGTGAGGAGAGTGTGTTCCCCTGATTGTTTAATACTCACGGAACATGTTACCAGGTGAACAGGATAAGTGAGGAGAGTGTGTTACCCTGATGGTTTAATGCACACAGGACATGTTACCAGGTGAAAAGTATAAGTGAGGAGAGTGTCTCCCCCTGATGGTTTAATGCACACAAGACATTTTACCAGGTGAACAGTGTCAGTGAGGAGAGTGTGTTCCCCTGATGGTTTAATATACACGGGATATGTTACCAGGTGAACAGTATAAGTGAGGAGAGTGTGTTCCCCTGATGGTTTAATGCACACAAGACATTTTACCAGGTGAACAGTGTAAGTGAGGAGAGTGTGTTCCCCTGATGGTTTAATGCACACAGGACATGTTACCAGGTGAAAAGTATAAGTGAGGAGAGTGTCTCCCCCTGATGGTTTAATGCACACAAGACATTTTACCAGGTGAACAGTGTAAGTGAGGAGAGTGTGTTCCCCTGATGGTTTAATATACACGGGATATGTTACCAGGTGAACAGTATAAGTGAGGAGAGTGTGTTCCCCTGATGGTTTAATATACACGGTACATGTTACCAGGTGAACAGTATAAGTGAGGAGAGTGTGTTCCCCAGATTGTTTAATATACACGGGACATGTTACCAGATGAACAGTGTAAGTGAGGAGAGTGTGTTCCCCTGATGGTTTAATACACACAGGATATGTTACCAGCTGAACAGTATAAGTGAGGAGAGTGTGTTCCCCTGATGGTATAATACACACAGGATATGTTACCAGCTGAACAGTATAAGTGAGGAGAGTGTGTTCCCCTGATGGTTTAATACTGACGGGACATGTTACCAGGTGAACAGTATAAGTGAGGAGAGTGTATTCCCCTGATTGTTTAATACGCACGGGACATGTCACCAGGTGAACAGGATAAGTGAGTAGAATGTGTTCCCCTGATGGTTTAATATTCACTGGACATGTTACCAGATGAACAGTATAAGTGAGGAGAGTGTGTTCCCCTGATGCTTTAATATGCACGGGACATGTCACCAGGTGAACAGGATAAGTGAGTAGAATGTGTTCCCCTGATGGTTTAATATTCACAGGACATGTTACCAGGTGAACAGTATAAGTGAGGAGAATGTGTTCCCCTGATGGTTTAATATTCACTGGACATGTTACCAGGTGAACAGTATAAGCGAGGAGAGTGTGTTCCCTTGTTGGTTTAATATTCACTGGACATGTTACCAGGTGAACAGTATAAGTGAGGAGAATGTGTTCCCCTGATGGTTTAATATTCACTGGACATGTTACCAGGTGAACAGTATAAGTGAGGAGAGTGTGTTCCCCTGATGGTTTAATATGCACGGGACATGTCACCAGATGAACAGTATAAGTGATGAGAGTGTGTTCCCCTGATGGTTTAATGCACACGGGACATGTTACCAGGTGAACAGTATAAGTGAGGAGAGTGTGTTCCCCTGATGGTTTCATATACACGGGACATGTTACCAGGAGAACAGTATAAGTGAGGGGAGTGCTTTCCCCTGATGGTTTAATATTCACGGGACATGTTACCAGGTGAACAGTATAAGTAAGGAGAGTGTGTTCCCCTGATGGTTTAATATACACAGGACATGTTACCAGGTGAACAGTATAAGTGAGGAGAGTGTATTCCCCTGATTGTTTAATACAAACAGGACATGTTACCAGATGAACAGTATAAGTGAGGAGAGTGTGTTCCCCTGATTGTATAATACACACGGGACATGTCACCAGGTGAACAGTATAAGTGAGGAGAGTGTGTTCCCCTGATTGTTTAATACACACGGGACATGTCATCGGGTGAACAGTATAAGTGAGGAGAGTGTGTTCCCCTGATTGTTTAATACACACGGGACATGTCACCAGGTGAACAGTATAAGTGAGGAGAGTGTGTTCCCCTGATTGTATAATACACACGGGACATGTCACCAGGTGAACAGTATAAGTGAGGAGAGTGTGTTCCCCTGATTGTTTAATACACACGGGACATGTCATCGGGTGAACAGTATAAGTGAGGAGAGTGTGTTCCCCTGATTGTTTAATACACACGGGACATGTCACCAGGTGAACAGTATAAGTGAGCAGAATGTTTTCCCCTGATGGTTAAATATGCAAAGGACATGTTACCAGGTGAACAGTATAAGTGAGGAGACTGTGTTCTCCTGATGGTTTAATACTGACGGGACATGTTACCAGATGAACAGTATAAGTGAGGGGAGTGTGTTCCCCTGATGGTTTAATATACACGGGACATGTTACCAGGTGAACAGTATAAGCGAGGAGTGTGTGTTCCCCTGATGGTTTAATATACACGGGACATGTCACCAGGTGAACAGTATAAGTGAGGAGAGAGTGTTCCCCTGATGGTTTAACACGCAGGGGACATGTTACCAGGTGAACAGTATAAGTGAGGAGAGTGTCTTCCCCTGATGGTTTAATATACGAGGGAAATGTTACCAGGTGAACAGTATAAGTGAGGAGAGTTTGTTCCCCTGATGGTTTAATATACGAGGGAAATGTTACCAGGTGAACAGTATAAGTGAGGAGAGTGTGTTCCCCTGATTGTTTAATACTCACGGAACATGTTACCAGGTGAACAGGATAAGTGAGGAGAGTGTGTTACCCTGATGGTTTAACACGCACGGGATATGTTACCAGGTGAACAGTATAAGTGAGGAGAATTTGTTCCCCTGATGGTTTAATATGCACTGGACATGTTACCAGGTGAAGAGTATAAGTGAGGAGAGTGTGTTCCCCTGATTGTTTAATACACACAGGACATGTTACCCGGTGAACAGTATAAGTGAGGAGATTGTGTTCCCCTGATTGTTTAATACTGACAGGACATGTTACCACATGAACAGTATAATTGAGGAGAGTGTTTTCCCCTGATGGTTTAATATACACGGTACATGTTACCAGGTGAACAGTATAAGTGAGGAGAGTGTGTTCCCCTGATGGTTTAATATACACTGGACATGTTCCCAGGTGAACAGTATAAGTGATGAGAGTGTGTTCCCCTTATGGTTTAATACACACGGGACATGTTATCAGGTGAACAGTATAAGTGAGGATAGTGTGTTCCCCTGATTGTTTAATGCACACGGGACATGTTACCAGCTGAACAGTATAAGTGAGGAGAGTGTGTTCCCCCGATGGTTTCATATACACGGGACATGTTACCAGGTGAACAGTATAAGTGAGGAGAGTGTGTTCCCCTGATGGTTTAATATACACGGGACATGTCACCAGGTGAACAGTAGAAGTGAGCAGAATGTTTTCCCCTGATGGTTAAATATGCAAAGGACATGTTACCAGGTGAACAGTATAAGTGAGGAGAGTGTGTTCCCCTGATGGTTTAATACTGACGAGACATGTTACCAGATGAACAGTATAAGTGAGGAGAGTGTGTTCCCCTGATGGTTTAATGCACACAGGACATGTTACCAGGTGAACAGTATAAGTGAGGAGAGTGTGTTCCCCTGATGGTTTAATATACACGGGACATGTTACCAGGTGAACAGTATAAGTGAGGAGAATGTGTTCCCCTGATGGTTTAATATACACGGGACATGTTACCAGGGGAACAGTATAAGTGAGGACAGTGCGTTCCCCTGATGGTTTAATATACACGGGACATGTTACCAGATGAACAGTATAAGTGAGGCGAGTGTGTTCACCTGATGGTTTAATACGCACGGGACATGTTACCAGGTGAACAGTATAAGTGAGGAGAGTGTGTTCCCCTGATGGTTTAATGCACACAGGACATGTTACCAGGTGAAAAGTATAAGTGAGGAGAGTGTCTCCCCCTGATGGTTTAATGCACACAACACATTTTACCAGGTGAACAGTGTAAGTGAGGAGAGTGTGTTCCCCTGATGGTTTAATATACACGGGATATGTTACCAGGTGAACAGTATAAGTGAGGAGAGTGTGTTCCCCTGATGGTTTAATATACACGGGACATGTTACCAGGTGAACAGTATAAGTGAGGAGAGTGTGTTCCCCAGATTGTTTAATATACACGGGACATGTTACCAGATGAACAGTGTAAGTGAGGAGAGTGTGTTCCCCTGATGGTTTAATACACACAGGATATGTTACCAGCTGAACAGTATAAGTGAGGAGAGTGTGTTCCCCTGATGGTATAATACACACAGGATATGTTACCAGCTGAACAGTATAAGTGAGGAGAGTGTGTTCCCCTGATGGTTTAATACTGACGGGACATGTTACCAGGTGAACAGTATAAGTGAGGAGAGTGTATTCCCCTGATTGTTTAATATGCACGGGACATGTCACCAGGTGAACAGGATAAGTGAGTAGAATGTGTTCCCCTGATGGTTTAATATTCACTGGACATGTTACCAGATGAACAGTATAAGTGAGGAGAGTGTGTTCCCCTGATGCTTTAATATGCACGGGACATGTCACCAGGTGAACAGGATAAGTGAGTAGAATGTGTTCCCCTGATGGTTTAATATTCACAGGACATGTTACCAGGTGAACAGTATAAGTGAGGAGAATGTGTTCCCCTGATGGTTTAATATTCACTGGACATGTTACCAGGTGAACAGTATAAGCGAGGAGAGTGTGTTCCCTTGTTGGTTTAATATTCACTGGACATGTTACCAGGTGAACAGTATAAGTGAGGAGAATGTGTTCCCCTGATGGTTTAATATTCACTGGACATGTTACCAGGTGAACAGTATAAGTGAGGAGAGTGTGTTCCCCTGATGGTTTAATATGCACGGGACATGTCACCAGATGAACAGTATAAGTGATGAGAGTGTGTTCCCCTGATGGTTTAATGCACACGGGACATGTTACCAGGTGAACAGTATAAGTGAGGAGAGTGTGTTCCCCTGATGGTTTCATATACACGGGACATGTTACCAGGAGAACAGTATAAGTGAGGGGAGTGCTTTCCCCTGATGGTTTAATATTCACGGGACATGTTACCAGGTGAACAGTATAAGTAAGGAGAGTGTGTTCCCCTGATGGTTTAATATACACAGGACATGTTACCAGGTGAACAGTATAAGTGAGGAGAGTGTATTCCCCTGATTGTTTAATACAAACAGGACATGTTACCAGGTGAACAGTATAAGTGAGGAGAATGTGTTCCCCTGATGGTTTAATATACACTGGACATATTATCTGGTGAACAGTATCAGTGAGGAGAGTGTGTTCCCCTGATTGTATAATACACACGGGACATGTCACCAGGTGAACAGTATAAGTGAGGAGAGTGTGTTCCCCTGATTGTTTAATACACACGGGACATGTCATCGGGTGAACAGTATAAGTGAGGAGAGTGTGTTCCCCTGATTGTTTAATACACACGGGACATGTCACCAGGTGAACAGTATAAGTGAGGAGAGTGTGTTCCCCTGATTGTATAATACACACGGGACATGTCACCAGGTGAACAGTATAAGTGAGGAGAGTGTGTTCCCCTGATTGTTTAATACACACGGGACATGTCATCGGGTGAACAGTATAAGTGAGGAGAGTGTGTTCCCCTGATTGTTTAATACACACGGGACATGTCACCAGGTGAACAGTATAAGTGAGCAGAATGTTTTCCCCTGATGGTTAAATATGCAAAGGACATGTTACCAGGTGAACAGTATAAGTGAGGAGACTGTGTTCTCCTGATGGTTTAATACTGACGGGACATGTTACCAGATGAACAGTATAAGTGAGGAGAGTGTGTTCCCCTGATGGTTTAATATACACGGGACATGTTACCAGGTGAACAGTATAAGCGAGGAGTGTGTGTTCCCCTGATGGTTTAATATACACGGGACATGTCACCAGGTGAACAGTATAAGTGAGGAGAGAGTGTTCCCCTGATGGTTTAACACGCAGGGGACATGTTACCAGGTGAACAGTATAAGTGAGGAGAGTGTCTTCCCCTGATGGTTTAATATACGAGGGAAATGTTACCAGGTGAACAGTATAAGTGAGGAGAGTTTGTTCCCCTGATGGTTTAATATACGAGGGAAATGTTACCAGGTGAACAGTATAAGTGAGGAGAGTGTGTTCCCCTGATTGTTTAATACTCACGGAACATGTTACCAGGTGAACAGGATAAGTGAGGAGAGTGTGTTACCCTGATGGTTTAACACGCACGGGACATGTTACCAGGTGAACAGTATAAGTGAGGAGAATTTGTTCCCCTGATGGTTTAATATGCACTGGACATGTTACCAGGTGAACAGTATAAGTGAGGAGAATGTGTTCCCCTGATGGTTTAATATACACGGGACATGTTACCAGGTGAACAGTATAAGCGAGGAGAGTGTGTTCCCCTGATGGTTTAATATACACGGGACATGTTACCAGGTGAACAGTATAAGTGAGGAGAGTATGTTCCCCTGATTGTTTTATACTCACGGGACATGTTACCAGGTGAACAGTATAAGTGAGGAGAGAGTGTTCCCCTGATGGTTTAACATGCACGGGACATGTTACCAGGTGAACAGTTTAAGTGAGGAGAGTGTGTTCCCCTGATGGTTTAAAATACGAGGGAAATGTTACCAGGTGAACAGTATAAGTGAGGAGAGTGTGTTCCCCTGATGGTTGAATATACGAGGGAAATGTTACCAGTTGAACAGTATAAGTGAGGAGAAGGTGTTCCCCTGATTGTTTAATACTCACGGGACATGTTACCAGGTGAACAGTATAAGTGAGGAGAGTGTGTTCCCCTGATGGTTTAATATACACTGGACATATTACCAGGTGAACAGTATAAATGAGGAGAGTGTGTTCCCCTGATTGTTTAATACTCACGGGACATGTTACCAGGTGAACAGAATAAGTGAGGAGATTGTGTTCCCCTGATGGTTTAACACGCGCGGGACATGTTACCAGGTGAACAGTATAAGTGAGGAGAGTGTGTTCCCCTGATTGTTTAATACAAACGAGACATGTTACCAGGTGAACAGTATAAGTGAGGAGAATGTTTTCCCCTGATGGTTTAATATACACTGGACATATTACCAGGTGAACAGTATAAATGAGGAGAGTGTGTTCCCCTGATTGTTTAATACTCACGGGACATGTTACCAGGTGAACAGAATAAGTGAGGAGATTGTGTTCCCCTGATGGTTTAACACGCGCGGGACATGTTACCAGGTGAATAGTATAAGTGAGGAGAGTGTGTGCCCCTGATTGTTTAATACACACGAGACATGTTACCAGGTGAACAGTATAAGTGAGGAGAGTGTGTTCCCCTGATGGTTTAATATACACGGGACATGTCACCAGGTGAACAGTATAAGCGAGGAGTGTGTGTTCCCCTGATGGTTTAATATACACGGGACATGTCACCAGGTGAACAGTATAAGTGAGGAGAGAGTGTTCCCCTGATGGTTTAACACGCAGGGGACATGTTACCAGTTGAACAGTATAAGTGAGGAGAGTGTCTTCCCCTGATGGTTTAATATACGAGGGAAATGTTACCAGGTGAACAGTATAAGTGAGGAGAGTTTGTTCCCCTGATGGTTTAATATACGAGGGAAATGTTACCAGGTGAACAGTATAAGTGAGGAGAGTGTGTTCCCCTGATTGTTTAATACTCACGGAACATGTTACCAGGTGAACAGGATAAGTGAGGAGAGTGTGTTACCCTGATGGTTTAATATGCACTGGACATGTTAACAGGTGAACAGTATAAGTGAGGAGAATGTGTTCCCCTGATGGTTTAATATACACGGGACATGTTACCAGGTGAACAGTATAAGCGAGGAGAGTGTGTTCCCCTGATGGTTTAATATACACGGGACATGTTACCAGGTGAACAGTATAAGTGAGGAGAGTATGTTCCCCTGATTGTTTTATACTCACGGGACATGTTACCAGGTGAACAGTATAAGTGAGGAGAGAGTGTTCCCCTGATGGTTTAACATGCACGGGACATGTTACCAGGTGAACAGTTTAAGTGAGGAGAGTGTGTTCCCCTGATGGTTTAAAATACGAGGGAAATGTTACCAGGTGAACAGTATAAGTGAGGAGAGTGTGTTCCCCTGATGGTTGAATATACGAGGGAAATGTTACCAGTTGAACAGTATAAGTGAGGAGAGTGTGTTCCCCTGATTGTTTAATACTCACGGGACATGTTACCAGGTGAACAGTATAAGTGAGGAGATTGTGTTCCCCTGATGGTTTAACACGCGCGGGACATGTTACCAGGTGAATAGTATAAGTGAGGAGAGTGTGTTCCCCTGATTGTTTAATACAAACGAGACATGTTACCAGGTGAACAGTATAAGTGAGGAGAATGTTTTCCCCTGATGGTTTAATATACACTGGACATATTACCAGGTGAACAGTATAAATGAGGAGAGTGTGTTCCCCTGATTGTTTAATACTCACGGGACATGTTACCAGGTGAACAGAATAAGTGAGGAGACTGTGTTCCCCTGATGGTTTAACACGCGCGGGACATGTTACCAGGTGAATAGTATAAGTGAGGAGAGTGTGTTCCCCTGATTGTTTAATACACACGAGACATGTTACCAGGTGAACAGTATAAGTGAGGAGAGTGTGTTCCCCTGATGGTTTAATATACACGGGACATGTCACCAGGTGAACAGTATAAGTGAGGAGAGTGTGTTCCGCTGATGGTTTAATATACACGGGACATGTTACAAGGTGAACAGTATAAGTGTAGGAGAGTGAGTTCCCCTGATGGTTTAATGCACACGGGACATGTTACCAGGAGAACAGTATAAGTGAGGAGAGTCTGTTCCCCTGATTGTTTAATACTGACGGGACATGTTACCAGGTGAGCAGTATAAGTGAGGAGAGTGTGTTCCCCTGATTGTTTAATACACACGGGACATGTTACCAGGTGAACAGTGTAAGTGAGGAGAGAGTGTTCCCCTGATGGTTTCATATACACGGGACATGTTACCAGGAGAACATTATAAGTGAGGGGATTGCTTTCCCCTGATGGTTTAATATTCACGGGACATGTTACCAGGTGAACAGTATAAGTAAGGAGAGTGTGTTCCCCTGATGGTTTAATATACACAGGACATGTTACCAGGTGAACAGTATAAGTGAGGAGAGTGTGTTACCCTGATTGTTTAATACAAACAGGACATGTTACCAGGTGAACAGTATAAGTGAGGAGAATGTGTTCCCCTGATGGTTTAATATACACTGGACATATTATCTGGTGAACAGTATAAGTGAGGAGTGTGTGTTCCCCTGATTGTTCAATACTCACGGGACATGTTACCAGGTGAACAGTATAAGTGAGGAGAGTGTGTTCCCCTGATGGTTTAACACGCACGGGACATGTTACCAGGTGAACAGTATAATTGACGAGAGTGTGTTCCCCTGATTGTTTAATATACACGGGACATGTCATCGGGTGAACAGTATAATTGACGAGAGTGTGTTCCCCTGATTGTTTAATATACACGGGACATGTTACCAGGTGAACAGTATAATTGAGGAGAGTGTGTTCCCCTGATTGTTTAATACACACGGGACATGTCATCGGGTGAACAGTATAAGTGAGGAGAGTGTGTTCCCCTGATTGTTTAATACACACGGGACATGTCACCAGGTGAACAGTATAAGTGAGGAGAGTGTGTTCCCCTGATTGTTTAATACACACGGGACATGTCACCAGTTGAACAGTATAAGTGAGGAGAGTGTGTTCCCCTGATTGTTTAATACACACGGGACATGTTACCAGATGAACAGTGTAAGTGAGGAGAGTGTGTTCCCCTGATGGTTTAATACACACAGGATATGTTACCAGCTGAACAGTATAAGTGAGGAGAGTGTGTTCCCCTGATGGTTTAATACTGACGGGACATGTTACCAGGTGAACAGTATAAGTGAGGAGAGTGTGTTCCCCTGATGGTATAATACACACAGGATATGTTACCAGCTGAACAGTATAAGTGAGGAGAGTGTGTTCCCCTGATGGTTTAATACTGACGGGACATGTTACCAGGTGAACAGTATAAGTGAGGAGAGTGTATTCCCCTGATTGTTTAATACGCACGGAACATGTCTCAAGGTGAACAGGATAAGTGAGTAGAATGTGTTCCCCTGATGGTTTAATATTCACTGGACATGTTACCAGATGAACAGTATAAGTGAGGAGAGTGTGTTCCCCTGATGCTTTAATATGCACGGGACATGTCACCAGGTGAACAGGATAAGTGAGTAGAATGTGTTCCCCTGATGGTTTAATATTCACAGGACATGTTACCAGGTGAACAGTATAAGTGAGGAGAATGTGTTCCCCTGATGGTTTAAAATTCACTGGACATGTTACCAGGTGAACAGTATAAGCGAGGAGAGTGTGTTCCCTTATTGGTTTAATATTCACTGGACATGTTACCAGGTGAACAGTATAAGTGAGGAGAATGTGTTCCCCTGATGGTTTAATGCACACGGGACATGTTACCAGGTGAACAGTATATGTGAGGAGAGTGTGTTCCCCTGATGGTTTCATATACACGGGACATGTTACCAGGAGAACAGTATAAGTGAGGAGAATGTGTTCCCCTGATGGTTTAATATTCACGGGACATGTTACCAGGTGAACAGTATAAGTAAGGAGAGTGTGTTCCCCTGATGGTTTAATATACACAGGACATGTTACCAGGTGAACAGTATAAGTGAGGAGAGTGTATTCCCCTGATTGTTTAATACAAACAGGACATGTTACCAGGTGAACAGTATAAGTGAGGAGAATGTGTTCCCCTGATGGTTTAATATACACTGGACATATTATCTGGTGAACAGTATAAGTGAGGAGAGTGTGTTCCCCTGATGGTTTAATATACACTGGACATGTTACCAGGTGAACAGTATAAGTGAGGAGAGTGTGTTCCCCTGATTGTATAATACACACGGGACATGTCACCAGGTGAACAGTATAAGTGAGGAGAGTGTGTTCCCCTGATTGTTTAATACACACGGGACATGTCATCGGGTGAACAGTATAAGTGAGGAGAGTGTGTTCCCCTGATTGTTTAATACACACGGGACATGTCACCAGGTGAACAGTATAAGTGAGCAGAATGTTTTCCCCTGATGGTTAAATATGCAAAGGACATGTTACCAGGTGAACAGTATAAGTGAGGAGACTGTGTTCTCCTGATGGTTTAATACTGACGGGACATGTTACCAGATGAACAGTATAAGTGAGGAGAGTGTGTTCCCCTGATGGTTTAATATACACGGGACATGTCACCAGGTGAACAGTATAAGTGAGGACAGAGTGTTCCCCTGATGGTTTAACACGCAGGGGACATGTTACCAGGTGAACAGTATAAGTGAGGAGAGTGTCTTCCCTTGATGGTTTAATATACGAGGGAAATGTTACCAGGTGAACAGTATAAGTGAGGAGAGTTTGTTCCCCTGATGGTTTAATATACGAGGGAAATGTTACCAGGTGAACAGTATAAGTGAGGAGAGTGTGTTCCCCTGATTGTTTAATACTCACGGAACATGTTACCAGGTGAACAGGATAAGTGAGGAGAGTGTGTTACCCTGATGGTTTAACACGCACGGGACATGTTACCAGGTGAACAGTATAAGTGAGGAGAATTTGTTCCCCTGATGGTTTAATATGCACTGGACATGTTACCAGGTGAACAGTATAAGTGAGGAGAATGTGTTCCCCTGATGGTTTAATATACACGGGACATGTTACCAGGTGAACAGTATAAGCGAGGAGAGTGTGTTCCCCTGATGGTTTAATATACACTGGACATGTTACCAGGTGAACAGTATAAGTGAGGAGAGTATGTTCCCCTGATTGTTTTATACTCACGGGACATGTTACCAGGTGAACAGTATAAGTGAGGAGAGAGTGTTCCCCTGATGGTTTAACATGCACGGGACATGTTACCAGGTGAACAGTATAAGTGAGGAGAGTGTGTTCCCCTGATGGTTTAAAATACGAGGGAAATGTTACCAGGTGAACAGTATAAGTGAGGAGAGTGTGTTCCCCTGATGGTTTAATATACGAGGGAAATGTTACCAGTTGAACAGTATAAGTGAGGAGAGTGTGTTCCCCTGATTGTTTAATACTCACGGGACATGTTACCAGGTGAACAGTATAAGTGAGGAGAGTGTGTTCCCCTGATGGTTTAATATACACTGGACATATTACCAGGTGAACAGTATAAATGAGGAGAGTGTGTTCCCCTGATTGTTTAATACTCACGGGACATGTTACCAGGTGAACAGAATAAGTGAGGAGATTGTGTTCCCCTGATGGTTTAACACGCGCGGGACATGTTACCAGGTGAATAGTATAAGTGAGGAGAGTGTGTTCCCCTGATTGTTTAATACACTGGAGACATGTTACCAGGTGAACAGTATAAGTGAGGAGAATGTGTTCCCCTGATGGTTTAATATACACTGGACATATTACCAGGTGAACAGTATAAATGAGGAGAGTGTGTTCCCCTGATTGTTTAATACTCACGGGACATGTTACCAGGTGAACAGAATAAGTGAGGAGATTGTGTTCCCCTGATGGTTTAACACGCGCGGGACATGTTACCAGGTGAATAGTATAAGTGAGGAGAGTGTGTTCCCCTGATTGTTTAATACACACGAGACATGTTACCAGGTGAACAGTATAAGTGAGGAGAGTGTGTTCCCCTGATGGTTTAATATACACGGGACATGTCACCAGGTGAACAGTATAAGTGAGGAGAGTGTGTTCCGCTGATGGTTTAATATACACGGGACATGTTACCAGGTGAACAGTATAAGTGTAGGAGAGTGAGTTCCCCTGATGGTTTAATGCACACGGGACATGTTACCAGGAGAACAGTATAAGTGAGGAGAGTCTGTTCCCCTGATTGTTTAATACTGACGGGACATGTTACCAGGTGAGCAGTATAAGTGAGGAGAGTCTGTTCCCCTGATGGTTTAATACACACGGGACATTTCACCAGGTGAACAGTGTAAGTGAGGAGAGTGTGTTCCCCTGATTGTTTAATGCACACGGGACATGTCACCAGGTGAACAGTGTAAGTGAGGAGAGAGTGTTCCCCTGATGGTTTCATATACACGGGACATGTTACCAGGAGAACAGTATAAGTGAGGGGATTGCTTTCCCCTGATGGTTTAATATTCACGGGACATGTTACCAGGTGAACAGTAGAAGTAAGGAGAGTGTGTTCCCCTGATGGTTTAATATACACAGGACATGTTACCAGGTGAACAGTATAAGTGAGGAGAGTGTGTTCCCCTGATTGTTTAATGCAAACAGGACATGTTACCAGGTGAACAGTATAAGTGAGGAGAATGTGTTCCCCTGATGGTTTAATATACACTGGACATATTATCTGGTGAACAGTATAAGTGAGGAGTGTGTGTTCCCCTGATTGTTTAATACTCACGGGACATGTTACCAGGTGAACAGTATAAGTGAGGAGAGTGTGTTCCCCTGATGGTTTAACACGCACGGGACATGTTACCAGGTGAACAGTATAATTGACGAGAGTGTGTTCCCCTGATTGTTTAATATACACTGGACATGTTACCAGGTGAACAGTATAAGTGAGGAGAGTGTGTTCCCCTGATTGTTTAATACACACGGGACATGTCATCGGGTGAACAGTATAAGTGAGGAGAGTGTGTTCCCCTGATTGTTTAATACACACGGGACATGTCACCAGGTGAACAGTATAAGTGAGGAGAGTGGGTTCCCCTGATTGTTTAATACACACGGGACATGTCACCAGGTGAACAGTATAAGTGAGGAGAGTGTGTTCCCCTGATTGTTTAATACACACGGGACATGTCATCGGGTGAACAGTATAAGTGAGGAGAGTGTGTTCCCCTGATTGTTTAATACACACGGGACATGTCACCAGGTGAACAGTATAAGTGAGCAGAATGTTTTCCCCTGATGGTTAAATATGCAAAGGACATGTTACCAGGTGAACAGTATAAGTGAGGAGACTGTGTTCTCCTGATGGTTTAATACTGACGGGACATGTTACCAGATGAACAGTATAAGTGAGGAGAGTGTGTTCCTCTGATTGTTTAATACACACCGGACATGTTACCAGGTGAACAGTATAAGTGAGGAGAGTGTGTTCCACTGATGTTTTAATATACGAGGGAAATGTTACCAGGTGAACAGTATAAGTGAGGAGAGTGTGTTCCCCTGATTGTTTAATACTCACGGAACATGTTACCAGGTGAACAGGATAAGTGTAGGAGAGTGAGTTCCCCTGATGGTTTAATGCACAGGGGACATGTTACCAGGAGAACAGTATAAGTGAGGAGAGTCTGTTCCCCTGATTGTTTAATACTGACGGGACATGTTACCAGGTGAGCAGTATAAGTGAGGAGAGTCTGTTCCCCTGATGGTTTAATACACACGGGACATTTCACCAGGTGAACAGTGTAAGTGAGGAGAGTGTGTTCCCCTGATTGTTTAATGCACACGGGACATGTCACCAGGTGAACAGTATAAGTGAGGAGAGTGTGTTCCCCTGATTGTTTAATACACACGGGACATGTTACCAGGTGAACAGTGTAAGTGAGGAGAGAGTGTTCCCCTGATGGTTTCATATACACGGGACATGTTACCAGGAAAACAGTATAAGTGAGGGGATTGCTTTCCCCTGATGGTTTAATATTCACGGGACATGTTACCAGGTGAACAGTATAAGTAAGGAGAGTGTGTTCCCCTGATGGTTTAATATACACAGGACATGTTACCAGGTGAACAGTATAAGTGAGGAGAGTGTGTTCCCCTGATTGTTTAATACAAACAGGACATGTTACCAGGTGAACAGTATAAGTGAGGAGAATGTGTTCCCCTGATGGTTTAATATACACTGGACATATTATCTGGTGAACAGTATAAGTGAGGAGTGTGTGTTCCCCTGATTGTTTAATACTCACGGGACATGTTACCAGGTGAACAGTATAAGTGAGGAGAGTGTGTTCCCCTGATGGTTTAACACGCACGGGACATGTTACCAGGTGAACAGTATAAGTGAGGAGAGTGTGTTCCCCTGATTGTTTAATACACACGGGACATGTCATCGGGTGAACAGTATAAGTGAGGAGAGTGTGTTCCCCTGATGGTTTAATACACACGGGACATGTCACCAGGTGAACAGTGTAAGTGAGGAGAGTGTGTTCCCCTGATTGTTTAATGCACACGGGACATGTCACCAGGTGAACAGTATAAGTGAGGAGAGTGTGTTCCCCTGATTGTTTAATACACACGGGACATGTTACCAGGTGAACAGTGTAAGTGAGGAGAGAGTGTTCCCCTGATGGTTTCATATACACGGGACATGTTACCAGGAGAACAGTATAAGTGAGGGGATTGCTTTCCCCTGATGGTTTAATATTCACGGGACATGTTACCAGGTGAACAGTAGAAGTAAGGAGAGTGTGTTCCCCTGATGGTTTAATATACACAGGACATGTTACCAGGTGAACAGTATAAGTGAGGAGAGTGTGTTCCCCTGATTGTTTAATGCAAACAGGACATGTTACCAGGTGAACAGTATAAGTGAGGAGAATGTGTTCCCCTGATGGTTTAATATACACTGGACATATTATCTGGTGAACAGTATAAGTGAGGAGTGTGTGTTCCCCTGATTGTTTAATACTCACGGGACATGTTACCAGGTGAACAGTATAAGTGAGGAGAGTGTGTTCCCCTGATGGTTTAACACGCACGGGACATGTTACCAGGTGAACAGTATATTTGACGAGAGTGTGTTCCCCTGATTGTTTAATATACACTGGACATGTTACCAGGTGAACAGTATAAGTGAGGAGAGTGTGTTCCCCTGATTGTTTAATACACACGGGACATGTCATCGGGTGAACAGTATAAGTGAGGAGAGTGTGTTCCCCTGATTGTTTAATACACACGGGACATGTCACCAGGTGAACAGTATAAGTGAGGAGAGTGGGTTCCCCTGATTGTTTAATACACACGGGACATGTCACCAGGTGAACAGTATAAGTGAGGAGAGTGTGTTCCCCTGATTGTTTAATACACACGGGACATGTCATCGGGTGAACAGTATAAGTGAGGAGAGTGTGTTCCCCTGATTGTTTAATACACACGGGACATGTCACCAGGTGAACAGTATAAGTGAGCAGAATGTTTTCCCCTGATGGTTAAATATGCAAAGGACATGTTACCAGGTGAACAGTATAAGTGAGGAGACTGTGTTCTCCTGATGGTTTAATACTGACGGGACATGTTACCAGATGAACAGTATAAGTGAGGAGAGTGTGTTCCTCTGATTGTTTAATACACACCGGACATGTTACCAGGTGAACAGTATAAGTGAGGAGAGTGTGTTCCACTGATGTTTTAATATACGAGGGAAATGTTACCAGGTGAACAGTATAAGTGAGGAGAGTGTGTTCCCCTGATTGTTTAATACTCACGGAACATGTTACCAGGTGAACAGGATAAGTGTAGGAGAGTGAGTTCCCCTGATGGTTTAATGCACAGGGGACATGTTACCAGGAGAACAGTATAAGTGAGGAGAGTCTGTTCCCCTGATTGTTTAATACTGACGGGACATGTTACCAGGTGAGCAGTATAAGTGAGGAGAGTCTGTTCCCCTGATGGTTTAATACACACGGGACATTTCACCAGGTGAACAGTGTAAGTGAGGAGAGTGTGTTCCCCTGATTGTTTAATGCACACGGGACATGTCACCAGGTGAACAGTATAAGTGAGGAGAGTGTGTTCCCCTGATTGTTTAATACACACGGGACATGTTACCAGGTGAACAGTGTAAGTGAGGAGAGAGTGTTCCCCTGATGGTTTCATATACACGGGACATGTTACCAGGAAAACAGTATAAGTGAGGGGATTGCTTTCCCCTGATGGTTTAATATTCACGGGACATGTTACCAGGTGAATAGTATAAGTAAGGAGAGTGTGTTCCCCTGATGGTTTAATATACACAGGACATGTTACCAGGTGAACAGTATAAGTGAGGAGAGTGTGTTCCCCTGATTGTTTAATACAAACAGGACATGTTACCAGGTGAACAGTATAAGTGAGGAGAATGTGTTCCCCTGATGGTTTAATATACACTGGACATATTATCTGGTGAACAGTATAAGTGAGGAGTGTGTGTTCCCCTGATTGTTTAATACTCACGGGACATGTTACCAGGTGAACAGTATAAGTGAGGAGAGTGTGTTCCCCTGATGGTTTAACACGCACGGGACATGTTACCAGGTGAACAGTATAAGTGAGGAGAGTGTGTTCCCCTGATTGTTTAATACACACGGGACATGTCATCGGGTGAACAGTATAAGTGAGGAGAGTGTGTTCCCCTGATGGTTTAATACACACGGGACATGTCACCAGGTGAACAGTATAAGTGAGGAGAGTGGGTTCCCCTGATTGTTTAATACACACGGGACATGTCACCAGGTGAACAGTATAAGTGAGGAGAGTGTGTTCCCCTGATTGTTTAATACACACGGGACATGTCATCGGGTGAACAGTATAAGTGAGGAGAGTGTGTTCCCCTGATTGTTTAATACACACGGGACATGTCACCAGGTGAACAGTATAAGTGAGCAGAATGTTTTCCCCTGATGGTTAAATATGCAAAGGACATGTTACCAGGTGAACAGTATAAGTGAGGAGACTGTGTTCTCCTGATGGTTTAATACTGACGGGACATGTTACCAGATGAACAGTATAAGTGAGGAGAGTGTGTTCCTCTGATTGTTTAATACACACCGGACATGTTACCAGGTGAACAGTATAAGTGAGGAGAGTGTGTTCCACTGATGTGTTAATATACGAGGGAAATGTTACCAGGTGAACAGTGTAAGTGAGGAGAGTGTGTTCCCCTGATTGTTTAATACTCACGGAACATGTTACCAGGTGAACAGGATAAGTGAGGAGAGTGCTTTCCCCTGATTGTTTAATATACACTGGACATGTTACCAGGTGAACAGTATAAGCGAGGAGAGTGTGTTCCCCTGATGGTTTAATATACACGGGACATGTTACCAGATGAACAGTATAAGTGAGGCGAGTGTGTTCACCTGATGGGTTAATACAGACGGGACATGTCACCAGGTGAACAGTATAAGTGAGGAGAGTATGTTCCCCTGATTGTTTTTTTCTCACGGGACATGTTGCCAGGTGAACAGTATAAGTGAGGAGAGAATGTTCCCCTGATGGTTTAACACGCACGGGACATGTTACCAGGTGAACAGTATAAGTGAGGAGAGTGTGTTCCCCTGATGGTTTAATATACGAGGGAAATGTTACCAGGTGAACAGTATAAGTGAGGAGAGTGTGTTCCCCTGATGGTTTAATATACGAGGGAAATGTTACCAGGTGAACAGTATAAGTGAGGAGAGTGTGTTCCCCTGATTGTTTAATACTCACGGAACATGTTACCAGGTGAACAGTATAAGTGAGGAGATTGTGTTCCCCTGATGGTTTAACACGCACGGGACATGTTACCAGGTGAACAGTATAAGTGAGGAGAATGTGTTCCCCTGATGGTTTAATATGCACTGGACATGTTTCCAGGTGAACAATATAAGTGAGGAGAGTGTGTTCCCCTGATTGTTTATTACTCACGGGACATGTTACCAGGTGAACAGAATAAGTGAGGAGAGTGTGTTCCCCTGATGGTTTAACACGCACGGGACATGTTACCAGGTGAATAGTATAAGTGAGGCGAGTGTGTTCCCCTGATTGATTAATACACACGGGACATGTTACCAGGTGAACAGTATAAGTGAGGAGAATGTGTTCCCCTGATTGTTTAATACACACTGGACATGTTACCAGGTGAACAGTATAAGTGAGGCTAGTGTGTTCCCCAGATTGTTTAATCTACACGGGACATGTTACCAGGTGAACAGTATAAGTGAGGAGAGTGTGTTCCCCTGATTGTTTAATACACACTGGACATGTTACCAGGTGAACAGAAAAAGTGAGGAGAGTGTGTTCCCCTGATGGTTTAATACACACGGGACATGTTACCAGGTGAACCGTATAAGTGAGGAGATTGTGTTCCCTGATGGTTTAATACACACGGGACATGTTACCAGGTGAAGAGTATAAGTGAGGAGAGTGTGTTCCCCTGATTGTTTATTACACACAGGACATTTCACCAGGTGAACAGTATAAGTGAGGAGACTGTGTTCTACTGATGGTTTAATACACACGGGACATGTCAGCAGGTTAACAGTATATGTGAGGAGAGTGTGTTCCCCTGATGGTTTAACACGCACGGGACATGTTACTAGGTGAACAGTATAAGTGAGTAGAGTGTGTTCCGCTGATGGTTTAATATACCCGGGACATGTCAGCAGGTGAACAGTATAAGTGAGGAGAGTGGGTTCCCCTGATGGTTTAATACACACGGGACATGTCACCAGGTGAACAGTATAAGTGAGGAGAGTGTGTTCCCCTGATGGTTAATACACACGGGACATGTTACCAGGTGAACAGTATAAGTGAGGAGAGTGAGTTCCCCTGATTGTTTAATACACACGGGACATGTTACCAGGTGAACAGTATAAGTGAGGAGAGTGTGTTCCCCTGATGGTTTAATACACACGGGACATGTCACCAGGTGAACAGTATAAGTGAGAAGAGTGAGTTCCCCTGATTGTTTAATACACACGGGACATGTCACCAGGTGAACAGTATAAGTGAGGAGAGTGAGTTCCCCTGATTGTTTAATACACACGGGACATTTCACCAGGTGAACATTATAAGTGAGGAGAGTGTGTTCCACTGATTGTTTTTTATAGAAGGGACATGTAACCAGGTGAACAGTATAAGTGAGGAGAGTGTGTTCCCCGGATGGTTTAAAACATACGGGACATGTTACCATTTGAACAGTATAAGTGAGGAGAGTGTGTTCCCCAGATTGTTTAATACACACGGGTCATGTTACCAGGTAAACAGTACAGGTGAGGAGACTGTGTTCCTTTGATGGTTCAATATACACGGGACATCTTACCAGGTGAACAGTATAAGTGAGGAGAGTTTGTTCCCCAGATTGTTTAATACACACGGGTCATGTTACCAGGTTAACAGTACAGGTGAGGAGACTGTGTTCCTTTGATGGTTTAATATACAAGGGACATGTTACCAGGTGAACAGTATAAGTGAGGAGAGTGTGTTCCCCAGATTGTTTAGTACACACGGGACATGTTGCCAGGTGAACAGTATAAGTTAGGAGAGTGTGTTCCCCAGATTGTTTAATACACACAGGACATGTTACCAGGTGAACAGTATAAGTGAGCAGAGTGTGTTCCCCTGATGGTTTAAGACACACAGGACATGTTACCAGGTGAAAAGTATGAGTGAGGAGAGTGTGTACCCCTGATGGTTTAATACACACAGGACATGGCTTTAGGTGAACAGTATAAGTGAGGAGAGTGTGTTCCCCTGATGGTTTAATATACACGGGGCATGTTGCCAGGTGAACTGTATAAGTGAGGAGAGTGTGTTCCCCTGATAGTTTAATACACACGGGACATGTTACCAGGTGAACATTATAAGTGAGGAGAGTGTGTTCCCTGATGGTTTAATACACACGGGACATGTTACCAGGTGAAGAGTATAAGTGAGGAGAGTGTGTTCCCCTGATTGTTTAATACACACAGGACATGTTACCAGGTGAACAGTATAAGTGAGGAGAGTGTGTTCCCCTGATTGTTTAATACACACAGGACATTTCACCAGGTGAACAGTATAAGTGAGGAGACTGTGTTCCACTGATGGTTCAATATACACGGGACATGTTACCAGGTGAACTGTATAAGGGAGCAGAGTGTGTTCCCCTGATTGTTTAATACACACGGGTCATGTTACCAGGTAAACAGTACAGGTGAGGAGACTGTGTTCCACTGATGGTTTAATATACACGGGACATCTTCCCAGGTGAACAGTATAAGTGAGGAGAGTGTGTTCCCCTGATTGTTTAATACTCACGGAACATGTTACCAGGTGAACAGGATAAGTGAGGAGAGTGTGTTCCACTGATGGTTTAACACGCACGGGACATGTTACCAGGTGAACAGTATAAGTGAGGAGAGTGCTTTCCCCTGATTGTTTAATATACACTGGACATGTTACCAGGTGAACAGTATAAGCGAGGAGAGTGTGTTCCCCTGATGGTTTAATATACACGGGACATGTTACCAGATGAACAGTATAAGTGAGGCGAGTGTGTTCACCTGATGGGTTAATACAGACGGGACATGTCACCAGGTGAACAGTATAAGTGAGGAGAGTATGTTCCCCTGATTGTTTTATACTCACGGGACATGTTGCCAGGTGAACAGTATAAGTGAGGAGAGAGTGTTCCCCTGATGGTTTAACACGCACGGGACATGTTACCAGGTGAACAGTATAAGTGAGGAGAGTGTGTTCCCCTGATGGTTTAATATACGAGGGAAATGTTACCAGGTGAACAGTATAAGTGAGGAGAGTGTGTTCCCCTGATGGTTTAATATACGAGGGAAATGTTACCAGGTGAACAGTATAAGTGAGGAGAGTGTGTTCCCCTGATTGTTTAATACTCACGGAACATGTTACCAGGTGAACAGTATAAGTGAGGAGATTGTGTTCCCCTGATGGTTTAACACGCACGGGACATGTTACCAGGTGAACAGTATAAGTGAGGAGAATGTGTTCCCCTGATGGTTTAATATGCACTGGACATGTTTCCAGGTGAACAATATAAGTGAGGAGAGTGTGTTCCCCTGATTGTTTATTACTCACGGGACATGTTACCAGGTGAACAGAATAAGTGAGGAGAGTGTGTTCCCCTGATGGTTTAACACGCACGGGACATGTTACCAGGTGAATAGTATAAGTGAGGCGAGTGTGTTCCCCTGATTGATTAATACACACGGGACATGTTACCAGGTGAACAGTATAAGTGAGGAGAATGTGTTCCCCTGATTGTTTAATACACACTGGACATGTTACCAGGTGAACAGTATAAGTGAGGCTAGTGTGTTCCCCAGATTGTTTAATATACACGGGACATGTTACCAGGTGAACAGTATAAGTGAGGAGAGCGTGTTCCCCTGATTGTTTAATACACACTGGACATGTTACCAGGTGAACAGTATAAGTGAGGAGAGTGTGTTCCCCTGATGGTTTAATACACATGGGACATGTTACCAGGTGAACAGTATAAGTGAGGAGAGTGTGTTCCCTGATGGTTTAATACACACGGGACATGTTACCAGGTGAAGAGTATAAGTGAGGAGAGTGTGTTCCCCTGATTGTTTATTACACACAGGACATTTCACCAGGTGAACAGTATAAGTGAGGAGACTGTGTTCCGCTGATGGTTTAATATACCCGGGACATGTCAGCAGGTGAACAGTATAAGTGAGTAGAGTGTGTTCCCCTGATGGTTTAATATACCCGGGACATGTCAGCAGGTGAACAGTATAAGTGAGGAGAGTGTGTTCCCCTGATGGTTTAATACACACGGGACATGTTACCAGGTGAACAGTATAAGTGAGGAGAGTGTGTTCCCCTGATGGTTTAATACACACGGGACATGTCACCAGGTGAACAGTATAAGTGAGGAGAGTGTGTTCCCCTGATGGTTTAATACACACGGGACATGTTACCAGGTGAACAGTATAAGTGAGGAGAGTGAGTTCCCCTGATTGTTTAATACACACGGGACATGTTACCAGGTGAACAGCATAAGTGAGGAGAGTGTGTTCCCCTGATGGTTTAATACAGACGGGACATGTCACCAGGTGAACAGTATAAGTGAGGAGAGTGAGTTCCCCTGATTGTTTAATACACACGGGACATGTCACCAGGTGAACAGTATAAGTGAGGAGAGTGAGTTCCCCTGATTGTTTAATACACACGGGACATTTCACCAGGTGAACATTATAAGTGAGGAGAGTGTGTTCCCCTGATTGTTTTTTATAGAAGGGACATGTAACCAGGTGAACAGTATAAGTGAGGAGAGTGTGTTCCCTGGATGGTTTAAAACATACGGGACATGTTACCAGGTGAACAGTATAAGTGAGGAGAGTGTGTTCCCCAGATTGTTTAATACACACGGGTCATGTTACCAGGTAAACAGTACAGGTGAGGAGACTGTGTTCCTTTGATGGTTTAATATACACGGGACATCTTACCAGGTGAACAGTATAAGTGAGGAGAGTGTGTTCCCCAGATTGTTTAATACACACGGGTCATGTTACCAGGTTAACAGTACAGGTGAGGAGACTGTGTTCCTTTGATGGTTTAATATACAAGGGACATGTTACCAGGTGAACAGTATAAGTGAGGAGAGTGTGTTCCCCAGATTGTTTAGTACACACGGGACATGTTGCCAGGTGAACAGTATAAGTTAGGAGAGTGTGTTCCCCAGATTGTTTAATACACACAGGACATGTTACCAGGTGAACAGTATAAGTGAGCAGAGTGTGTTCCCCTGATGGTTTAAGACACACAGGACATGTTACCAGGTGAAAAGTATGAGTGAGGAGAGTGTGTACCCCTGATGGTTTAATACACACAGGACATGGCTTTAGGTGAACAGTATAAGTGAGGAGAGTGTGTTCCCCTGATGGTTTAATATACACGGGGCATGTTGCCAGGTGAACTGTATAAGTGAGGAGAGTGTGTTCCCCTGATAGTTTAATACACACGGGACATGTTACCAGGTGAACATTATAAGTGAGGAGAGTGTGTTCCCTGATGGTTTAATACACACGGGACATGTTACCAGGTGAAGAGTATAAGTGAGGAGAGTGTGTTCCCCTGATTGTTTAATACACACAGGACATGTTACCAGGTGAACAGTATAAGTGAGGAGAGTGTGTTCCCCTGATTGTTTAATACACACAGGACATTTCACCAGGTGAACAGTATAAGTGAGGAGACTGTGTTCCACTGATGGTTCAATATACACGGGACATGTTACCAGGTGAACTGTATAAGGGAGCAGAGTGTGTTCCCCTGATTGTTTAATACACACGGGTCATGTTACCAGGTAAACAGTACAGGTGAGGAGACTGTGTTCCACTGATGGTTTAATATACACGGGACATCTTCCCAGGTGAACAGTATAAGTGAGGAGAGTGTGTTCCCCTGATTGTTTAATACTCACGGAACATGTTACCAGGTGAACAGGATAAGTGAGGAGAGTGTGTTCCCCTGATGGTTTAACACGCACGGGACATGTTACCAGGTGAACAGTATAAGTGAGGAGAGTGCTTTCCCCTGATTGTTTAATATACACTGGACATGTTACCAGGTGAACAGTATAAGCGAGGAGAGTGTGTTCCCCTGATGGTTTAATATACACGGGACATGTTACCAGATGAACAGTATAAGTGAGGCGAGTGTGTTCACCTGATGGGTTAATACAGACGGGACATGTCACCAGGTGAACAGTATAAGTGAGGAGAGTATGTTCCCCTGATTGTTTTATACTCACGGGACATGTTGCCAGGTGAACAGTATAAGTGAGGAGAGAGTGTTCCCCTGATGGTTTAACACGCACGGGACATGTTACCAGGTGAACAGTATAAGTGAGGAGAGTGTGTTCCCCTGATGGTTTAATATACGAGGGAAATGTTACCAGGTGAACAGTATAAGTGAGGAGAGTGTGTTCCCCTGATGGTTTAATATACGAGGGAAATGTTACCAGGTGAACAGTATAAGTGAGGAGAGTGTGTTCCCCTGATTGTTTAATACTCAAGGAACATGTTACCAGGTGAACAGTATAAGTGAGGAGATTGTGTTCCCCTGATGGTTTAACACGCACGGGACATGTTACCAGGTGAACAGTATAAGTGAGGAGAATGTGTTCCCCTGATGGTTTAATATGCACTGGACATGTTTCCAGGTGAACAATATAAGTGAGGAGAGTGTGTTCCCCTGATGGTTTAACACGCACGGGACATGTTACCAGGTGAATAGTATAAGTGAGGCGAGTGTGTTCCCCTGATTGATTAATACACACGGGACATGTTACCAGGTGAACAGTATAAGTGAGGAGAATGTGTTCCCCTGATTGTTTAATACACACTGGACATGTTACCAGGTGAACAGTATAAGTGAGGCTAGTGTGTTCCCCAGATTGTTTAATATACACGGGACATGTTACCAGGTGAACAGTATAAGTGAGGAGAGCGTGTTCCCCTGATTGTTTAATACACACTGGACATGTTACCAGGTGAACAGTATAAGTGAGGAGAGTGTGTTCCCCTGATGGTTTAATACACACGGGACATGTTACCAGGTGAACAGTATAAGTGAGGAGAGTGTGTTCCCTGATGGTTTAATACACACGGGACATGTTACCAGGTGAAGAGTATAAGTGAGGAGAGTGTGTTCCCCTGATTGTTTATTACACACAGGACATTTCACCAGGTGAACAGTATAAGTGAGGAGACTGTGTTCCGCTGATGGTTTAATATACCCGGGACATGTCAGCAGGTGAACAGTATAAGTGAGGAGAGTGTGTTCCCCTGATGGTTTAATATACCCGGGACATGTCAGCAGGTGAACAGTATAAGTGAGGAGAGTGTGTTCCCCTGATGGTTTAATACACACGGGACATGTTACCAGGTGAACAGTATAAGTGAGGAGAGTGTGTTCCCCTGATGGTTTAATACACACGGGACATGTCACCAGGTGAACAGTATAAGTGAGGAGAGTGTGTTCCCCTGATGGTTTAATACACACGGGACATGTTACCAGGTGAACAGTATAAGTGAGGAGAGTGAGTTCCCCTGATTGTTTAATACACACGGGACATGTTACCAGGTGAACAGTATAAGTGAGGAGAGTGTGTTCCCCTGATGGTTTAATACACACGGGACATGTCACCAGGTGAACAGCATAAGTGAGGAGAGTGTGTTCCCCTGATGGTTTAATACAGACGGGACATGTCACCAGGTGAACAGTATAAGTGAGGAGAGTGAGTTCCCCTGATTGTTTAATACACACGGGACATGTCACCAGGTGAACAGTATAAGTGAGGAGAGTGAGTTCCCCTGATTGTTTAATACACACGGGACATTTCACCAGGTGAACATTATAAGTGAGGAGAGTGTGTTCCCCTGATTGTTTTTTATAGAAGGGACATGTAACCAGGTGAACAGTATAAGTGAGGAGAGTGTGTTCCCTGGATGGTTTAAAACATACGGGACATGTTACCAGGTGAACAGTATAAGTGAGGAGAGTGTGTTCCCCAGATTGTTTAATACACACGGGTCATGTTACCAGGTAAACAGTACAGGTGAGGAGACTGTGTTCCTTTGATGGTTTAATATACACGGGACATCTTACCAGGTGAACAGTATAAGTGAGGAGAGTGTGTTCCCCAGATTGTTTAATACACACGGGTCATGTTACCAGGTTAACAGTACAGGTGAGGAGACTGTGTTCCTTTGATGGTTTAATATACAAGGGACATGTTACCAGGTGAACAGTATAAGTGAGGAGAGTGTGTTCCCCAGATTGTTTAATACACACAGGACATGTTACCAGGTGAACAGTATAAGAGAGCAGAGTGTGTTCCCCTGATGGTTTAAGACACACAGGACATGTTACCAGGTGAAAAGTATGAGTGAGGAGAGTGTGTACCCCTGATGGTTTAATACACACAGGACATGGCTTTAGGTGAACAGTATAAGTGAGGAGAGTGTGTTCCCCTGATGGTTTAACACGCACGGGACATGTTACCAGGTGAACAGTATAAGTGAGGAGAGTGCTTTCCCCTGATTGTTTAATATACACTGGACATGTTACCAGGTGAACAGTATAAGCGAGGAGAGTGTGTTCCCCTGATGGTTTAATATACACGGGACATGTTACCAGATGAACAGTATAAGTGAGGCGAGTGTGTTCACCTGATGGGTTAATACAGACGGGACATGTCACCAGGTGAACAGTATAAGTGAGGAGAGTATGTTCCCCTGATTGTTTTATACTCACGGGACATGTTGCCAGGTGAACAGTATAAGTGAGGAGAGAGTGTTCCCCTGATGGTTTAACACGCACGGGACATGTTACCAGGTGAACAGTATAAGTGAGGAGAGTGTGTTCCCCTGATGGTTTAATATACGAGGGAAATGTTACCAGGTGAACAGTATAAGTGAGGAGAATGTGTTCCCCTGATGGTTTAATATGCACTGGACATGTTTCCAGGTGAACAATATAAGTGAGGAGAGTGTGTTCCCCTGAGTGTTTATTACTCACGGGACATGTTACCAGGTGAACAGAATAAGTGAGGAGAGTGTGTTCCCCTGATGGTTTAACACGCACGGGACATGTTACCAGGTGAATAGTATAAGTGAGGCGAGTGTGTTCCCCTGATTGATTAATACACACAGGACATGTTACCAGGTGAACAGTATAAGTGAGCAGAATGTGTTCCCCTGATTGTTTAATACACACTGGACATGTTACCAGGTGAACAGTATAAGTGAGGCTAGTGTGTTCCCCAGATTGTTTAATATACACGGGACATGTTACCAGGTGAACAGTATAAGTGAGGAGAGCGTGTTCCCCTGATTGTTTAATACACACTGGACATGTTACCAGGTGAACAGTATAAGTGAGGAGAGTGTGTTCCCCTGATGGTTTAATACACACGGGACATGTTACCAGGTGAACAGTATAAGTGAGGAGAGTGTGTTCCCCTGATTGTTTATTACACACAGGACATTTCACCAGGTGAACAGTATAAGTGAGGAGACTGTGTTCCGCTGATGGTTTAATATACCCGGGACATGTCAGCAGGTGAACAGTATAAGTGAGTAGAGTGTGTTCCCCTGATGGTTTAATATACCCGGGACATGTCAGCAGGTGAACAGTATAAGTGAGGAGAGTGTGTTCCCCTGATGGTTTAATACACACGGGACATGTTACCAGGTGAACAGTATAAGTGAGGAGAGTGTGTTCCCCTGATGGTTTAATACACACGGGACATGTCACCAGGTGAACAGTATAAGTGAGGAGAGTGTGTTCCCCTGATGGTTTAATACACACGGGACATGTTACCAGGTGAACAGTATAAGTGAGGAGAGTGAGTTCCCCTGATTGTTTAATACACACGGGACATGTTACCAGGTGAACAGTATAAGTGAGGAGAGTGTGTTCCCCTGATGGTTTAATACACACGGGACATGTCACCAGGTGAACAGCATAAGTGAGGAGAGTGTGTTCCCCTGATGGTTTAATACAGACGGGACATGTCACCAGGTGAACAGTATAAGTGAGGAGAGTGAGTTCCCCTGATTGTTTAATACACACGGGACATGTCACCAGGTGAACAGTATAAGTGAGGAGAGTGAGTTCCCCTGATTGTTTAATACACACGGGACATTTCACCAGGTGAACATTATAAGTGAGGAGAGTGTGTTCCCCTGATTGTTTTTTATAGAAGGGACATGTAACCAGGTGAACAGTATAAGTGAGGAGAGTGTGTTCCCTGGATGGTTTAAAACATACGGGACATGTTACCAGGTGAACAGTATAAGTGAGGAGAGTGTGTTCCCCAGATTGTTTAATACACACGGGTCATGTTACCAGGTAAACAGTACAGGTGAGGAGACTGTGTTCCTTTGATGGTTTAATATACACGGGACATCTTACCAGGTGAACAGTATAAGTGAGGAGAGTGTGTTCCCCAGATTGTTTAATACACACGGGTCATGTTACCAGGTTAACAGTACAGTGAGGAGACTGTGTTCCTTTGATGGTTTAATATACAAGGGACATGTTACCAGGTGAACAGTATAAGTGAGGAGAGTGTGTTCCCCAGATTGTTTAATACACACAGGACATGTTACCAGGTGAACAGTATAAGAGAGCAGAGTGTGTTCCCCTGATGGTTTAAGACACACAGGACATGTTACCAGGTGAAAAGTATGAGTGAGGAGAGTGTGTACCCCTGATGGTTTAATACACACAGGACATGGCTTTAGGTGAACAGTATAAGTGAGGAGAGTGTGTTCCCCTGATGGTTTAATATACACGGGGCATGTTGCCAGGTGAACTGTATAAGTGAGGAGACTGTGTTCCCCTGATAGTTTAATACACACGGGACATGTTACCAGGTGAACATTATAAGTGAGGAGAGTGTGTTCCCTGATGGTTTAATACACACGGGACATGTTACCAGGTGAAGAGTATAAGTGAGGAGAGTGTGTTCCCCTGATTGTTTATTACACACAGGACATTTCACCAGGTGAACAGTATAAGTGAGGAGACTGTGTTCCCCTGATGGTTTAATCTACACGGGACATCTTCCCAGGTGAACAGTATAAGTGAGGAGAGTGTTTTCCCCTGATTGTTTAATACACAAGGGACATGTTACCAGGTGAACAGTATAAGTGAGGAGAGTGTGTTCCCCTGATTGTTTAATACACACGGGTCATGTTACCAGGTAAACAGTACAGGTGAGGAGACTGTGTTCCACTGATGGTTTAATATACACGGGACATCTTCCCAGGTGAACAGTATAAGTGAGGAGAGTGTGTTCCCCTGATTGTTTAATACTCACGGAACATGTTACCAGGTGAACAGGATAAGTGAGGAGAGTGTGTTCCCCTGATGGTTTAACATGCACGGGACATGTTACCAGGTGAACAGTATAAGTGAGGAGAATGTGTTCCCCTGATTGTTTAATATACACTGGACATGTTACCAGGTGAACAGTATAAGCGAGGAGAGTGTGTTCCCCTGATGGTTTAATATACACGGGACATGTTACCAGATGAACAGTATAAGTGAGGCGAGTGTGTTCACCTGATGGGTTAATACAGACGGGACATGTCACCAGGTGAACAGTATAAGTGAGGAGAGTATGTTCCCCTGATTGTTTTATACTCACGGGACATGTTGCCAGGTGAACAGTATAAGTGAGGAGAGAGAGTTCCCCTGATGGTTTAACACGCACGGGACATGTTACCAGGTGAACAGTATAAGTGAGGAGAGTGTGTTCCCCTGATGGTTTAATATACGAGGGAAATGTTACCTGGTGAACAGTATAAGTGAGGAGAGTGTGTTCCCCTAATGGTTTAATATACGAGGGAAATGTTACCAGGTGAACAGTATAAGTGAGGAGAGTGTGTTCCCCTGATTGTTTAATACTCACGGAACATGTTACCAGGTGAACAGTATAAGTGAGGAGATTGTGTTCCCCTGATGGTTTAACACGCACGGGACATGTTACCAGGTGAACAGTATAAGTGAGGAGAATGTGTTCCCCTGATGGTTTAATATGCACTGGACATGTTTCCAGGTGAAGAATATAAGTGAGGAGAGTGTGTTCCCCTGATTGTTTATTACTCACGGGACATGTTACCAGGTGAACAGAATAAGTGAGGAGAGTGTGTTCCCCTGATGGTTTAACACGCACGGGACATGTTAACAGGTGAATAGTATAAGTGAGGCGAGTGTGTTCCCCTGATTCATTAATACACACGGGACATGTTACCAGGTGAACAGTATAAGTGAGGAGAATGTGTTCCCCTGATTGTTTAATACACACTGGACATGTTACCAGGTGAACAGTATAAGTGAGGAGAGTGTGTTCCCCTGATTGTTTAATACACACTGGACATGTTACCAGGTGAACAGTATAAGTGAGGCTAGTGTGTTCCCCAGATTGTTTAATATACACGAGACATGTTACCAGGTGAACAGTATAAGTGAGGAGAGTGTGTTCCCCTGATGGTTTAATACACACGGGACATGTTACCAGGTGAACAGTATAAGTGAGGAGAGTGTGTTCCCTGATGGTTTAATACACACGGGACATGTTACCAGGTGAAGAGTATAAGTGAGGAGAGGGTGTTCCCCTGATTGTTTATTACACACAGGACATTTCACCAGGTGAACAGTATAAGTGAGGAGACTGTGTTCCGCTGATGGTTTAATATACCCGGGACATGTCAGCAGGTGAACAGTATAAGTGAGTAGAGTGTGTTCCGCTGATGGTTTAATATACCCGGGACATGTCAGCAGGTGAACAGTATAAGTGAGGAGAGTGTGTTCCCCTGATGGTTTAATACACACGGGACATGTCACCAGGTGAACAGTATAAGTGAGGAGAGTGTGTTCCCCTGATGGTTTAATACACACGGGACATGTTACCAGGTGAACAGTATAAGTGAGGAGAGTGAGTTCCCCTGATTGTTTAATACACACGGGACATGTTACCAGGTGAACAGTATAAGTGAGGAGAGTGTGTTCCCCTGATGGTTTAATACACACGGGACATGTCACCAGGTGAACAGCATAAGTGAGGAGAGTGAGTTCCCCTGATTGTTTAATACACACGGGACATGTCACCAGGTGAACAGTATAAGTGAGGAGAGTGTGTTCCCCTGATGGTTTAATACAGACGGGACATGTCACCAGGTGAACAGTATAAGTGAGGAGAGTGAGTTCCCCTGATTGTTTAATACACACGGGACATGTCACCAGGTGAACAGTATAAGTGAGGAGAGTGAGTTCCCCTGATTGTTTAATACACACGGGACATTTCACCAGGTGAACATTATAAGTGAGGAGAATGTGTTCCCCTGATTGTTTTTTATAGAAGGGACATGTAACCAGGTGAACAGTATAAGTGAGGAGAGTGTGTTCCCCGGATGGTTTAAAACATACGGGACATGTTACCAGGTGAAAAGTATAAGTGAGGAGATGTGTTCCCCAGATTGTTTAATACACACGGGTCATGTTACCAGGTAAACAGTACAGGTGAGGAGACTGTGTTCCTTTGATGGTTTAATATACACGGGACATCTTACCAGGTGAACAGTATAAGTGAGGAGAATGTGTTCCCCAGATTGTTTAATACACACGGGTCATGTTACCAGGTTAACAGTACAGGTGAGGAGACTGTGTTCCTTTGATGGTTTAATATACAAGGGACATGTTACCAGGTGAACAGTATAAGTGAGGAGAGTGTGTTCCCCAGATTGTTTAATACACACAGGACATGTTACCAGGTGAACAGTATAAGAGAGCAGAGTGTGTTCCCCTGATGGTTTAAGACACACAGGACATGTTACCAGGTGAAAAGTATGAGTGAGGAGAGTGTGTACCCCTGATGGTTTAATACACACAGGACATGGCTTTAGGTGAACAGTATAAGTGAGGAGAGTGTGTTCCCCTGATGGTTTAATATACACGGGGCATGTTGCCAGGTGAACTGTATAAGTGAGGAGAGTGTGTTCCCCTGATAGTTTAATACACACGGGACATGTTACCAGGTGAACTTTATAAGTGAGGAGAGTGTGTTCCCTGATGGTTTAATACACATGGGACATGTTACCAGGTGAAGAGTATAAGTGAGGAGAGTGTGTTCCCCTGATTGTTTATTACACACAGGACATTTCACCAGGTGAACAGTATAAGTGAGGAGACTGTGTTCCACTGATGGTTTAATATACACGGGACATCTTCCCAGGTGAACAGTATAAGTGAGCAGAGTGTGTTCCCCTGATTGTTTAATACACAAGGGACATGTTACCAGGTGAACAGTATAAGTGAGGAGAGTGTTTTCCCCTGATTGTTTAATACACAAGGGACATGTTACCAGGTGAACAGTATAAGTGAGGAGAGTGTGTTCCCCTGATTGTTTATTACACACAGGACATTTCACCAGGTGAACAGTATAAGTGAGGAGACTGTGTTCCTTTGATGGTTTAATATACACGGGACATGTCACCAGGCGAACAGTATAAGTGAGGAGAGTGTGTTCCCCTAATGTTTTAATAGACACGGGACATGTTACCAGGTGAACAGTATAAGTCAGGAGAGTGTGTTTCGCTGATGTTTTAATACACACGGTACATGTTACCAGGTGAACAGTATAAGTGAGCAGAGTGTGTTCCCCTGATTGTTTAATACACACTGGACATGTTACCAGGTGAACAGTATAAGTGAGGAGAGTGTTTTCCCCTGATAGTTTAATACACACGGGACATGTTACCAGGTGAACAGTATAAGTGAGGAGAGTGTGTTCCCCTGATTGTTTAATACACACAGGACATGTTACCAGGTGAACAGTATAAGTGAGGAGAGTGTGTTCCCCTGATTGTTTATTACACACGGGACATGTTACCAGGTGAACAGTATAAGTGAGGAGAGTATGTTCCCCTGATTGTTTAATACACACAGGACATGTTACCAGGTGAACAGTATAAGTGAGGAGAGTGTGTTCCCCTGATTGTTTAATACACACAGGACATTTCACCATGTGAACAGTATAAGTGAGGAGACTGTGTTCCACTGATGGTTTAATACACACGGGACATGTCAGCAGGTGAACAGCATATGTGAGGAGAGTATGTTCCCCTGATGGTTTAACACGCACGGGACATGTTACTAGGTGAACAGTATAAGTGAGTAGAGTGTGTTCCGCTGATGGTTTAATATACCCGGGACATGTCAGCAGGTGAACAGTATAAGTGAGGAGAGTGTGTTCCCCTGATGGTTTAATATACCCGGGACATGTCAGCAGGTGAACAGTATAATTGAGGAGATTGTGTTCCCCTGATTGTTTAATACACACGGGACATGTCACCAGGTGAACAGTATAAGTGAGGAGAGTTTGTTCCCCTGATGGTTTAATACACACGGGACATGTCACCAGGTGAACAGTATAAGTGAGGAGAGTGTGTTCCCCTGATGGTTTAATACACACGGGACATGTCACCAGGTGAACAGTATAAGTGAGGAGAGTGAGTTCCCCTGATTGTTTTTTATAGAAGGGACATGTAACCAGGTGAACAGTATAAGTGAGGAGAGTGTGTTCCCCGGATGGTTTAAAACATACGGGACATGTTACCAGGTGAACAGTATAAGTGAGGAGAGTGTGTTCCCAGATTGTTTAATACACACGGGTCATGTTACCAGGTAAACAGAACAGGTGAGGAGACTGTGTTCCTTTGATGGTTTAATATACACGGGACATCTTACCAGGTGAACAGTATAAGTGAGGAGAGTGTTTTCCCCAGATTGTTTAATACACACGGGTCATGTTACCAGGTTAACAGTACAGGTGAGGAGACTGTGTTCCTTTGATGGTTTAATATACAAGGGACATGTTACCAGGTGAACAGTATAAGTGAGGAGAGTGTGTTCCCCAGATTGTTTAGTACACACGGGACATGTTGCCAGGTGAACAGTATAAGTTAGGAGAGTGTGTTCCCCAGATTGTTTAATACACACGGGTCATGTTACCAGGTTAACAGTACAGGTGAGGAGACTGTGTTCCTTTGATGGTTTAAGACACACAGGACATGTTACCAGGTGAAAAGTATGAGTGAGGAGAGTGTGTACCCCTGATGGTTTAATGCACACAGGACATGGCTTTAGGTGAACAGTATAAGTGAGGAGAGTGTGTTCCCCTGATAGTTTAATACACACGGGACATGTTACCAGGTGAACAGTATAAGTGAGGAGAGTGTGTTCCCCAGATTGTTTAATATACACGGGACATGTCACCAGGTGAGCAGTATAAGTGAGGAGAGTGTGTTCCCCTGATTGTTTAATACACACTGGACATGTTACCAGGTGAACAGTAGAAGTGAGGAGAGTGTTTTCCCCTGATAGTTTAATACACACGGGACATGTTACCAGGTGAACAGTATAAGTGAGGAGAGTGTGTTCCCTGATGGTTTAATACACACGGGACATGTTACCAGGTGAACAGTAGAAGTGAGGAGAGTGTTTTCCCCTGATAGTTTAATATACACTGGACATGTCAGCAGGTGAACAGTATAAGTGAGGAGAGTGTGTTCCCCTGATTGTTTAATACACACTGGACATGTTACCAGGTGAACAGTAGAAGTGAGGAGAGTGTTTTCCCCTGATAGTTTAATACACACGGGAGATGTTACCAGGTGAACAGTAGAAGTGAGGAGAGTGTTTTCCCCTGATAGTTTAATATACACTGGACATGTCAGCAGGTGAACAGTATAAGTGAGGAGAGTGTGTTCCCCTGATTGTTTAATACACACTGGACATGTTACCAGGTGAACAGTAGAAGTGAGGAGAGTGTTTTCCCCTGATAGTTTAATACACACGGGACATGTTACCAGGTGAACAGTATAAGTGAGGAGAGTGTGTTCCCTGATGGTTTAATACACACGGGACATGTTACCAGGTGAAGAGTATAAGTGAGGAGAGTGTGTTCCCCTGATTGTTTAATACACACAGGACATGTTACCAGGTGAACAGTATAAGTGAGGAGAGTGTGTTCCCCTGATTGTTTATTACACACAGGACATTTCACCATGTGAACAGTATAAGTGAGGAGACTGTGTTCCACTGATGGTTTAATACACACGGGACATGTCAGCAGGTGAACAGCATATGTGAGGAGAGTGTGTTCCCCTGATGGTTTAACACGCACTGGACATGTTACTAGGTGAACAGTATAAGTGAGTAGAGTGTGTTCCGCTGATGGTTTAATATACCCGGGACATGTCAGCAGGTGAACAGTATAAGTGAGGAGAGTGTGTTCCCCTGATGGTTTAATATACCCGGGACATGTCAGCAGGTGAACAGTATAAGTGAGGAGATTGTGTTCCCCTGATTGTTTAATACACACGGGACATGTCACCAGGTGAACAGTATAAGTGAGGAGAGTGTGTTCCCCTGATGGTTTAATACACACGGGACATGTCAATAGGTGAACAGTATAAGTGAGGAGAGTGTGTTCCCCTGATGGTTTAATACACACGGGACATGTCACCAGGTGAACAGTATAAGTGAGGAGAGTGTGTTCCCCGGATGGTTTAAAACATACGGGACATGTTACCAGTTGAACAGTATAAGTGAGGAGAGTGTGTTCCCCAGATTGTTTAATACACACGGGTCATGTTACCAGGTAAACAGTACAGGTGAGGAGACTGTGTTCCTTTGATGGTTTAATATACACGGGCATCTTACCAGGTGAACAGTATAAGTGAGGAGAGTGTTTTCCCCAGATTGTTTAATACACACGGGTCATGTTACCAGGTTAACAGTACAGGTGAGGAGACTGTGTTCCTTTGATGGTTTAATATACAAGGGACATGTTACCAGGTGAACAGTATAAGTGAGGAGAGTGTGTTCCCCAGATTGTTTAGTACACACGGGACATGTTGCCAGGTGAACAGTATAAGTTAGGAGAGTGTGTTCCCCAGATTGTTTAATACACACGGGTCATGTTACCAGGTTAACAGTACAGGTGAGGAGACTGTGTTCCTTTGATGGTTTAATATACAAGGGACATGTTACCAGGTGAACAGTATAAGTGAGCAGAGTGTGTTCCCCTGATGGTTTAATACACACAGGACATGGCTTTAGGTGAACAGTATAAGTGAGGAGAGTGTGTTCCCCTGATGGTTTAATATACACGGGGCATGTTGCCAGGTGAACTGTATAAGTGAGGAGATTGTGTTCCCCTGATTGTTTAATATACACGGGACATGTCACCAGGTGAGCAGTATAAGTGAGGAGAGTGTGTTCCCCTGATTGTTTAATACACACTGGACATGTTACCAGGTGAACAGTAGAAGTGAGGAGAGTGCTTTCCCCTGATAGTTTAATACACACGGGACATGTTACCAGGTGAACAGTATAAGTGAGGAGAGTGTGTTCCCTGATGGTTTAATACACACGGGACATGTTACCAGGTGAAGAGTATAAGTGAGGAGAGTGTGTTCCCCTGATTGTTTAATACACACAGGACATGTTACCAGGTGAACAGTAGAAGTGAGGAGAGTGTTTTCCCCTGATAGTTTAATACACACGGGACATGTTACCAGGTGAACAGTATAAGTGAGGAGAGTGTGTTCCCTGATGGTTTAATACACACGGGACATCTTACCAGGTGAAGAGTATAATTGAGGAGAGTGTGTTCCCCTGATTGTTTAATACACACAGGACATGTTACCAGGTGAACAGTATAAGTGAGGAGAGTGTGTTCCCCTGATTGTTTAATACACACGGGACATGTTACCTGGTGAACAGTATAAGTGAGGAGAGTGTGTTCCCCAGATTGTTTAATATACACGGGACATGTCACCAGGTGAGCAGTATAAGTGAGGAGAGTGTGTTCCCCTGATTGTTTAATACACACTGGACATGTCACCAGGTGAACAGTATAAGTGAGGAGAGTGTGTTCCCCAGATTGTTTAATACACACGGGTCATGTTACCAGGTAAATAGTACAGGTGAGGAGACTGTGTTCCTTTGATGGTTTAATATACACGGGACATCTTACCAGGTGAACAGTATAAGTGAGGAGAGTGTGTTCCCCAGATTGTTTAATACACACGGGTCATGTTACCAGGTTAACAGTACAGGTGAGGAGACTGTGTTCCTTTGATGGTTTAATATACAAGGGACATGTTACCAGGTGAACAGTATAAGTGAGGAGAGTGTGTTCCCCAGATAGTTTAGTACACACGGGAAATGTTGCCAGGTGAACAGTATAAGTTAGGAGATGTGTTCCCCAGATTGTTTAATACACACGGGTCATGTTACCAGGTTAACAGTACAGGTGAGGAGACTGTGTTCCTTTGATGGTTTAATATGCAAGGGACATGTTACCAGGTGAACAGTATAAGTGAGCAGAGTGTGTTCCCCTGATGGTTTAAGACACACAGGACATGTTACCAGGTGAACAATATAAGTGAGGAGAGTGTGTTCCCCTGATTGTTTTTTATACACAGGACATGTTACCAGGTGAACAGTATAAGGGAGCAGAGTGTGTTCCCCTGATGGTTTAAGACACACGGTACATGTTACCAGGTGAACAGTATGAGTGAGGAGACTGTGTTCCCCTGATGGTTTAATATACACGGGACATGTTACCAGGTGAACAGGAAGGCGAGGAGAGTGTGTTCCTCTGATGGTTTAATATACACGGAACATGTTACCAGCTGAACAGTATCAGTGAGGAGATTGTGTTCCGCTGATGGTTTCAAACACATGGGACATGTCACCAGGCGAACAGTATAAGTGAGGAGATTGTGTTCACCTGATGGTTTAAGACACACGGGACATGTTACCAGATGAACAGTATACGTGAGGAGAGTGTGTTCCCCTAATGTTTTAATAGACACGGGACATGTTACCAGGTGAACAGTATAAGTCAGGAGAGTGTGTTTCGCTGATGTTTAAATACACACGGTACATGTTACCAGGTGAACAGTATAAGTGAGCAGAGTGTGTTCCCCTGATTGTTTAATACACACGGGACATGTTACCAGGTGAACAGTATAAGTGAGGAGAGTGTGTTCCCCAGATTGTTTAATATACACGGGACATGTTACCAGGTGAGCAGTATAAGTGAGGAGAGTGTGTTCCCCTGATTGTTTAATACACACTGGACATGTTACCAGGTGAACAGTATAAGTGAGGAGAGTGTTTTCCCCTGATTGTTTAATACACACGGGACATGTTACCAGGTGAACAGTATAAGTGAGGAGAGTGTGTTCCCTGATGGTTTAATACACACGGGACATGTTACCAGGTGAACAGTATAAGTGAGGAGAGTGTTTTCCCCTGATTGTTTAATACACACGGGACATGTTACCAGGTGAACAGTATAAGTGAGGAGAGTGTGTTCCCTGATGGTTTAATACACACGGGACATGTTACCAGGTGAAGAGTATAAGTGAGGAGAGTGTGTTCCCCTGATTGTTTAATACACACAGGACATGTTACCAGGTGAACAGTATAAGTGAGGAGACTGTGTTCCACTGATGGTTTAATACATACGGGACATGTCAGCAGGTGAACAGTATATGTGAGGAGAGTGTGTTCCCCTGATGGTTTAACACGCACGGGACATGTTACTTGGTGAACAGTATAAGTGAGTAGAGTGTGTTCCCCTGATTGTTTAATACACACAGGACATGTTACCAGGTGAACAGTAGAAGTGAGGAGAGTGTTTTCCCCTGATAGTTTAATACACACGGGACATGTTACCAGGTGAACAGTATAAGTGAGGAGAGTGTGTTCCCTGATGGTTTAATACACACGGGACATCTTACCAGGTGAAGAGTATAATTGAGGAGAGTGTGTTCCCCTGATTGTTTAATACACACAGGACATGTTACCAGGTGAACAGTATAAGTGAGGAGAGTGTGTTCCCCTGATTGTTTAATACACACGGGACATGTTACCAGGTGAACAGTATAAGTGAGGAGAGTGTGTTCCCCAGATTGTTTAATATACACGGGACATGTCACCAGGTGAGCAGTATAAGTGAGGAGAGTGTGTTCCCCTGATTGTTTAATACACACTGGACATGTCACCAGGTGAACAGTATAAGTGAGGAGAGTGTGTTCCCCAGATTGTTTAATACACACGGGTCATGTTACCAGGTAAATAGTACAGGTGAGGAGACTGTGTTCCTTTGATGGTTTAATATACACGGGACATCTTACCAGGTGAACAGTATAAGTGAGGAGAGTGTGTTCCCCAGATTGTTTAATACACACGGGTCATGTTACCAGGTTAACAGTACAGGTGAGGAGACTGTGTTCCTTTGATGGTTTAATATACAAGGGACATGTTACCAGGTGAACAGTATAAGTGAGGAGAGTGTGTTCCCCAGATAGTTTAGTACACACGGGAAATGTTGCCAGGTGAACAGTATAAGTTAGGAGATGTGTTCCCCAGATTGTTTAATACACACGGGTCATGTTACCAGGTTAACAGTACAGGTGAGGAGACTGTGTTCCTTTGATGGTTTAATATGCAAGGGACATGTTACCAGGTGAACAGTATAAGTGAGCAGAGTGTGTTCCCCTGATGGTTTAAGACACACAGGACATGTTACCAGGTGAACAATATAAGTGAGGAGAGTGTGTTCCCCTGATTGTTTTTTATACACAGGACATGTTACCAGGTGAACAGTATAAGGGAGCAGAGTGTGTTCCCCTGATGGTTTAAGACACACGGTACATGTTACCAGGTGAACAGTATGAGTGAGGAGACTGTGTTCCCCTGATGGTTTAATATACACGGGACATGTTACCAGGTGAACAGGAAGGCGAGGAGAGTGTGTTCCTCTGATGGTTTAATATACACGGAACATGTTACCAGCTGAACAGTATCAGTGAGGAGATTGTGTTCCGCTGATGGTTTCAAACACATGGGACATGTCACCAGGCGAACAGTATAAGTGAGGAGATTGTGTTCACCTGATGGTTTAAGACACACGGGACATGTTACCAGATGAACAGTATACGTGAGGAGAGTGTGTTCCCCTAATGTTTTAATAGACACGGGACATGTTACCAGGTGAACAGTATAAGTCAGGAGAGTGTGTTTCGCTGATGTTTTAATACACACGGTACATGTTACCAGGTGAACAGTATAAGTGAGCAGAGTGTGTTCCCCTGATTGTTTAATACACACGGGACATGTTACCAGGTGAACAGTATAAGTGAGGAGAGTGTGTTCCCCAGATTGTTTAATATACACGGGACATGTTACCAGGTGAGCAGTATAAGTGAGGAGAGTGTGTTCCCCTGATTGTTTAATACACACTGGACATGTTACCAGGTGAACAGTATAAGTGAGGAGAGTGTTTTCCCCTGATTGTTTAATACACACGGGACATGTTACCAGGTGAACAGTATAAGTGAGGAGAGTGTGTTCCCTGATGGTTTAATACACACGGGACATGTTACCAGGTGAACAGTATAAGTGAGGAGAGTGTTTTCCCCTGATTGTTTAATACACACGGGACATGTTACCAGGTGAACAGTATAAGTGAGGAGAGTGTGTTCCCTGATGGTTTAATACACACGGGACATGTTACCAGGTGAAGAGTATAAGTGAGGAGAGTGTGTTCCCCTGATTGTTTAATACACACAGGACATGTTACCAGGTGAACAGTATAAGTGAGGAGACTGTGTTCCACTGATGGTTTAATACATACGGGACATGTCAGCAGGTGAACAGTATATGTGAGGAGAGTGTGTTCCCCTGATGGTTTAACACGCACGGGACATGTTACTTGGTGAACAGTATAAGTGAGTAGAGTGTGTTCCGCTGTTGGTTTAATATACCCGGGACATGTCAGCAGGTGAACAGTATAAGTGAGGAGAGTGTGTTCCCCTGATGGTTTAATATACCCGGGACATGTCAGCAGGTGAACAGTATAATTGAGG
Source organism: Heterodontus francisci (assembly GCF_036365525.1). Taxonomy (NCBI): domain Eukaryota; kingdom Metazoa; phylum Chordata; class Chondrichthyes; order Heterodontiformes; family Heterodontidae; genus Heterodontus; species Heterodontus francisci. Next base: position 4,028,238 of record NW_027140332.1, read on the forward strand.
AGATTGTGTTCCCCTGATTGTTTAATACACACGGGACATGTTACCAGGTGAACAGTATAAGTGAGGAGAGTGTGTTCCCCTGATGGTTTAATACACACGGGACATGTCACCAGGTGAACAGTATAAGTGAGGAGAGTGAGCTCCCCTGATTGTTTAATACACACGGGACATTTCACCAGGTGAACATTATAAGTGAGGAGAGTGTGTTCCCCTGATTGTTTTTTATAGAAGGGACATGTAACCAGGTGAAAAGTGTAAGTGAGGAGAGTGTGTTCCCCGGATGGTTTAAAACATACGGGACATGTTACCAGGTGAACAGTATATGTGAGGAGAGTGTGTTCCCCTGATGGTTTAACACGCACGGGACATGTTACTAGGTGAACAGTATAAGTGAGGAGAGTGTGTTCCGCTGATGGTTTAATATACCCGGGACATGTCAGCAGGTGAACAGTATAAGTGAGGAGAGTGTGTTCCCCTGATGGTTTAATATACCCGGGACATGTCAGCAGGTGAACAGTATAATTGAGGAGATTGTGTTCCCCTGATTGTTTAATACACACGGGACATGTCACCAGGTGAACAGTATAAGTGAGGAGTGTGTGTTCCCCTGATGGTTTAATACACACGGGGCATGTCACCAGGTGAACAGTATAAGTGAGGAGAGTGAGTTCCCCTGATTGTTTAATACACACGGGACATGTCACCAGGTGAACAGTATAAGTGAGGAGAGTGTGTTCCCCTGATGGTTTAATACGCACGGGACATGTCACCAGGTGAACAGTATAAGTGAGGAGAGTGTGTTCCCCTGATGGTTTAATACACACGGGACATGTCACCAGGTGAACAGTATAAGTGAGGAGAGTGCGTTCCCCTGATGGTTTAATACACACGGGACATGTCACCAGGTGAACAGTATAAGTGAGGAGAGTGTGTTCCCCTGATGGTTTAATACACACGGGACATGTCACCAGGTGAACAGTATAAGTGAGGAGAGTGTGTTCCCCTGATGGTTTAATACACACGGGACATTTCACCAGGTGAACATTATAAGTGAGGAGAGTGTGTTCCCCTGATTGTTTTTTATAGAAGGGACATGTAACCAGGTGAACAGTGTAAGTGAGGAGAGTGTGTTCCCCGGATGGTTTAAAACATAAGGGACATGTTACCAGGTGAACAGTATAAGTGAGGAGAGTGTGTTCCCCAGATTGTTTAATACACACGGGTCATGTTACCAGGTAAACAGTACAGGTGAGGAGACTGTGTTCCTTTGATGGTTTAATATACACGGGACATCTTACCAGGTGAACAGTATAAGTGAGGAGAGTGTGTTCCCCAGATTGTTTAATACACACGGGTCATGTTACCAGGTTAACAGTACAGGTGAGGAGACTGTGTTCCTTTGATGGTTTAATATACAAGGGACATGTTACCAGGTGAACAGTATAAGTGAGCAGAGTGTGTTCCCCTGATGGTTTAATATGCACAGGACATGGCTTTAGGTGAACAGTATAAGTGAGGAGAGTGTGTTCCCCTGATGGTTTAATATACACGGGGCATGTTACCAGGTGAACTGTATAAGAGAGGAGAGTGTGTTCCCCTGATAGTTTAATACACACGGGACATGTTACCAGGTGAACAGTATAAGTGAGGAGAGTGTGTTCCCTGATGGTTTAATACACACGGGACATGTTACCAGGTGAAGAGTATAAGTGAGGAGAGTGTGTTCCCCTGATTGTTTATTACACACAGGACATTTCACCAGGTGAACAGTATAAGTGAGGAGACTGTGTTCCACTGATGGTTTAATATACACGGGACATCTTCCCAGGTGAACAGTATAAGTGAGCAGAGTGTGTTCCCCTGATTGTTTAATACACACGGGTCATGTTACCAGGTAAACAGTACAGGTGAGGAGACTGTGTTCCTTTGATGGTTTAATATACACGGGACATCTTACCAGGTGAACAGTATAAGTGAGCAGAGTGTGTTCCCCTGATGGTTTAAGACACACGTTACATGTTACCAGGAGAACAGTTTTAGTGAGGAGACTGTGTTCCCCTGATGGTTTAATATACACGGAACATGTTACCAGACGAACAGTATAAGTGAGGAGAGTGTGTTCCCCTGATGTTTTAATACACACGGGACATGTTACCAGGTGAACAGTATACGTGAGGAGAGTGTGTTCCCCTAATGTTTTAATAGACACGGGACATGTTACCAGGTGAACAGTATAAGTCAGGAGAGTGTGTTTCGCTGATGTTTTAATACACACGGTACATGTTACCAGGTGAACAGTATAAGTGAGGAGAGAGTGTTCCCCTGACTGCTTAATACACACTGGACATGTTACCAGGTGAAAAGTATAAGTGAGGAGAGTGTGTTCCCCTGATTGTTTAATACACACTGGACATGTTATCAGGTGAAAAGTATAAGTGAGGAGAGTGTGTTCCCCTGATTGTTTAATACACACTGGACATGTTACCAGGTGAACAGTATAAGTGAGGAGAGTGTGTTCCCCTGATGGTTTAATACACACGGGACATGTTACCAGGTGAACAGTATAAGTCAGGAGAGTGTGTTTCGCTGATGTTTTAATACACACGGTACATGTTACCAGGTGAACAGTATAAGTGAGGAGAGAGTGTTCCCCTGACTGCTTAATACACACTGGACATGTTACCAGGTGAAAAGTATAAGTGAGGAGAGTGTGTTCCCCTGAATGTTTAATACACACTGGACATGTTATCAGGTGAAAAGTATAAGTGAGGAGAGTGTGTTCCCCTGATTGCTTAATACACACTGGACATGTTACCAGGTGAACAGTATAAGTGAGGAGAGTCTGTTCCCCTGATGGTTTAATACTCACGGGACATGTTACCAGGTGAACAGTATAAGTGAGGACATTGTGTTCCCCTGATGGTTTAATACACACGGGACATGTTACCAGTTGAACAGTATAAGTGAGGAGAGTGTGTTCCCTAGATTGTTTAATATACACAGGACATGTTACCAGGTGAACAGTATAAGTGAGGAGATTGTGTTCCCCTGATGGTTTTATACACACGGGACATGTTACCAGGTGAAGAGTATAAGTGAGGAGAGTGTGTTCCCCTGATTGTTTAATATACACAGGACATGTTACCAGGTGAACAGTATAAGTGAGGAGACTGTGTTCCACTGATGGTTTGATATACACGGGACATCTTCCCAGGTGAACAGTATAAGTGAGGAGAGTGTTTTCCCCTGATTGTTTAATACACAAGGGACATGTTACCAGGTGAACAGTATAAGTGAGGAGAGTGTGTTCCCCTGATTGTTTAATACATAAGGGACATGTTACCAGATGAACAGTATAAGTGAGGAGAGTGTGCTCCCCTGATTGTTTAATACACAAGGGACATGTCACCAGGTGAACAGTATAAGTGAGGAGAGTGTGTTCCCCTGATTGTTTTTTATACACAGGACATGTTACCAGATGAACAGTATAAGTGAGGAGAGTGTGCTCCCCTGATTGTTTAATACACAAGGGACATGTTACCAGGTGAACAGTATAAGGGAGCAGAGTGTGTTCCCCTGATTGTTTAATACACAAGGGACATGTCACCAGGAGAACAGTATAAGTGAGGCGACTGTGTTCCCCTGATTGTTTAATATACACAGGATATGTTACCATTTGAAAAGTATAAGTGAGGAGAGTGTGTTCCCCTGATGGTTTAATACACACGGGACATGTTACCAGGTGAAGAGTATAAGTGAGGAGAGTGTGTTCCCCTGATTGTTTAATGCACACGGGACATGTTACCAGGTGAACAGTATAAGTGAGGAGAGTGTGTTCCCCTGATGGTTTAATATACACGAGACATGTCAGCAGGTGAACTGTATAGGTGAGGAGACTGTGTTCCACTGAAAGTTTAATAGACACGGGACATGTTACCAGATGATCAGTATAAGTGAGGAGAGGGTGTTCCCCTGATGTTTTAATACACACGGGACATGTTACCAGATGAACAGTATAAGTGAGGAGAGTGTGTTCCCCTAATGTTTTAATAGACACGGGACAAGTTACCAGGTGAACAGTATAAGTGAGGAGAGTGTGTTCCCCTGATGGTTTAGTATACACGAGACATGTTACCAGGTGAACAGTATAAGTGAGTAAAGTGTGTTCCCCTGATTGTTTAACACGCACGGGACATGTTACCAGGTGAACAGTATAAGAGAGGAGAGTGTGTTCCCCTGATTGTTTAATACTCACGGGACATGTTACCAGGTGAACAGTGTAAGTGAGGAGAGTGTGTTCCCCTGATGGTTTAATATACACGAGACATGTTACCAGGTGAACAGTATAAGTGAGGAGAGTGTGTTCCCCTGATGTTTTAATACACACGGGACATGTTATCAGATGAACAGTATAAGTGAGGAGAGTGTGTTCCCCTAATGTTTTAATAGACACGGGACAAGTTACCAGGTGAACAGTATAAGTGAGGCGAGTGTGTTCCCCAGATTGTTTAATATACACAGGACATCTTACCAGGTGAACAGTATAAGTGAGGAGAGTGTGTTTCGCTGATGTTTTAATACTCACGGGACATGTTAAGAGGTGAACAGTTTAAGTGAGGAGAGTGTGTTTCGCTGATGTTTTAATACACACGGGACATGTTACCAGGTGAACAGTATAAGTGAGGAGAGTGTGTTCCCCTGTTTGTTTAATACACACGGGACATGTTACCAGGTGAACAGTGTAAGTGAGCTGAGTGTGTTCCCCTGATGGTTTAATATACACGAGACATTTTACCAGGTGAACAGTATAAGTGAGGAGAGTGTGTTCCCCTGTTTGTTTAATACACACGGGACATGTTACCAGGTGAACAGTGTAAGTGAGCTGAGTGTGTTCCCCTGATGGTTTAATATACACGAGACATTTTACCAGGTGAACAGTAAAGTGAGGAGAGTGTGTTCCCCAGATTGTTTAATACACACGGGACATGTTACCAGGTGAACAGTATAAGTGAGCTGAGTGTGTTCCCCTGATGTTTTAATACACACGGGACATGTTACCAGGTGAACAGTATAAGTGAGCTGAGTGTGTTCCCCTGATGTTTTAATACACACGGGACATGTTACCAGGTGAACAGTATAAGTGAGGAGAGGGTGTTCCCCTCATGTTTTAATACACACGGGACATGTTACCAGATGAACAGTATAAGTGAGGAGAGTGTGTTCCCCTAATGTTTTAATAGACACGGGACAAGTTAACAGGTGAACAGTATAAGTGAGGAGAGTGTGTTCCCCTGATGGTTTAATATACACAGGACATGTTCCCAGGTGAGCAGTATAAGTGAAGAGAGTGTGTTCCTCTGATTGTTTAATATACACGGGACATGTTACCAGGTGAACAGTTTAAGTGAGGAGAGTGTGTTTCGCTGATGTTTTAATACACACGGGACATGTTACCTGGTGAACAGTGTAAGTGAGGAGAGGGTGTTCCCCTGATGGTTTAATATACACGAGACATGTTACCAGGTGAACAGTATAAGTGAGGAGAGTGTGTTCGTCTGATTGTTTAATATACAAGGGACATGTTACCAGGTGAACAGTTTAAGTGAGGAGAGTGTGTTTCGCTGATGTTTTAATACACACGGGACATGTTACCTGGTGAACAGTGTAAGTGAGGAGAGTGTGTTCCCCTGATGGTTTAATATACACGAGACATGTTACCAGGTGAACAGTATAAGTGAGGAGAGTGTGTTCCCCTGATTGTTTAATACACACGGGACATGTTACCAGGTGAACAGTGTAAGTGAGGAGAGTGTGTTCCCCTGATGGTTTAATATACACGAGACATGTTACCAGGTGAACAGTATAAGTGAGGAGAGTGTGTTCCCCTGATTGTTTAAAACACACGGGACATGTTACCAGGTGAACAGTTTAAGTTAGGAGAGTGTGTTCCCCAGATTGTTTAATGTACACAGGACATGTTCCCAGGTGAGCAGTATAAGTGAGGAGAGTGTGTTCCTCTGATTGTTTAATATACAGGGGACATGTTACCAGGTGAACAGTATAAGTGAGGAGAGTGTGTTTCGCTGATGTTTTAATACACACGGGACATGTTACCAGGTGAACAGTATAAGTGAGCTGAGTGTGTTCCCCTGATGGTTTAATATACACGAGACATTTTACCAGGTGAACAGTATAAGTGAGGAGAATGTGTTTCGCTGATGTTTTAATACACACGGGACATGTTAACAGGTGAACAGTGTAAGTGAGCTGAGTGTGTTCCCCTGATGGTTTAATATACACGAGACATTTTACCAGGTGAACAGTATAAGTGAGGAGAGTGTGTTCCCCAGATTGTTTAATACACACGGGACATGTTACCAGGTGAACAGTATAAGTGAGCTGAGTGTGTTCCCCTGATGTTTTAATACACACGGGACATGTTGCCAGGTGAACAGTATAAGTGAGGAGAGTGTGTTCCCCTAATGTTTTAATAGACACGGGACAAGTTAACAGGTGAACAGTATAAGTGAGGAGAGTGTGTTCCCCTGATGGTTTAATATACACAGGACATGTTCCCAGGTGAGCAGTATAAGTGAAGAGAGTGTGTTCCTCTGATTGTTTAATATACACGGGACATGTTACCAGGTGAACAGTTTAAGTGAGGAGAGTGTGTTTCGCTGATGTTTTAATACACACGGGACATGTTACCTGGTGAACAGTGTAAGTGAGGAGAGTGTGTTCCCCTGATGGTTTAATATACACGAGACATGTTACCAGGTGAACAGTATAAGTGAGGAGAGTGTGTTCGTCTGATTGTTTAATATACAAGGGACATGTTACCAGGTGAACAGTTTAAGTGAGGAGAGTGTGTTTCGCTGATGTTTTAATACACACAGGACATGTTACCTGGTGAACAGTGTAAGTGAGGAGAGTGTGTTCCCCTGATTGTTTAATACACACGGGACATGTTACCAGGTGAACAGTGTAAGTGAGGAGAGTGTGTTCCCCTGATGGTTTAATATACACGAGACATGTTACCAAGTGAACAGTATAAGTGAGGAGAGTGTGTTCCCCTGATTGTTTAATACACACGGGACATGTTACCAGGTGAACAGTATAAGTGAGGAGAGTGTGTTCCCCAGATTGTTTAATATACACAGGACATGTTCCCAGGTGAGCAGTATAAGTGAGGAGAGTGTGTTCCTCTGATTGTTTAATATACAGGGGACATGTTACCAGGTGAACAGTATAAGTGAGGAGAGTGTGTTTCGCTGATGTTTTAATACACACGGGACATGTTACCAGGTGAACAGTGTAAGTGAGCTGAGTGTGTTCCCCTGATGGTTTAATATACACGAGACATTTTACCAGGTGAACAGTATAAGTGAGGAGAGTGTGTTTCGCTGATGTTTTAATACACACGGGACATGTTACCAGGTGAACAGTTTAAGTGAGGAAAGTGTGTTTCGCTGATGTTTTAATACACACGGGACATGTTACCAGGTGAACAGTTTAAGTGAGGAGAGTGTGTTTCGCTGATGTTTTAATACACACGGGACATGTTACCAGGTGAACAGAATAAGTGAGGCGAGTGTGTTCCCCAGATTGTTTAATATACACAGGACATGTTCCCAGGTGAGCAGTATAAGTGAGGAGAGTGTGTTCCTCTGATTGTTTAATATACACGGGACATGTTACCAGGTGAACAGTATAAGTGAGGAGAGTGTGTTTCGCTGATGTTTTAATACACACGGGACATGTTACCAGGTGAACAGTTTAAGTGAAGAGAGTGTGTTTCGCTGATGTTTTAATACACACGGGACATGTTACCAGGTGAACAGTATAAGTGAGGCGAACGTGTTCCCCAGATTGTTTAATATACACGGGACATGTTACCAGGTGAACCGTATAAGTGAGGAGAGTGTGTTCCCCTGTTTGTTTAATACACACGGGACATGTTACCAGGTGAACAGTATAAGTGAGCAGAGTGTGTTCCCCTGATGGTTTTATATACACGAGACATGTTACCAGGTGAACAGTGTAAGTGAGGAGAGTGTGTTCCCCAGATTGTTTAATACACACGGGACATGTTACCAGGTGAACAGTATATGTGAGCTGAGTGTGTTCCCCTGATGTTTTAATACACACGGGACATGTTGCCAGGTGAACAGTATAAGTGAGGAGAGTGTGTTCCCCAGATTGTTTAATACACACGGGACATGTTACCAGGTGAACAGTATAAGTGAGGAGAGGGTGCTCCCCTCATGTTTTAATACACACGGGACATGTTACCAGATGAACAGTATAAGTGAGGAGAGTGTGTTGCCCTGATGGTTTAATATACACGAGACATGTTACCAGATGAACAGTATAAGTGAGGAGAGTGTCTTTCCCTGATGTTTTAATACACACGGGACATGTTACCATGTGAACAGTATAAGTGAGGAGAGTGTGTTCCCCTAATGTTTTAATAGACACTGGACATATTACCAGGTTAACAGTATAAGTGAGGAGAGTGTGTTCCCCTGATGGCTTAATATACACGAGACATATTACCAGGTGAACAGTATAAGTGAGGAGAGTGTGTTCCCCTGATTGTTTAATACACACAGACATGTTACCAGGTGAAAAGTATAAGTGAGGAGAGTGTGTTCCCCTGATTGTTTAATACACACAGACATGTTACCAGGTGAACAGTATAAGTGAGGAGAGTGTGTTCCCCTGATGGTTCAATATACACGGGACATGTTACCAGGTGAACAGTAAAGTGAGGAGAGTGTGTTCCCCTGATGGTTTAATATATACGGGACATGTCACCAGGTGAACAGTATAAGTGAGGAGAGTGTGTTCCCCTGATTGTTTAATACACACAGATATGTTACCAGGTGAACAGTATAAGTGAGGAGAGTGTGTTCCCCTGATGGTTCAATATACACGGGACATGTTACCAGGTGAACAATATAGTGAGGAGAGTGTGTTCCCCTGATGGTTTAATATATACGGGACATGTCACCAGGTGAACAGTATAAGGGAGGAAGTGTTTTCCCCTGTTTGTTTAATATACACGGGACATGTTACAAGGTGAACAGTAAAGTGAGGAGAGTGTGTTCCCCTGATGGTTCAATATACACGGGACATGTTACCAGATGAACAGTAAAGTGAGGAGAGTGTGTTCCCCTGATGGTTTAACACACACAGACATGTTACCAGGTGAACAGTAAAGTGAGGAGAGTGTGTTCCCCTGATTGCTTAACACACACAGACATGTTACCAGGTGAACAGTATAAGTGAGGAGAGTGTGTTCCCCTGGTGGTTTAATACAAACCGGACATGTCACGAGGTGAACAGTATAAGTGAGGAGAGTGTGTTCCCCTGTTTGTTTAATATACACGGGACATGTTACCAGGAGAACAGTATAAGTGAGGGGAGTGCTTTCCCCTGATGGTTTAATATTCACGGGACATGTTACCAGGTGAACAGTATAAGTGAGCAGAATGTTTTCGCCTGATGGTTTAATATACACAGGACATGTTACCAGGTGAACAGTATAAGTGAGGAGAGTGTGTTCCCCTGTTTGTTTATTATACACGGGACATGTCACCAGGTGAACAGTATAAGTGAGGAGAGTGTGTTCCCCTGTTTGTTTAATATACACAGGACATGTTACCAGGTGAACAGTATAAGTGAGGAGAGTGTGTTCCCCTGATTGTTTAATATACACGGGACATGTTAGCAGGTGAACAGTATAAGTGAGGAGAGTGTGTTCCCCTGATTGTTTAATGCACACGGGACATGTTACCAGGTGAACAGTATAAGTGAGGAGAGTGTGTTCCCCTGATTGTTTAATACGCACGGGACATGTCACCAGGTGAACAGTATAAGTGAGCAGAATGTTTTCGCCTGATGGTTTAATATACACAGGACATGTTACCAGGTGATCAGTATAAGTGAGGAGAGTGTGTTCCCCTGTTTGTTTATTATACACGGGACATGTCACCAGGTGAACAGTATAAGTGAGGAGAGTGTGTTCCCCTGTTTGTTTAATATACACAGGACCTGTTACCAGGTGAACAGTATAAGTGAGGAGAGTGTGTTCCCCTGATTGTTTAATACACACGGGACATGTTACCAGATGAACAGTATAAGTGAGGAGAGTGTGTTCCCCTGATGGTTTAATATAGACGGGACATGTTGACAGGTGAATAGTATAAGTGAGGAGAGTGTGTTCCCCTGATAGTTTAATATACACAGGACATGTTACCAGGTGAACAGTATAAGTGAGGAGAGTGTGTTCCCCTGATGGTTTAATATAGACGGGACATGTTGACAGGTGAACAGTATAAGTGAGGAGAGTGTGTTCCCCTGATAGTTTAATATACACAGGACATGTTACCAGGTGAACAGTATAAGTGAGGAGAGTGTGTTCCCCTGATGGTTTAATATAGACGGGACATGTTGACAGGTGAACAGTATAAGTGAGGAGAGTGTGTTCCCCTGATGGTTTAATATAGACGGGACATGTTGACAGGTGAACAGTATAAGTGAGGAGAGTGTGTTCCCCTGATAGTTTAATATACACGGGACATGTTACCAGGCGAACAGAATAAGTGAGGAGATTGTGATCCCCTGATGGTTTAATACACACGGGACATGTTACCAGGTGAACAGTATAAGTGAGGAGACTGTGTTCCCCTGATGGTTTAATATAGACGGGACATGTTGACAGGTGAACAGTATAAGTGAGGAGAGTGTGTTCCCCTGATAGTTTAATATACACAGGACATGTTACCAGGTGAACATTATAAGTGAGGAGAGTGTGTTCCCCTGATTGTTTAATACACACGGGACATGTTACCAGATGAACAGTATAAGTGAGGAGAGTGTGTTCCCCTGATGGTTTAATATAGACGGGACATGTTGACAGGTGAACAGTATAAGTGAGGAGAGTGTGTTCCCCTGATAGTTTAATATACACGGGACATGTTACCAGGCGAACAGAATAAGTGAGGAGATTGTGATCCCCTGATGGTTTAATACACACGGGACATGTTACCAGGCAAACAGTTTAAGTGAGGAGACTGTGTTCCCCTGATTTTTTAATGCACGCGGGACATGTCACCAGGTGAACAGTATAAGTGAGCAGAATGTTTTCGCCTGATGGTTTAATATACACAGGACATGTTACCAGGTTAACAGTATAAGTGAGGAGAGTGTGTTCCCCTGTTTGTTTATTATACACGGGACATGTCACCAGGTGAACAGTATAAGTGAGGAGAGGGGTTTCCCCTGATTGTTTAATACACACGGACATTTTACCAGGTGAACAGTATAAGTGAGGAGAGTGTGTTCCACTGATGGTTTAATATACACGGGACATGTTACCAGGTGAACAGTCGAAGTGAGGAGAGTTTGTTCCCCTGATTGTTTAATACTGACGGGACATGTTACCTGGTGAACAGTATAAGTGAGGAGAGTGTGTTCCCCTGATGGTTTAATATACATGGGACATGTTACCAGGTGAACAGTATAAGTGAGGTGAGTGTGTTCCCCTGATGGTTTAATACACACGGGACATGTTACCTGGTGAACAGTATAAGTGAGGAGAGTGTGTTCCCCTGATGGTTTAATATACATGGGACATGTTACCAGGTGAACAGTATAAGTGAGGAGAGTGTGTTCCCCTGATTGGTTTATTATACATGGGACATGTTACCAGGTGAACAGTATAAGTGAGGTGAGTGTGTTCCCCTGATGCTTTAATACACACGGGACATGTTACCTGGTGAACAGTATAAGTGAGGAGAGTGTGTTCCCCTGATGGTTTAATATACATGGGACATGTTACCAGGTGAACAGTATAAGTGAGGAGAGTGTGTTCCCCTGATGGTTTATTATACATGGGACATGTTACCAGGTGAACAGTATAAGTGAGGAGAGTGTGTTCCCCTGATGGTTTAATATACATGGGACATGTTACCAGGTGAACAGTATAAGTGAGGAGAATGTGTTCCCCTGATGGTTTAATATACACGGGACATGTTACCAGATGAACAATATAAGTGAGGAGAGTGTGTTCCCCTGATTGTTTAATATACACAGGACATGTTACCTGGTGAACAATATAAGTGAGGAGAGTGTGTTCCCCTGATTGTTTAATATACACAGGACATGTTACCAGGTGAACAATATAAGTGAGGAGAGTGTGTTCCCCTGATTGTTTAATACTGACGGGATGGGAGTGGGGGAGGGCAGTGGGGGAGTGGAGTGGGAGTGGAGTGGGGGAATGGAGTGGGAGGGGAGTGGGGGAGTGCAGTGGGAGGCGGCTGGGAGGGGGAGTGGGAGGCGAGTGGGAGGGGGAGTGGGAGGGGTAGTGGGAGGGGAGGAGGTAGGGGAGAGGAGGAGGGGAGGGGGGAAGGGGAAGGGTGAGGGTGAGGGGATTGCGATGGGAGGGGGTAGGTGAGCGTTAAGGGGAGTGGGAGAGGGGAGTGAGGGAGTGAGGGAGGGGAGTGGGGAAGTGGCAGGGGTAGGGGAGTGGGAGTGGGAGATGGGTGGCGGACGGGTGTGGGAAGTGGGTGGAGGCGGGGTTGGGAAGGTGAGTGGGGAGGGGAGTGGGGGAGGGGAGTGGAAGGGGGTGTTGGAGAGGTTGGGAAGGTTTGTGGGGGAGGGGAGTGGGGAAGGGGGTGGGGGAGGGGAGTGGGGAAGGGGTGGGGGAGGGGCTGGGAAGGTGATTGGGGGAGGGTAGTGGGGGCGGGTTGTTCGGGAGGGGAGTGGTGGAGTGGTATGCAGGAGGGGATTGGGAGAGGGGAGAGGGGGAGGGAAGTGGGGGATCGGAGTGGGAAGGGGGTGGGGGAGGGGTTGGGAAGGTGATTGGGGGAGGGGTCTGGGGGAGGGGTGTGCGGGTGGGGAGGGGGGGAATTGATTGGGAAGGGGAGTGGGGGAGGGGAGAGGAGGGGAGTAGGGGTGGCAGTGGGAGAGGGGAGTGGGAAGGGGAGTGGAGTAGGGGAGAGGAGGGTAGGAGGGTAGAGTAGGGGAGGAGGGGAGAGGAGGGGAGTAGGGCGGAGGGGATGGGAGAGGAGAGTGGGAAGAGGAGTGGTGGAGGGGAGAGGAGGGGAGTCGGGTAGGCTGTGGGAGATTGGAGTGGGAAGGGTAGTGGGGGAGGGAAGAGGTGGGGAGAGGAGGCTGTGAGAGAGGGGAATGGCAAGTGGAGTGTTGAGGGGAGAGGATGGGAATGGGGAGGCTGTGGGAGAGGGGCGTGGTAAGCGGAAGGTGGAGGGGAGCGGAGGGAGGAGAGGGGTAGCGAGTGGGAGTGGCAGAGGGAAGTGAGTGAAGGGAGTGTGGGAGGGTTGAAGGGGAGCGGAGTGGAGGAAGGATGTGGGGGACAGTGAGTGGGTGAGGGGAGTGGGACAGGGGATTGGAAAGGGAGTGGGAAAGGGTAGTGGGGGAGGGGAGTGGAAGCGGAGTGGGGAGTGGAGTGGAAGGGGAGTGGGGGAGGGGAGTGGAAGCGGAGTGGGGAGTGGAGTGGAAGGGGATTGGGGGGGGAGTGGAAGGGGATTGGGGGGGGAGTGGAAGGGGGGAATGGGAGTGGAGGAGGGGGAGTGGGGGAGGGGGTGTGGGGGAGTGGGGTGGTGGAGGGGAGTGGGGGAGTGGGGGAGTGGGGGAGGGGAGTGTGGGAGGGGTGTGGGGAGGGGACTGGGGGAGCGAAGTGGAAAGGAGAGTGGGTGAGGGGAGTGGGACAGCAGAGTGGAAGGGGAGTGGGAAAGGGTAGTGGGGGAGGGGAGTGGAAGCGGAGTGGGGAGGGGAGTGGAAGGGGATTTGGGGAGTGGAGTGGAAGGGGATTGGGGGGGGGAGGGGAATGGAAGGGGAGTGGGGGAGGTGAGTGGAAGGGGAGTGGGGGGGAGTGGAGTGGAAGGGGAGTGGGGGAGGGGAGTGGGGGAGGGGAGTGGAAGTGGAGTGGGCGAGCAAAGTTGGAAGGACTGTGGGAGGGGAGTTTGAGGGGAGTTGGAAGGGGAGTGGGGGGGAGTGGAGTGGAAGGGGAGTGGGGGAGGGGAGTGGAAGCGGAGTAGGGAGGGGAGTGGAAGGGGGAGGAGGATTGGAGGAGGGGGCGAGGGCGAGGGGGTGGGGGAGTGGAGTGGTGGAGGGGAGTGGGGGAGTGGGGGAGGGGAGTGTGGGAGGGGCGTGGGGAGGGGACTGCGGGAGCGAAGTGGAAAGGAGAGTGGGTGAGTGGAGTGGGACAGGGGAGTGGAAAGGGAGTGGGAAAGGGTAGTGGGGGAGGGGAGTGTAAGCGGAGTGGGGAGGGAGTGGAAGGGGGGAATGGGAGTGGAGGAGGGGGAGTGGGGGAGGGGAGTGTGGGAGGGGCGTGGGGAGGGGACTGGGGGAGCGAAGTGGAAAGGAGAGTGGGTGAGGGGAGTGGGACAGCAGAGTGGAAGGGGAGTGGGAAAGGGTAGTGGGGGAGGGGAGTGGAAGCGGAGTGGGGAGGGGAGTGGAAGGGGATTTGGGGAGTGGAGTGGAAGGGGATTGGGGGGGGGAGGGGAATGGAAGGGGAGTGGGGGAGGGGAGTGGGGGAGGGGAGTGGAAGGGGAGTGGGCGAGCAAAGTGGGAAGGAGAGTGGGGGAGGGGAGTGGAGGTGGGATTTTGGGGACTGGAGTGGGGTTGAGGAGTGTGGGAGGGGAGTGATGTAGGGTAGTGGTGGAGGGTGGTTGGGGCAGGGGAGTTGGGGAGGGTCGTGTGTTAGGGGAATGGGGAGGAGGTTTGGGGAGCGGAATGGAGGAGCGAAGTTTGGGAGGCGAGTGGGGAGGGGAGTGGAAGGGGAGTGGGTGAGCGAAGTGGGAAGGAGAGTGGGGGAGGGGTGTGGGAAGGGGAGTGGGGGAGGGGAGTTGGAAGGGGAGTGGGGGAGGGGAGTTGGAAGGGGAGTGGGGGAGGGGAGTGGGGAAGTGGGGGAGCGAAGTGGGAAGGAGAGTGGGGGAGGGGAGTGCGAAGGAGAGTGGGGGAGGGGAATGCGAAGGAGAGTGGGGGAGGGGAGTGCGTAGGGGTGTGGGAAGGGGAGTGAGGGAGGGGAGTGGGAATGGGAGTGGGGGAGGGGAGTGGAAGGGCAGTGGGGGCGGGGAGTGGAGTAGTGGAGAGGAGAGGAGTGCAGAGGAGGAGAGTGGGGTCGTGGAGTTGGGGAGGGGATTGGGAAGGGGAGTGGGGAGGAGAGAGGAGGGGGAGAGGAGAGGGGTAGAGAGTGGGAGTGGTGGAGGGAAGTGGGGGAGGAGAGTGTGGGAGGAGAGAAGGGAAGGGTACTGGGGTAGGGGAGTGGGAGTGGGGTGTGGAGAAGTGGAGTGGGGGTGGGGTGAGGTGCAGGGGCGTGGGTGTGTGGGGGGAGTGGGGTAGGGGAGTTGGTGAGGGGTGTGGAGGAAGGGAGTGGGTGTGTGTAGGGGAGTGGGGTCGGGGAGTGGGTGTGGGGTGTGGAGGAGGGGAGTGGGGGAGGAGATTGGGGAGGGGAGTGGGGGAGGGGAGTGGGGGAGGAGCGTGGAGTAGGGGAGTGGTGGAGGGGAGTGGGGTAGGGGAATGGGGGAGGGGGGTTGGGGAGCGGAGTGGAGTAAGGACGTTTGGGAGGGGAGTGGGGGAGGGGAGTGATTTAGGGGAGTGGTGGAGGGGTGTGGGGTAGGGGAATTGGGGCGGGGAGTGGGCAAGGGGAGCTGGGGAGCGCAGTGGTGTAGGGGAGTCGGGGAGTGAGTTTGGGGAGGGGAGTGCGGTAGGGACGTGGGGGTGGAGAGTGGGGGTGAGCGGGGGAGAGGAGAGGGATAGGGGAGTGGGGGATGTGTGTGGGAGGGAGTTGGGCAGGGGAATGGGTGTGGGAAGTTGGGGAGGGGAGTGGGGGATGGGAGTTAGGGAGGGGAGTGGGGGAGGTGAGTGGGAGGGAGTTGGTGGGGGGAGTTGGAAGGGGAGTGGGTGGGGTGTGGGGGAGGGGCGTAGAAGGAATCTGGGGGAGGGGAGTGGAAATGGTGTGGAGGAGGGGAGTGGGGGAGGGGATGTGGGGAGGGGAGTGGGGGAGGGGAGTGCGGGTGGGGAGTGGAAGGGGAGTGGGGGAGGGGAGTGGGAAGGAGAGTGGGGGAGGGGAGTTGGAAGGGGAGAGGGAAGGGGAGTGGAAATGGAGTGGGGTAGGGGGTGGGGGAGGGGTGTGGGTATGGGGAGTAGGGGAGGGGAGTGGAGGAGGAGATTTGGGGACGGGAGTGGGGTTGGGGAGTGGGGGAGGGGTGTGATGTAGAGTAGTGGTGGAGGGGGTTGGGGCGGGGAGTTGGGGAGGGGAGTGGGGTAGGGGAATGGGGAGGGGGGTTGGGGAGCGGAATGGAGGAGGGAAGTTTATGAGGCGAGTGGGGGAGGGGAGTGGAGAGGAGTGGAGAGGAGGGGAGTGGGGGAGGGGTGTGATGTCGGGTAGTGGTGGAGGGGGGTTGGGGAGGGGAGTTGGGGAGGGGAGTGGGGTAGGGGAATGGGGAGGGGGGTTGGGGAGCGGAATGGAGGAGGGAAGTTTGGGAGGCATGTGGGGGAGGGGAGTGGAGAGGAGTGGAGAGGAGGGGAGTGGGGGAGGGGATTGGGAAGGGGAGTGGGGAGGAGAGATGAGGGGGAGAGGAGAGGGGTAGAGAGTGGGAGTGGTGGAGGGAAGTGGGGGAGGAGATTGTGGGAGGAGAGAAGGAGAGAGGACTGGGGTAGGGGAGTGGGTGTGGGGAGTGGTGCAGGGGATTGGGTGTGTGAAGGGGAGTGGGGTAGGGGAGTGGGAGTGGAGTGTGGAGGAAGGGAGTGGGTGTGTGGAGGGGAGTGGGGGAGGTGAGTGCGGGAGGGGAGTGGGGGAGGGATTTGGGGGAGGGCAGATGGGGAGGTGAGTGGGGTTGGGGAGTGGGGGAGGGGCATGGGGGAGTGGAGTGGAGGGGAGAGTTTGGGGAGGGGATTTGGGTAGGAGAATGGGGGAGGGTGTTGGGGAGCGGAGTAGGGGAGGGGAGTGGGGGAGGGGAGTGGAGTGGGGGAGGAGATTGGGGGAGGGGAGTGGGGGAGGAGATTGGGGGAGGGGAATGAGGGAGGAGTGTGGAGTAGGGGTTTGGGGGAGAGGAGTGGGATAGGGGAAGGGGAGGGGTATTGGAGAACGGGGTGGGGGAGCGGAGTGGAGTAGGGAAGTTTGGGAGGCGAGTGGGGGAGCTGAGTGGGGGAGGGGAGTGATATAGGGGGGTGGGGGAGGGGAGTGGGGTTGGGGAGTTGGGGCGGGGAGTGGGCAAGGGGAGCTGGGGAGCGCAGTGGGGTAGAGGAGTGGGGGTGGAGAGTGGGAGTGAGCGGGGGAGGGGAGTGGTATTGGGGAGTGGGGGAGGTGAGTGGGAGGAAGTTGGTGGGGGGATTTGGGGAGATGAGTGGGGGAGGGAAGTTGGGGAAGTGAGTGGGGTTGGGGTGTGAGGGAGGGGAGTTAGGGAGGGGAGTGGGGAGTTGAGTGGGAGGGAGTTAGTGAGGGGAGTTGGGGAGGTGATGGGGGAGGGGAGTGGGGGAGGGGAGTTAGGGAGGTGAGTGGGAGGGAGTTAGTGAGGGGAGTTGGGGAGTTGAGTGGGGGAGGGGAGTGGGGGTGCGGAGTTAGGGAGGTGGGTGGGGTAGGGGAGTGGGGTTGGGGAGCGGAATGGAGGAGGGCAGTTTGGGAGGCGAGTGTGGGAGGGGAGTGGAGAGGAGTGGAGAGGAGGGGAGTGGGGGAGGTGAGTGAGAGGGAGTTAGTGAGGGGAGTTGGTGAGGTGAGGGGGAGGGAGTTGGTGAGGGGGATTGGGGAGGTAAGTGGGGTGGGGGAGTGAGGGAGGGGAGTTAGGGAGGGGAGTGGGGTGAGGGAGGGGAGTTAGGGAGGGGAGTGGGGGAGGTGAGTGGGAGGGAGTTAGTGAGGGGAGTTGGGGAGGTGAGGGGGAGGGGAGTGGGGGAGGCGAGTTAGGGAGGGGAGTTAAGGAGGTGAGTGGGAGGGAGTTGGTGAGGGGAGTTGGGGAGGTGAGTAGTGGAGGGGTGTGGGCTTGCGGAGTTAGGGATGTGAGTGGGGTTGGTGTGTGGGGGAGTGGAGTGGGTAAGGGGAGCTGGGGATGGGATTTGGGTAGGGGAATGGGGGAGGGTGTTTGGGGAGCGGAGTGGAGTAGGGAAGTTTGGGAGGCGAGTGGGGGATGGGAGTGGTGTCGGGGAGTGGGGGAGGGGTGTGATATATGCGGGTGGGGGAGGGGAGTGGGGTAGGGGAGTTGGGGCGGGGAGTGGGCAAGGGGAGCTGGGGAGCGCAGTGGGGTGGGGAGTGGGGGTGGAGAATGGGGGTGAGCGGGGGAGGGGAGTGGGATAGAGGAGTGGGTACCATGAGTGGGAGGGAGTTGGGCAGGGGAGTGAGTGAGGGGAGTTGGGGAGGGGTGTGAGGGAGGGGAGTTAGGGAGAGGAGTGGGGGAGGTGAGTGGGAGGGAGTTGGTGGGGAGAGTTGGGGAGATGAGTGGGGGAGGGGAATGGGGGAGGGAAGTTGGTGATCTGAGAGGGGTAGGGGAGTGAGGGAGGGGAGATAGGGAGGGGAGTGGGGGAGGTGAGTGGGAGGGAGTTAGTGAGTGGAGTTGTGGAGGTGAGTGGGAGGGAGTTGGGAAGGTGAATGGGGGAGGGGAGTTGGGGTAGGGGAGTGGGGGAGGGGAGTGGGTAAGGGGTGCTGGGGAGGGGATTTGGGTAGGGGAATGGGGGCGTGGGTTTGGGGAGCGGGGTGGAGAGTGGGGGTGAGCGGTGGATTGGAGTGGGATAGGGGAGTGGGGGAGGTGAGTGGGAGGGAGTTGGGCAGGTGAGTGGGTAAGGGGAGTTGGGGAGGGGAGTTAGGGAGGGGAGTGGGGGAGGTGAGTAGGAGGGAGTTGTTGGGGGGAGTTGGGGAGATGTGGGGGAGGGGAGTGAGGGAGGGGAGTTAGGGAGGGGAGTGGGGGAGGTGAGTGGGAGGGAGTTAGTGAGTGGAGTTGTGGAGGTGAGGGGGTGGGGAGTGGGGGAGGGGAGTTATGCAGGTGAGTGGGAGGGAGTTGGGAAGGTGAGTTGGGGAGGGGAGTTGGCGTGCAGAGTTAGGGAGGTGAGTGACGTCGGGGAGTTGGGGAGGGGAGTTAGGGAGGGGAGTGGGGGAGGTGAGTGGGAGGGAGTTGTTGGGGGGAGTTGGGGAGATGAGTGGGGGAGGGGAGTGGGGGAGAGAAGTTGGTGATGTGAGTGGGGTAGGGGAGTG
The DNA here is from genome assembly GCF_036365525.1 of Heterodontus francisci. Classification (NCBI taxonomy): domain Eukaryota; kingdom Metazoa; phylum Chordata; class Chondrichthyes; order Heterodontiformes; family Heterodontidae; genus Heterodontus; species Heterodontus francisci. Next base: position 4,047,445 of record NW_027140332.1, read on the forward strand.
AGGGAGGGGATTTAGGGAGGGGAGTGGGGGAGGTGAGTGGGAGGACTTAGTGAGGGGAGTTGGGGAGGTGAGGGGGAGGGGAGTGGGGGAGGGGAGTTAGGGATGTGAGTGGGGCAGGGGAGTGGGGGAGGGGAGTGGGGCAGGGGAGCTGGGGAGGGGATATGGGTAGGGGAATAGGGGAGGGGGTTTGGGGAGCGGAGAGGAGTAGGGAAGTTTGGGAGGCGAGTGGGGGAAGGGAGTGGTGTAGGGGAGTGGGGGAGGGGATTGACATAGGGAAGTGGGGGAGGGGAGCTGGAGAGGGGAGTGGGGTAGGGGAGTGGGGGAGGGGAATGGTGCAGGGGAGTGGGGGTGGGGAGTGCGGGAGGGGTGTTGGGGAAGGGAGTGGGGGAGGGGAATGAGGGATTGGAGTGGGGGAGGTGAGTGGGGGAGGGGAGTGGGGTAGGGGTGTTGGGGATGGGAGTGGGGGAGGGGAGTGATATAGTGATGTGGGGAAGTGGAGTGGGGGAGGGTAGTGGGGGAGAGGAGTGGGGGCGGGGAGTGGGGGAGGGGAGTGGGGGAGGTGAGTGGGGTAGGGGTGTTGGGGAGGGGAGTGGGGGAGGTGAGTGGGAGGGAGTTGTTGGGGGGAGTTGGGGAGATGAGTGGGGGAGGGGAGTGGGGGAGGGAAGTTGGTGACGTGAGTGGGGTAGGGGAGTCAGGGAGGGGATTTAGGGAGGGGAGTGGGGGAGGTGAGAGGGAGGACTTAGTGAGGGGAGTTGGGGAGGTGAGGGCGAGGGGAGTGGGGGAGGGGAGTTAGGGATGTGAGTGGGGCAGGGGAGTGGGGGAGGGGAGTGGGTAAGGGGAGCTGGGGAGGGGATATGGGTAGGGGAATAGGGGAGGGGGTTTGGGGAGCGGAGTGGAGTAGGGAAGTTTGGGAGGCGAGTGGGGGACGGGAGTGGTGTAGGGGAGTGGGGGAGGGGATTGACATAGGGGAGTGGGGGAGGGGTGTTGGGGAGGGGAATGGGGGAGGGGAGTGGAGTAGGGGAGTGGGGGAGGGGTGTGAGGGAGGGAGTTTGGGGAGGGGTGTGGGGGAGGGGAGCGGGGGAGGGCTGTGGGGTAGGGGAGTGGTGGAGGGGAATGGGGGATTGGAGTGGGGGAGGGGAGTGGGGGAGGGGAGTGGGGGAGGGGAGTGATATTGCGCAGTGGGGAAGTGGAGTGGGAGGAGTAGAGTGGGGGAGTGGAGTGGGGGAGGGGAGTGGGGTAGGGGTGTTGGGGATGGGAGTGGGGTAGGGGTGTTGGGGAGGGGAATGGGGGAGGGGAGTGGTGGAGAGGAGTGGGGGAGTGGAGTGGGGGAGGGGAGTGGGGGAGGGGAGTGGGGGAGTGGAGTGGGGGAGGGGAGTGGTGGAGAGGAGTGGGGGAGTGGAGTGGGGGAGGGGAGTGGGGGAGGGGAGTGGGGTAGGGGTGTTTGGGGAGGGGAGTGGGGGAGGGGAGTGGGGTAGGGGAGTGGGGTAGGGGTGTTTGGGGAGGGGAGTGGGGGAGGGGAGTGGGGGAGGGGAGTGGGGTAGGGGTGTTGGGGAGGGGAGTGGGGGAGGGGAGTGGGGTAGGGGTGTTGGGGAGGGGAGTGGGGGAGGGGAGTTTGGGGAGGGGAGTGGGGGAGGGGAGAGGGGGAGGGGAGTGGGGGAGGGAGTTTGGGGAGGGGAGTGGGGGAGGGGAGTGGGGGAGGGGAGTGGGGTAGGGGAGTTGGGGAGGGGAGTGGGGGAGGGGAGTGGTGGAGAGGAGTGCCTTGGAACATGTACTGACATTAATGGTGCTATATAAATACAAGTTGTTGTTGTGTTGGACATATATCACCTTTCCTTCATCATGACTGGGTGAAAATGCTGTAACTCCTTCTCCAACACCATTGTGAGATGACCTTCACCACACAGACTGCAGAGGTTCAAGGTAATGGACCAGCATCACCTTCTCAATGGACAACTGGGGATGGACAATATCTGCTGGTCTAGTGACAGACACATCCTAACAATGAAGACAAATATCTGTCTGTGTAAAATGGATGAAAAGTCTTTACACAAAGAGAATCAGAGAGAGATACTGCACTGAAACAGACCCTTTGGCCCATCGAGTCTGTGCTGACCAACAGCCACCCATTTATATATCCGACATTAATCCCACATTTCCTACCACATCCCCACCATCCTCCAACCACCTAACGAGACTAGGGACATTTACAATGGCCAATTTATCAATCAAACTGCAAGTCTTTGTCTGTGGGAGGAAAACAGAGCACCCGGCAGAAACCCACATGGTCACAGGGAAAACTTGCAAACTCCACACAGGCAGCACCCAGAACAGAACCCGGGACACTGGAGCTGTGAGACTGTGGCAGTAAACAGAACCGAACACAGGTCACTGGAGCTGTGAGACTGTGGCAGTAAACAGAACCGAACCCGGGTCACTGGAGCTGTGAGACTGTGGCAGTAAACAGAACCGAACCCAGGTCACTGGAGCTGTGAGACTGTGGCAGTAAACAGAACCGAACCCAGGTCACTGGAGCTGTGAGGCTGTGGCAGTAAACAGAACCGAACCCAGGTCACTGGAGCTGTGAGACTGTGGCAGTAAACAGAACCGAACCCGGGACACTGGAGCTGTGAGACTGTGGCAGTAAACAGAACCGAACCCAGGTCACTGGAGCTGTGAGACTGTGGCAGTAAACAGAACTGAACCCATGTCACTGGAGCTGTGAGACTGTGGCAGTAAACAGAACTGAACCCAGGTCACTGGAGCTGTGAGACTGTGGCAGTAAACAGAACCGAACCCAGGTCACTGGAGCTGTGAGACTGTGGCAGTAAACAGAACTGAACCCATGTCACTGGAGCTGTGAGACTGTGGCAGTAAACAGAACTGAACCCAGGTCACTGGAGCTGTGAGACTGTGGCAGTAAACAGAACCGAACCCAGGTCACTGAAGCTGTGAGACTGTGGCAGTAAACAGAACCGAACACAGGTCACTGGAGCTGTGAGACTGTGGCAGTAAACAGAACCGAACCCGGGACACTGGAGCTGTGAGACTGTGGCAGTAAACAGAACCGAACCCGGGTCACTGGAGCTGTGAGGCTGTGGCAGTCAACAGAACCGAACCCAGGTCACTGGAGCTGTGAGGCTGTGGCAGTAAACAGAACCGAACCCAGGTCACTGGAGCTGTGAGGCTGTGGCAGTGAACAGAACCGAACCCGGGTCACTGGAGCTGTGAGACTGTGGCAGGAAACAGAACCGAACCCAGGTCACTGGAGCTGTGAGACTGTGGCAGTAAACAGAACTGAACCCGGGTCACTGGAGCTGTGAGACTGTGGCAGTAAACAGAACCGAACCCAGGTCACTGGAGCTGTGAGACTGTGGCAGTAAACAGAACCGAACCCAGGTCACTGGAGCTGTGAGACTGTGGCAGTAAACAGAACCGAACCCAGGTCACTGGAGCTGTGAGGCTGTGGCAGTAAACAGAACCGAACCCGGGTCACTGGAGCTGTGAGACTGTGGCAGTAAACAGAACTGAACCCGGGACACTGGAGCTGTGAGACTGTGGCAGTGAACAGAACCGAACCCGGGTCACTGGAGCTGTGAGACTGTGGCAGGAAACAGAACCGAACCCGGGACACTGGAGCTGTGAGACTGTGGCAGTAAACAGAACCGAACCCAGGTCACTGGAGCTGTGAGACTGTGGCAGTAAACAGAACCGAACCCAGGTCACTGGAGCTGTGAGACTGTGGCAAAAAACAGAACCGAACCCAGGACACTGGAGCTGTGAGACTGTGGCAGTAAACAGAACCGAACCCGGGACACTGGAGCTGTGAGACTGTGGCAGTAAACAGAACCGAACCCGGGTCACTGGAGCTGTGAGACTGTGGCAGTAAACAGAACCGAACCCGGGTCACTGGAGCTGTGAGACTGTGGCAGTAAACAGAACTGAACCCGGGACACTGGAGCGGTGAGACTGTGGCAGTAAACAGAACTGAACCCGGGTCACTGGAGCTGTGAGACTGTGGCAGTAAACAGAACTGAACCCGGGACACTGGAGCTGTGAGACTGTGGCAGTAAACAGAACCGAACCCAGGTCACTGGAGCTGTGAGGCTGTGGCAGTCCCCAGAACCGAACCCGGGACACTGGAGCTGTGAGGCTGTGGCAGTAAACAGAACCGAACCCGGGACACTGGAGCTGTGAGACTGTGGCAGTACGCAGAACCGAACCCAGGTCACTGGAGCTGTGAGACTGTGGCAGTAAACAGAACCGAACCCAGGTCACTGGAGCTGTGAGACTGTGGCAGTAAACAGAACCGAACCCGGGTAACTGGAGCTGTGAGACTGTGGCAGTAAACAGAACCGAACCCAGGTCACTGGAGCTGTGAGACTGTGGCAGTAAACAGAACCGAACCCAGGTCACTGGAGCTGTGAGACTGTGACAGTAAACAGAACCGAACCCGGGTCACTGGAGCTGTGAGACTGTGGCAGTAAACAGAACCGAACCCAGGTCACTGGAGCTGTGAGACTGTGGCAGTAAACAGAACTGAACCCGGGACACTGGAGCGGTGAGACTGTGGCAGTAAACAGAACCGAACCCAGGTCACTGGAGCTGTGAGACTGTGGCAGTAAACAGAACCGAACCCGGGTCACTGAAGCTGTGAGACTGTGGCAGTAAACAGAACCGAACCCAGGTCACTGGAGCTGTGAGACTGTGGCAGTAAACAGAACCGAACCCGGGTCACTGGAGCTGTGAGACTGTGGCAGTAAACAGAACCGAACCCAGGTCACTGGAGCTGTGAGACTGTGGCAGTAAACAGAACCGAACCCGGGTCACTGGAGCTGTGAGACTGTGGCAGTAAACAGAACCGAACCCGGGGCACTGGAGCTGTGAGGCTGTGGCAGTCCCCAGAACCGAACCCGGGACACTGGAGCTGTGAGACTGTGGCAGTACGCAGAACCGAACCCAGGTCACTGGAGCTGTGAGACTGTGGCAGTAAACAGAACCGAACCCAGGTCACTGGAGCTGTGAGACTGTGGCAGTAAACAGAACCGAACCCGGGTCACTGGAGCTGTGAGACTGTGGCAGTAAACAGAACCGAACCCGGGTCACTGGAGCTGTGAGACTGTGGCAGTAAACAGAACTGAACCCGGGTCACTGGAGCTGTGAGACTGTGGTAGTAAACAGAACTGAACCCGGGTCACTGGAGCTGTGAGACTGTGGCAGTAAACAGAACCGAACCCAGGTCAGTGGAGCTGTGAGACTGTGGCAGTAAACAGAACCGAACCCAGGTCACTGGAGCTGTGAGGCTGTGGCAGTAAACAGAACCGAACTCAGGTCACTGGAGCAGTGAGACTGTGGCAGTAAACAGAACCGAACCCAGGACACTGGAGCTGTGAGGCTGTGGCAGTAAACAGAACCGAACTCAGGTCACTGGAGCAGTGAGACTGTGGCAGTAAACAGAACCGAACCCGGGTCACTGGAGCTGTGAGGCTGTGGCAGTCAACAGAACCGAACCCAGGTCACTGGAGCTGTGAGGCTGTGGCAGTAAACAGAACCGAACCCAGGTCACTGGAGCTGTGAGGCTGTGGCAGTGAACAGAACCGAACCCGGGTCACTGGAGCTGTGAGACTGTGGCAGGAAACAGAACCGAACCCAGGTCACTGGAGCTGTGAGACTGTGGCAGTAAACAGAACTGAACCCGGGTCACTGGAGCTGTGAGACTGTGGCAGTAAACAGAACCGAACCCAGGTCACTGGAGCTGTGAGACTGTGGCAGTAAACAGAACCGAACCCAGGTCACTGGAGCTGTGAGACTGTGGCAGTAAACAGAACCGAACCCAGGTCACTGGAGCTGTGAGGCTGTGGCAGTAAACAGAACCGAACCCAGGTCACTGGAGCTGTGAGACTGTGGCAGTAAACAGAACTGAACCCGGGACACTGGAGCTGTGAGACTGTGGCAGTGAACAGAACCGAACCCGGGTCACTGGAGCTGTGAGACTGTGGCAGGAAACAGAACCGAACCCGGGACACTGGAGCTGTGAGACTGTGGCAGTAAACAGAACCGAACCCAGGTCACTGGAGCTGTGAGACTGTGGCAGTAAACAGAACCGAACCCAGGTCACTGGAGCTGTGAGACTGTGGCAAAAAACAGAACCGAACCCAGGACACTGGAGCTGTGAGACTGTGGCAGTAAACAGAACCGAACCCGGGACACTGGAGCTGTGAGACTGTGGTAGTAAACAGAACCGAACCCGGGTCACTGGAGCTGTGAGACTGTGGCAGTAAACAGAACCGAACCCGGGTCACTGGAGCTGTGAGACTGTGGCAGTAAACAGAACTGAACCCGGGCCACTGGAGCGGTGAGACTGTGGCAGTAAACAGAACTGAACCCGGGTCACTGGAGCTGTGAGACTGTGGCAGTAAACAGAACTGAACCCAGGTCACTGGAGCTGTGAGGCTGTGGCAGTCCCCAGAACCGAACCCGGGACACTGGAGCTGTGAGAGTGTGGCAGTAAACAGAACCGAACCCAGGTCACTGGAGCTGTGAGGCTGTGGCAGTCCCCAGAACCGAACCCGGGACACTGGAGCTGTGAGGCTGTGGCAGTAAACAGAACCGAACCCGGGACACTGGAGCTGTGAGACTGTGGCAGTACGCAGAACCGAACCCAGGTCACTGGAGCTGTGAGACTGTGGCAGTAAACAGAACCGAACCCAGGTCACTGGAGCTGTGAGACTGTGGCAGTAAACAGAACCGAACCCGGGTAACTGGAGCTGTGAGACTGTGGCAGTAAACAGAACCGAACCCAGGTCACTGGAGCTGTGAGACTGTGGCAGTAAACAGAACCGAACCCAGGTCACTGGAGCTGTGAGACTGTGACAGTAAACAGAACCGAACCCGGGTCACTGGAGCTGTGAGACTGTGGCAGTAAACAGAACCGAACCCAGGTCACTGGAGCTGTGAGACTGTGGCAGTAAACAGAACTGAACCCGGGACACTGGAGCGGTGAGACTGTGGCAGTAAACAGAACCGAACCCAGGTCACTGGAGCTGTGAGACTGTGGCAGTAAACAGAACCGAACCCGGGTCACTGAAGCTGTGAGACTGTGGCAGTAAACAGAACCGAACCCAGGTCACTGGAGCTGTGAGACTGTGGCAGTAAACAGAACCGAACCCGGGTCACTGGAGCTGTGAGACTGTGGCAGTAAACAGAACCGAACCCAGGTCACTGGAGCTGTGAGACTGTGGCAGTAAACAGAACCGAACCCGGGTCACTGGAGCTGTGAGACTGTGGCAGTAAACAGAACCGAACCCGGGACACTGGAGCTGTGAGGCTGTGGCAGTCCCCAGAACCGAACCCTGGACACTGGAGCTGTGAGACTGTGGCAGTACGCAGAACCGAACCCAGGTCACTGGAGCTGTGAGACTGTGGCAGTAAACAGAACCGAACCCAGGTCACTGGAGCTGTGAGACTGTGGCAGTAAACAGAACCAAACCCGGGTCACTGGAGCTGTGAGACTGTGGCAGTAAACAGAACTGAACCCGGGTCACTGGAGCTGTGAGACTGTGGTAGTAAACAGAACTGAACCCGGGTCACTGGAGCTGTGAGACTGTGGCAGTAAACAGAACCGAACCCAGGTCAGTGGAGCTGTGAGACTGTGGCAGTAAACAGAACTGAACCCAGGTCACTGGAGCTGTGAGACTGTGGCAGTAAACAAAACTGAACCCGGGTCACTGGAGCTGTGAGACTGTGGCAGTAAACAGAACCGAACCCAGGTCACTGGAGCTGTGAGACTGTGGAAGTAAACAGAACCGAACCCGGGACACTGGAGCTGTGAGGCTGTGGCAGTCCCCAGAACCGAACCCGGGACACCGGAGCTGTGAGACTGCGGCAGTACGCAGAACTGAACCCGGGTCACTGGAGCTGTGAGAGTGTGGCAGTAAACAGAACCGAACCCGGGACACTGGAGCTGTGAGACTGTGGCAGTCCCCAGAACCGAACCCAGGATACTGGAGCTGTGAGGCTGTGGCAGTAAACAGAACCGAACTCAGGTCACTGGAGCAGTGAGACTGTGGCAGTAAACAGAACCGAACCCAGGTCACTGGAGCTGTGAGACTGTGGCAGTAAACAGAACCGAACCCAGGTCACTGGAGCTGTGAGACTGTGGCAGTAAACAGAACCGAACCCAGGACACTGGAGCTGTGAGACTGTGGCAGTAAACAGAACTGAACCCGGGTCAGTGGAGCTGTGAGACTGTGGCAGTAAACAGAACTGAACCCAGGTCACTGGAGCTGTGAGACTGTGGCAGTAAACAGAACTGAACCCAGGTCACTGGAGCTGTGAGACTGTGGCAGTAAACAGAACCGAACCCAGGACACTGGAGCTGTGAGACTGTGGCAGTAAACAGAACTGAACCCAGGTCACTGGAGCTGTGAGACTGTGGCAGTAAACAGAACCGAACCCAGGTCACTGGAGCTGTGAGGCTGTGGCAGTAAACAGAACTGAACCCAGGTCACTGGAGCTGAGACTGTGGCAGTAAACAGAACCGAACCCAGGTCACTGGAGCTGTGAGGCTGTGGCAGTAAACAGAACTGAACCCAGGTCACTGGAGCTGTGAGGCTGTGGCAGTAAACAGAACTGAACCCAGGTCACTGGAGCTGTGAGACTGTGGCAGTAAACAGAGCCGAACCCGGGACACTGGAGCTGTGAGACTGTGGCAGTAAACAGAACCGAACCCGGGTCACTGGAGCTGTGAGACTGTGGCAGTAAACAGAACTGAACCCGGGTCACTGGAGCTGTGAGACTATGGCAGTAAACAGAACCGAACACGGGTCACTGGAGCTGTGAGACTGTGGCAGTAAACAGAGCCGAACCCGGGACACTGGAGCTGTGAGACTGTGGCAGTAAACAGAACCGAACCCGGGTCACTGGAGCTGTGAGACTGTGGCAGTAAACAGAACTGAACCCGGGTCACTGGAGCTGTGAGACTGTGGCAGTAAACAGAACCGAACCCAGGTCACTGGAGCTGTGAGACTGTGGCAGTAAACAGAACAGAACCCGGGACACTGGAGCTGTGAGACTGTGGCAGTAAACAGAACCGAACCCGGGACACTGGAGCTGTGAGACTGTGGCAGTAAACAGAACCGAACCCGGGTCACTGGAGCTGTGAGACTGTGGCAGTCCCCAGAACCGAACCCAGGTCACTGGAGCTGTGAGACTGTGGCAAAAAACAGAACCGAACCCGGGTCACTGGAGCTGTGAGGCTGTGGCAGTAAACAGAACTGAACCCAGGTCACTGGAGCTGTGAGGCTGTGGCAGTCCCCAGAACCGAACCCAGGTCACTGGAGCTGTGAGAGTGTGGCAGTAAACAGAACCGAACCCGGGACACTGGAGCTGTGAGGCTGTGGCAGTCCCCAGAACCGAACCCGGGACACTGGAGCTGTGAGACTGTGGCAGTACGCAGAACTGAACCCGGGTCACTGGAGCTGTGAGAGTGTGGCAGTAAACAGAACCGAACCCGGGACACTGGAGCTGTGAGGCTGTGGCAGTAAACAGAACCGAACCCAGGTCAGTGGAGCTGTGAGACTGTGGCAGTAAACAGAACCGAACCCAGGTCACTGGAGCTGTGAGACTGTGGCAGTCCCCAGAACCGAACCCAGGTCACTGGAGCTGTGAGAGTGTGGCAGTAAACAGAACCGAACCCAGGTCACTGGAGCTGTGAGACTGTGGCAGTAAACAGAACCGAACCCGGGTCACTGGAGCGGTGAGACTGTGGCAGTAAACAGAACCGAACCCGGGTCACTGGAGCTGTGAGGCTGTGGCAGTAAACAGAACCGAACCCGGGTCACTGGAGCTGTGAGACTGTGGCAGTAAACAGAACCGAACCCAGGTCACTGGAGCTGTGAGACTGTGGCAGTAAACAGAACCGAACCCAGGTCACTGGAGCTGTGAGACAGTGGCAGTAAACAGAACCGAACCCAGGACACTGGAGCTGTGAGGCTGTGGCAGTAAACAGAACCGAACCCGGGTCACTGGAGCTGTGAGACTGTGGCAGTAAACAGAACTGAACCCAGGACACTGGAGCTGTGAGACTGTGGCAGTAAACAGAACCGAACCCAGGTCACTGGAGCTGTGAGACTGTGGCAGTAAACAGAACAGAACCCAGGTCACTGGAGCTGTGAGACTGTGGCAGTAAACAGAACCGAACCCAGGTCACTGGAGCTGTGAGACTGTGGCAGTAAACAGAACTGAACCCAGGTCACTGGAGCTGTGAGACTGTGGCAGTAAACAGAACCGAACCCAGGTCACTGGAGCTGTGAGACTGTGACAGTAAACAGAACCGAACCCGGGACACTGGAGCTGTGAGACGGTGGCAGTAAACAGAACCGAACCCGGGACACTGGAGCTGTGAGACTGTGGCAGTAAACAGAACGGAACCCGGGACACTGGAGCTGGTAGACTGTGGCAGTGAACAGAACCGTACCCAGGTCACTGGAGCTGTGAGACTGTGGCAGTAAACAGAACCGAACCCAGGTCACTGGAGCTGTGAGACTGTGGCAGTAAACAGAACCGAACCCAGGTCACTGGAGCTGTGAGACTGTGGCAGTGAACAGAACAGAACCCGGGTCACTGGAGCTGTGAGACTGTGGCAGTACGCAGAACCGAACCCAGGTCACTGGAGCTATGAGACTGTGGCAGTAAACAGAACCGAACCCGGGTCACTGAAGCTGTGAGACTGTGGCAGTAAACAGAACCGAACCCAGGTCACTGGAGCTGTGAGGCTGTGGCAGTAAACAGAACCGAACCCGGGTCACTCAAGCTGTGAGGCTGTGGCAGTGAACAGAACCGAACCCATGTCACTGGAGCTGTGAGACTGTGGCAGTAAACAGAACTGAACCCGGGTCACTGGAGCTGTGAGACTGTGGCAGTAAAAAGAACCGAACCCAGGTCACTGGAGCTGTGAGACTGTGGCAGTAAACAGAACCGAACCCGGGACACTGGAGCTGTGAGGCTGTGGCAGTCCCCAGAACCGAACCCGGGACACTGGAGCTGTGAGACTGTGGCAGTACGCAGAACCGAACCCAGGTCACTGGAGCTGTGAGACTGTGGCAGTAAACAGAACCGAACCCAGGTCACTGGAGCTGTGAGACTGTGGCAGTAAACAGAACCGAATCCGGGTCACTGGAGCTGTGAGACTGTGGCAGTAAACAGAACTGAACCCGGGTCACTGGAGCTGTGAGACTGTGGCAGTAAACAGAACTGAACCCAGGTCACTGGAGCTGTGAGACTGTGGCATTAAACAGAACCGAACCCAGGTCACTGGAGCTGTGAGACTGTGGCAGTAAACAGAACCGAACCCGGGTCACTGGAGCTGTGAGACTGTGGCAGTAAACAGAACTGAACCCGGGACACTGGAGCTGTGAGATTGTGGCAGTAAACAGAACCGAACCCAGGTCACTGGAGCTGTGAGACTGTGGCAGTAAACAGAACCGAACCCGGGACACTGGAGCTGTGAGGCTGTGGCAGTCCCCAGAACCGAACCCGGGACACTGGAGCTGTGAGACTGCGTCAGTACGCAGAACTGAACCCAGGTCACTGGAGCTGTGAGAGTGTGGCAGTAAACAGAACCGAACCCGGGACACTGGAGCTGTGAGACTGTGGCAGTAAACAGAACTGAACCCAGGTCACTGGAGCTGTGAGACTGTGGCAGTAAACAGAACTGAACCCAGGTCACTGGAGCTGTGAGGCTGTGGCAGTAAACAGAACCGAACTCAGGTCACTGGAGCTGTGAGACTGTGGCAGTAAACAGAACTGAACCCAGGTCACTGGAGCTGTGAGGCTGTGGCAGTAAACAGAACCGAACTCAGGTCACTGGAGCTGTGAGACTGTGGCAGTAAACAGAACTGAACCCAGGTCACTGGAGCTGTGAGGCTGTGGCAGTAAACAGAACTGAACCCGGGTCACTGGAGCTGTGAGGCTGTGGCAGTAAACAGAACCGAACTCAGGTCACTGGAGCTGTGAGACTGTGGCAGTAAACAGAACTGAACCCGGGTCACTGGAGCTGTGAGGCTGTGGCAGTAAACAGAACCGAACTCAGGTCACTGGAGCTGTGAGACTGTGGCAGTAAACAGAACTGAACCCAGGTCACTGGAGCTGTGAGACTGTGGCAGTAAACAGAACCGAACCCAGGTCACTGGAGCTGTGAGGCTGTGGCAGTAAACAGAACCGAACCCAGGACACAGGAGCTGTGAGACTGTGGCAGTAAACAGAACCGAACCCAGGACACTGGAGCTGTGAGACTGTGGCAGTAAACAGAACTGAACCCAGGTCACTGGAGCTGTGAGACTGTGGCAGTAAACAGAACCGAACCCAGGTCACTGGAGCTGTGAGGCTGTGGCAGTAAACAGAACTGAACCCAGGTCACTGGAGCTGTGAGATTGTGGCAGTAAACAGAACTGAACCCAGGTCACTGGAGCTGTGAGACTGTGGCAGTAAACAGAACTGAACCCAGGTCACTGGAGCTGTGAGACTGTGGCAGTAAACAGAGCCGAACCCGGGACACTGGAGCTGTGAGACTGTGGCAGTAAACAGAACCGAACCCGGGTCACTGGAGCTGTGAGACTATGGCAGTAAACAGAACCGAACCCGGGTCACTGGAGCTGTGAGACTGTGGCAGTAAACAGAACCGAACCCAGGTCACTGGAGCTGTGAGACTGTGGCAGTAAACAGAACCGAACCCAGGTCACTGGAGCTGTGAGACTGTGGCAGTAAACAGAACCGGACCCGGGACACTGGAGCTGTGAGACTGTGGCAGTAAACAGAACTGAACCCAGGTCACTGGAGCTGTGAGACTGTGGCAGTAAACAGAACTGAACCCAGGTCACTGGAGCTGTGAGACTGTGTCAGTAAACAGAACCGAACCCAGGACACTGGAGCTGTGAGACTGTGGCAGTAAACAGAACTGAACCCAGGTCACTGGAGCTGTGAGACTGTGGCAGTAAACAGAACCGAACCCAGGTCACTGGAGCTGTGAGGCTGTGGCAGTAAACAGAACTGAACCCAGGTCACTGGAGCTGTGAGACTGTGGCAGTAAACAGAACCGAACCCAGGTCACTGGAGCTGTGAGGCTGAGGCAGTAAACAGAACTGAACCCAGGTCACTGGAGCTGTGAGACTGTGGCAGTAAACAGAACTGAACCCAGGTCACTGGAGCTGTGAGACTGTGGCAGTAAACAGAACCGAACCCGGGACACTGGAGCTGTGAGACTGTGGCAGTAAACAGAGCCGAACCCGGGACACTGGAGCTGTGAGACTGTGGCAGTAAACAGAACCGAACCCGGGTCACTGGAGCTGTGAGACTGTGGCAGTAAACAGAACTGAACCCGGGTCACTGGAGCTGTGAGACTGTGGCAGTAAACAGAACCGAACCCGGGTCACTGGAGCTGTGAGACTGTGGCAGTAAACAGAGCCGAACCCGGGACACTGGAGCTGTGAGACTGTGGCAGTAAACAGAACCGACCCCGGGTCACTGGAGCTGTGAGACTGTGGCAGTAAACAGAACCGAACCCAGGTCACTGTAGCTGTGAGACTGTGGCAGTAAACAGAACCGAACCCAGGTCACTGGAGCTGTGAGACTGTGGCAGTAAACAGAACCGGACCCGGGACACTGGAGCTGTGAGACTGTGGCAGTAAACAGAACCGATCCCGGGTCACTGGAGCTGTGAGGCTGTGGCAGTAAACAGAACCGGACCCGGGACACTGGAGCTGTGAGACTGTGGCAGTCCCCAGAACCGAACCCAGGTCACTGGAGCTGTGAGACTGTGGCAAAAAACAGAACCGAACCCGGGTCACTGGAGCTGTGAGGCTGTGGCAGTAAACAGAACCGAACCCAGGTCACTGGAGCTGTGAGGCTGTGGCAGTCCCCAGAACCGAACCCAGGTCACTGGAGCTGTGAGAGTGTGGCAGTAAACAGAACCGAACCCGGGACACTGGAGCTGTGAGGCTGTGGCAGTAAACAGAACCGAACCCAGGTCACTGGAGCTGTGAGACTGTGGCAGTACGCAGAACTGAACCCGGGTCACTGGAGCTGTGAGAGTGTGGCAGTAAACAGAACCGAACCCGGGACACTGGAGCTGTGAGGCTGTGGCAGTAAACAGAACCGAACCCAGGTCAGTGGAGCTGTGATGCTGTGGCAGTAAACAGAACCGAACCCAGGACACTGGAGCTCTGAGACTGTGGCAGTCCCCAGAACCGAACCCGGGACACTGGAGCTGTGAGACTGTGGCAGTACGCAGAACTGAACCCGGGTCACTGGAGCTGTGAGAGTGTGGCAGTAAACAGAACCGAACCCGGGACACTGGAGCTGTGAGGCTGTGGCAGTAAACAGAACCGAACCCAGGTCAGTGGAGCTGTGAGACTGTGGCAGTAAACAGAACCGAACCCAGGTCACTGGAGCTGTGAGACTGTGGCAGTCCCCAGAACCGAACCCGGGTCACTGGAGCTGTGAGACTGTGGCAGTCCCCAGAACCGAACCCAGGTCACTGGAGCTGTGAGAGTGTGGCAGTAAACAGAACCGAACCCAGGTAACTGGAGCTGTGAGACTGTGGCAGTAAACAGAACCGAACCCGGGTCACTGGAGCTGTGAGGCTGTGGCAGTAAACAGAACCGAACCCGGGTCACTGGAGCTGTGAGACTGTGGCAGTAAACAGAACCGAACCCAGGTCACTGGAGCTGTGAGACTGTGGCAGTAAACAGAACCGAACCCAGGTCACTGGAGCTGTGAGACTGTGGCAGTAAACAGAACCGAACCCAGGACACTGGAGCTGTGAGGCTGTGGCAGTAAACAGAACCGAACCCGGGTCACTGGAGCTGTGAGACTGTGGCAGTAAACAGAACTGAACCCAGGACACTGGAGCTGTGAGACTGTGGCAGTAAACAGAACCGAACCCAGGTCACTGGAGCTGTGAGACTGTGGCAGTAAACAGAACAGAACCCAGGTCACTGGAGCTGTGAGACTGTGGCAGTAAACAGAACCGAACCCAGGTCACTGGAGCTGTGAGACTGTGGCAGTAAACAGAACCGAACCCAGGTCACTGGAGCTGTGAGACTGTGACAGTAAACAGAACCGAACCCAGGTCACTGGAGCTGTGAGACTGTGACAGTAAACAGAACCGAACCCGGGACACTGGAGCTGTGAGACTGTGGCAGTAAACAGAACCGAACCCAGGTCACTGGAGCTGTGAGACTGTGACAGTAAACAGAACCGAACCCGGGACACTGGAGCTGTGAGACTGTGGCAGTAAACAGAACCGAACCCGGGACACAGGAGCTGTGAGACTGTGGCAGTAAACAGAACCGAACCCGGGACACTGGAGCTGTGAGACTGTGGCAGTAAACAAAACCGAACCCAGGTCACTGGAGCTGTGAGACTGTGGCAGTAAACAGAACCGAACCCGGGTCACTGGAGCTGTGAGACTGTGGCAGTAAACAGAACCGAACCCGGGACACTGGAGCTGTGAGACTGTGGCAGTGAACAGAACAGAACCCGGGTCACTGGAGCTGTGAGACTGTGGCAGTACGCAGAACCGAACCCAGGTCACTGGAGCTATGAGACTGTGGCAGTAAACAGAACCGAACCCGGGTCACTGAAGCTGTGAGACTGTGGCAGTAAACAGAACCGAACCCAGGTCACTGGAGCTGTGAGGCTGTGGCAGTAAACAGAACCGAACCCGGGTCACTCAAGCTGTGAGGCTGTGGCAGTGAACAGAACCGAACCCATGTCACTGGAGCTGTGAGACTGTGGCAGTAAAAAGAACCGAACCCAGGTCACTGGAGCTGTGAGACTGTGGCAGTAAACAGAACAGAACCCGGGTCACTGGAGATGTGAGACTGTGGCAGTAAACAGAACTGAACCCGGGACACTGGAGCTGTGAGGCTGTGGCAGTCCCCAGAACCGAACCCGGGACACTGGAGCTGTGAGACTGTGGCAGTAAACAGAACCGAACCCAGGTCACTGGAGCTGTGAGACTGTGGCAGTAAACAGAACCGAACCCATGTCACTGGAGCTGTGAGACTGTGGCAGTAAAAAGAACCGAACCCAGGTCACTGGAGCTGTGAGACTGTGGCAGTAAACAGAACAGAACCCGGGACACTGGAGCTGTGAGACTGTGGCAGTAAACAGAACCGAACCCGGGACACTGGAGCTGTGAGGCTGTGGCAGTCCCCAGAACCGAACCCGGGACACTGGAGCTGTGAGACTGTGGCAGTACGCAGAACCGAACCCAGGTCACTGGAGCTGTGAGACTGTGGCAGTAAACAGAACCGAACCCAGGTCACTGGAGCTGTGAGACTGTGGCAGTAAACAGAACTGAACCCAGGTCACTGGAGCTGTGAGACTGTGGCAGTAAACAGAACCGAACCCAGGACACTGGAGCTGTGAGACTGTGGCAGTAAACAGAACTGAACCCAGGTCACTGGAGCTGTGAGACTGTGGCAGTAAACAGAACCGAACCCAGGTCACTGGAGCTGTGAGGCTGTGGCAGTAAACAGAACTGACCCCAGGTCACTGGAGCTGTGAGACTGTGGCAGTAAACAGACCCGAACCCAGGTCACTGGAGCTGTGAGACTGTGGCAGTAAACAGAACTGAACCCAGGTCACTGGAGCTGTGAGACTGTGGCAGTAAACAGAGCCGAACCCGGGACACTGGAGCTGTGAGACTGTGGCAGTAAACAGAACCGAACCCGGGTCACTGGAGCTGTGAGACTATGGCAGTAAACAGAACCGAACCCGGGTCACTGGAGCTGTGAGACTGTGGCAGTAAACAGAACCGAACCCAGGTCACTGGAGCTGTGAGACTGTGGCAGTAAACAGAACTGAACCCGGGTCACTGGAGCTGTGAGACTGTGGCAGTAAACAGAACCGAACCCAGGTCACTGGAGCTGTGAGACTGTGGCAGTAAACAGAACCGAACCCGGGTCACTGGAGCTGTGAGACTGTGGCAGTAAACAGAACTGAACCCGGGACACTGGAGCTGTGAGACTGTGGCAGTAAACAGAACCGAACCCAGGTCACTGGAGCTGTGAGACTGTGGCAGTAAACAGAACCGAACCCGGGACACTGGAGCTGTGAGGCTGTGGCAGTCCCCAGAACCGAACCCGGGACACTGGAGCTGTGAGACTGCGTCAGTACGCAGAACTGAACCCGGGTCACTGGAGCTGTGAGAGTGTGGCAGTAAACAGAACCGAACCCGGGACACTGGAGCTGTGAGACTGTGGCAGTCCCCAGAACCGAACCCAGGACACTGGAGCTGTGAGGCTGTGGCAGTAAACAGAACCGAACTCAGGTCACTGGAGCTGTGAGACTGTGGCAGTAAACAGAACTGAACCCAGGTCATTGGAGCTGTGAGACTGTGGCAGTAAACAGAACCGAACCCAGGACACTGGAGCTGTGAGACTGTGGCAGTAAACAGAACTGAACCCAGGTCACTGGAGCTGTGAGACTGTGGCAGTAAACAGAACCGAACCCAGGTCACTGGAGCTGTGAGGCTGTGGCAGTAAACAGAACTGAACCCAGGTCACTGGAGCTGTGAGACTGTGGCAGTAAACAGACCCGAACCCAGGTCACTGGAGCTGTGAGGCTGTGGCAGTAAACAGAACTGAACCCAGGTCACTGGAGCTGTGAGACTGTGGCAGTAAACAGAGCCGAACCCGGGACACTGGAGCTGTGAGACTGTGGCAGTAAACAGAACCGAACCCGGGTCACTGGAGCTGTGAGACTATGGCAGTAAACAGAACCGAACCCGGGTCACTGGAGCTGTGAGACTGTGGCAGTAAACAGAACCGAACCCAGGTCACTGGAGCTGTGAGACTGTGGCAGTAAACAGAACCGAACCCGGGACACTGGAGCTGTGAGACTGTGGCAGTAAACAGAACCGAACCCAGGTCACTGGAGCTGTGAGACTGTGGCAGTAAACAGAACCGAACCCAGGTCACTGGAGCTGTGAGACTGTGGCAGTAAACAGAACTGAACCCAGGTCACTGGAGCTGTGAGACTGTGGCAGTAAACAGAACCGAACCCAGGTCACTGGAGCTGTGAGGCTGTGGCAGTAAACAGAACTGAACCCAGGTCACTGGAGCTGTGAGACTGTGGCAGTAAACAGAACCGAACCCGGGACACTGGAGCTGTGAGACTGTGACAGTAAACAGAACCGAACCCGGGACACTGGAGCTGTGAGACTGTGGCAGTAAACAGAACTGAACCCAGGACACTGGAGCTGTGAGACTGTGGCAGTGAACACAACAGAACCCGGGTCACTGGAGCTGTGAGACTGTGGCAGTAAACAGAACTGAACCCAGGTCACTGGAGCTGTGAGACTGTGGCAGTAAACAGAACCGAACCCAGGTCACTGGAGCTGTGAGGCTGTGGCAGTAAACAGAACTGAACCCAGGTCACTGGAGCTGTGAGACTGTGGCAGTAAACAGAACTGAACCCAGGTCACTGGAGCTGTGAGACTGTGGCAGTAAACAGAACTGAACCCGGGTCACTGGAGCTGTGAGACTGTGGCAGTAAACAGAACGGAACCCGGGACACTGGAGCTGTGAGACTGTGGCAGTAAACAGAACCGAACCCGGGTCACTGGAGCTGTGAGACTGTGGCAGTAAACAGAACCGAACCCAGGTCACTGGAGCTGTGAGACTGTGGCAGTAAACAGAACCGAATCCGGGTCACTGGAGCTGTGTGACTGTGGCAGTAAACAGAACCGAACCCAGGACACTGGAGCTGTGAGACTGTGGCAGTAAACAGAACCGAACCCGGGACACTGGAGCTGTGAGACTGTGGCAGTAAACAGAACCGAACCCAGGTCACTGGAGCTGTGAGACTGTGGCAGTAAACAGAACCGAACCCGGGACACTGGAGCTGTGAGACTGTGGCAGTAAACAGAACCGAACCCAGGTCACTGGAGCTGTGAGACTGTGGCAGTAAACAGAACCGAATACGGGTCACTGGAGCTGTGAGACTGTGGCAGTAAACAGAACTGAACCCGGGTCACTGGAGCTGTGAGACTGTGGCAGTAAACAGAACTGAACCCGGGTCACTGGAGCTGTGAGACTGTGGCAGTAAACAGAACCGAACCCAGGTCACTGGAGCTGTGAGACTGTGGCAGTAAACAGAACCGAACCCGGGTCACTGGAGCTGTGAGACTGTGGCAGTAAACAGAACTGAACCCGGGACACTGGAGCTGTGAGACTGTGGCAGTAAACAGAACCGAACCCAGGTCACTGGAGCTGTGAGACTGTGGCAGTAAACAGAACCGAACCCGGGACACTGGAGCTGTGAGGCTGTGGCAGTCCCCAGAACCGAACCCGGGACACTGGAGCTGTGAGACTGCGTCAGTACGCAGAACTGAACCCGGGTCACTGGAGCTGTGAGAGTGTGGCAGTAAACAGAACCGAACCCGGGACACTGGAGCTGTGAGACTGTGGCAGTCCCCAGAACCGAACCCAGGACACTGGAGCTGTGAGGCTGTGGCAGTAAACAGAACCGAACTCAGGTCACTGGAGCTGTGAGACTGTGGCAGTAAACAGAACTGAACCCAGGTCACTGGAGCTGTGAGACTGTGGCAGTAAACAGAACCGAACCCAGGACACTGGAGCTGTGAGACTGTGGCAGTAAACAGAACTGAACCCAGGTCACTGGAGCTGTGAGACTGTGGCAGTAAACAGAACCGAACCCAGGTCACTGGAGCTGTGAGGCTTTGGCAGTAAACAGAACTGAACCCAGGTCACTGGAGCTGTGAGACTGTGGCAGTAAACAGACCCGAACCCAGGTCACTGGAGCTGTGAGACTGTGGCAGTAAACAGAACTGAACCCAGGTCACTGGAGCTGTGAGACTGTGGCAGTAAACAGAGCCGAACCCGGGACACTGGAGCTGTGAGACTGTGGCAGTAAACAGAACCGAACCCGGGTCACTGGAGCTGTGAGACTATGGCAGTAAACAGAACCGAACCCGGGTCACTGGAGCTGTGAGACTGTGGCAGTAAACAGAACCGAACCCAGGTCACTGGAGCTGTGAGACTGTGGCAGTAAACAGAACTGAACCCGGGTCACTGGAGCTGTGAGACTGTGGCAGTAAACAGAACCGAACCCAGGTCACTGGAGCTGTGAGACTGTGGCAGTAAACAGAACCGAACCCGGGTCACTGGAGCTGTGAGACTGTGGCAGTAAACAGAACTGAACCCGGGACACTGGAGCTGTGAGACTGTGGCAGTAAACAGAACCGAACCCAGGTCACTGGAGCTGTGAGACTGTGGCAGTAAACAGAACCGAACCCGGGACACTGGAGCTGTGAGGCTGTGGCAGTCCCCAGAACCGAACCCGGGACACTGGAGCTGTGAGACTGCGTCAGTACGCAGAACTGAACCCGGGTCACTGGAGCTGTGAGAGTGTGGCAGTAAACAGAACCGAACCCGGGACACTGGAGCTGTGAGACTGTGGCAGTCCCCAGAACCGAACCCAGGACACTGGAGCTGTGAGGCTGTGGCAGTAAACAGAACCGAACTCAGGTCACTGGAGCTGTGAGACTGTGGCAGTAAACAGAACTGAACCCAGGTCACTGGAGCTGTGAGACTGTGGCAGTAAACAGAACCGAACCCAGGACACTGGAGCTGTGAGACTGTGGCAGTAAACAGAACTGAACCCAGGTCACTGGAGCTGTGAGACTGTGGCAGTAAACAGAACCGAACCCAGGTCACTGGAGCTGTGAGGCTGTGGCAGTAAACAGAACTGAACCCAGGTCACTGGAGCTGTGAGACTGTGGCAGTAAACAGACCCGAACCCAGGTCACTGGAGCTGTGAGGCTGTGGCAGTAAACAGAACTGAACCCAGGTCACTGGAGCTGTGAGACTGTGGCAGTAAACAGAGCCGAACCCGGGACACTGGAGCTGTGAGACTGTGGCAGTAAACAGAACCGAACCCGGGTCACTGGAGCTGTGAGACTATGGCAGTAAACAGAACCGAACGCGGGTCACTGGAGCTGTGAGACTGTGGCAGTAAACAGAACCGAACCCAGGTCACTGGAGCTGTGAGACTGTGGCAGTAAACAGAACCGAACCCGGGACACTGGAGCTGTGAGACTGTGGCAGTAAACAGAACCGAACCCAGGTCACTGGAGCTGTGAGACTGTGGCAGTAAACAGAACCGAACCCGGGACACTGGAGCTGTGAGACTGTGGCAGTAAACAGAACCGAACCCGGGACACTGGAGCTGTGAGACTGTGGCAGTAAACAGAACCGAACCCGGGACACTGGAGCTGTGAGACTGTGGCAGTAAACAGAACCGAACCCGGGACACTGGAGCTGTGAGACTGTGGCAGTAAACAGAACTGAACCCGGGTCACTGGAGCTGTGAGACTGTGGCAGTAAACAGAACCGAACCCAGGTCACTGGAGCTGTGAGACTGTGGCAGTAAACAGAACCGAACCCGGGTCACTGGAGCTGTGAGACTGTGGCAGTAAACAGAACCGAACCCGGGACACTGGAGCTGTGAGACTGTGGCAGTAAACAGAACCGAACCCGGGTCACTGGAGCTGTGAGACTGTGGCAGTAAACAGAACCGAACCCGGGTCACTGGAGCTGAGAGACTGTGGCAGTAAACAGAACCGAACCCAGGTCACTGGAGCGGTGAGACTGTGGCAGTAAACAGAACCGAACCCGGGTCACTGGAGCTGTGAGACTGTGGCAGTAAACAGAACTGAACCCAGGTCACTGGAGCTGTGAGACTGTGGCAGTAAACAGAACCGAACCCAGGACACTGGAGCTGTGAGACTGTGACAGTAAACAGAACCGAACCCGGGTCACTGGAGCTGTGAGACTGTGGCAGTAAACAGAACCGAACCCGGGACACTGGAGCTGTGAGACTGTGACAGTAAACAGAACCGAACCCGGGACACTGGAGCTGTGAGACTGTGGCAGTCCCCAGAACCGAACCCAGGTCACTGGAGCTGTGAGACTGTGGCAAAAAACAGAACCGAACCCGGGTCACTGGAGCTGTGAGGCTGTGGCAGTAAACAGAACCGAACCCAGGTCACTGGAGCTGTGAGGCTGTGGCAGTCCCCAGAACCGAACCCAGGTCACTGGAGCTGTGAGACTGTGGCAGTAAACAGAACCGAACCCGGGACACTGGAGCTGTGAGGCTGTGGCAGTAAACAGAACCGAACCCGGGTCACTGGAGCTGTGAGACTGTGGCAGTACGCAGAACTGAACCCGGGTCACTGGAGCTGTGAGAATGTGGCAGTAAACAGAACCGAACCCGGGACACTGGAGCTGTGAGGCTGTGGCAGTAAACAGAACCGAACCCAGGTCAGTGGAGCTGTGAGACTGTGGCAGTACGCAGAACTGAACCCGGGTCACTGGAGCTGTGAGAGTGTGGCAGTAAACAGAACCGAACCCGGGACACTGGAGCTGTGAGGCTGTGGCAGTAAACAGAACCGAACCCAGGACACTGGAGCTCTGAGACTGTGGCAGTCCCCAGAACCGAAGCCGGGACACTGGAGCTGTGAGACTGTGGCAGTACGCAGAAATGAACCCGGGTCACTGGAGCTGTGAGAGTGTGGCAGTAAACAGAACCGAACCCGGGACACTGGAGCTGTGAGGCTGTGGCAGTAAACAGAACCGAAACCAGGTCAGTGGAGCTGTGAGACTGTGGCAGTAAACAGAACCGAACCCAGGTCACTGGAGCTGTGAGACTGTGGCAGTCCCCAGAACCGAACCCGGGTCACTGGAGCTGTGAGACTGTGGCAGTCCCCAGAACCGAACCCAGGTCACTGGAGCTGTGAGAGTGTGGCAGTAAACAGAACCGAACCCGGGTCACTGGAGCTGTGAGACTGTGGCAGTAAACAGAACTGAACCCAGGACACTGGAGCTGTGAGACTGTGGCAGTAAACAGAACCGAACCCAGGTCACAGGAGCTGTGCGACTGTGGCAGTAAACAGAACCGAACCCAGGTCACTGGAGCTGTGAGACTGTGGCAGTAAACAGAACCGAACCCAGGTCACTGGAGCTGTGAGACTTTGACAGTAAACAGAACCGAACCCGGGACACTGGAGCTGTGAGACTGTGGCAGTAAACAGAACCGAACCCAGGTCACTGGAGCTGTGAGACTGTGGCAGTAAACAGAACCGAACCCGGGACACTGGAGCTGTGAGACTGTGGCAGTAAACAGAACCGAACCCGGGACACTGGAGCTGTGAGACTGTGGCAGTAAACAGAACCGAACCCGGGACACTGGAGCTGTGAGACTGTGGTAGTAAACAGAACCGAACCCAGGTCACTGGAGCTGTGAGACTGTGGCAGTAAACAGAACCGAACCCGGGACACTGGAGCTGTGAGACTGTGGCAGTGAACAGAACAGAACCCGGGTCAATGGAGCTGTGAGACTGTGGCAGTACGCAGAACCGAACCCAGGTCACTGGAGCTATGAGACTGTGGCAGTAAACAGAACCGAACCCGGGTCACTGAAGCTGTGAGACTGTGGCAGTAAACAGAACTGAACCCAGGTCACTGGAGCTGTGAGGCTGTGGCAGTAAACAGAACCGAACCCAGGTCACTGGAGCTGTGAGGCTGTGGCAGTAAACAGAACTGAACCCAGGTCACTGGAGCTGTGAGACTGTGGCAGTAAACAGACCCGAACCCAGGTCACTGGAGCTGTGAGGCTGTGGCAGTAAACAGAACTGAACCCAGGTCACTGGAGCTGTGAGACTGTGGCAGTAAACAGAGCCGAACCCGGGACACTGGAGCTGTGAGACTGTGGCAGTAAACAGAACCGAACCCGGGTCACTGGTGCTGTGAGACTATGGCAGTAAACAGAACCGAACCCGGGTCACTGGAGCTGTGAGACTGTGGCAGTAAACAGAACCGAACCCAGGTCACTGGAGCTGTGAGACTGTGGCAGTAAACAGAACCGAACCCGGGACACTGGAGCTGTGAGACTGTGGCAGTAAACAGAACCGAACCCAGGTCACTGGAGCTGTGAGACTGTGGCAGTAAACAGAACCGAACCCGGGACACTGGAGCTGTGAGACTGTGGCAGTAAACAGAACCGAACCCGGGACACTGGAGCTGTGAGACTGTGGCAGTAAACAGAACCGAACCCGGGACACTGGAGCTGTGAGACTGTGGCAGTAAACAGAACCGAACCCGGGACACTGGAGCTGTGAGACTGTGGCAGTAAACAGAACTGAACCCGGGTCACTGGAGCTGTGAGACTGTGGCAGTAAACAGAACCGAACCCAGGTCACTGGAGCTGTGAGACTGTGGCAGTAAACAGAACCGAACCCGGGTCACTGGAGCTGTGAGACTGTGGCAGTAAACAGAACCGAACCCGGGACACTGGAGCTGTGAGACTGTGGCAGTAAACAGAACCGAACCCGGGTCACTGGAGCTGTGAGACTGTGGAAGTAAACAGAACCGAACCCGGGTCACTGGAGCTGAGAGACTGTGGCAGTAAACAGAACCGAACCCAGGTCACTGGAGCGGTGAGACTGTGGCAGTAAACAGAACCGAACCCGGGTCACTGGAGCTGTGAGACTGTGGCAGTAAACAGAACTGAACCCAGGTCACTGGAGCTGTGAGACTGTGGCAGTAAACAGAACCGAACCCAGGACACTGGAGCTGTGAGACTGTGACAGTAAACAGAACCGAACCCGGGTCACTGGAGCTGTGAGACTGTGGCAGTAAACAGAACCGAACCCGGGACACTGGAGCTGTGAGACTGTGACAGTAAACAGAACCGAACCCGGGACACTGGAGCTGTGAGACTGTGGCAGTCCCCAGAACCGAACCCAGGTCACTGGAGCTGTGAGACTGTGGCAAAAAACAGAACCGAACCCGGGTCACTGGAGCTGTGAGGCTGTGGCAGTAAACAGAACCGAACCCAGGTCACTGGAGCTGTGAGGCTGTGGCAGTCCCCAGAACCGAACCCAGGTCACTGGAGCTGTGAGACTGTGGCAGTAAACAGAACCGAACCCGGGACACTGGAGCTGTGAGGCTGTGGCAGTAAACAGAACCGAACCCGGGTCACTGGAGCTGTGAGACTGTGGCAGTACGCAGAACTGAACCCGGGTCACTGGAGCTGTGAGAGTGTGGCAGTAAACAGAACCGAACCCGGGACACTGGAGCTGTGAGGCTCTGGCAGTAAACAGAACCGAACCCAGGTCAGTGGAGCTGTGAGACTGTGGCAGTACGCAGAACTGAACCCGGGTCACTGGAGCTGTGAGAGTGTGGCAGTAAACAGAACCGAACCCGGGACACTGGAGCTGTGAGGCTGTGGCAGTAAACAGAACCGAACCCAGGACACTGGAGCTCTGAGACTGTGGCAGTCCCCAGAACCGAAACCGGGACACTGGAGCTGTGAGACTGTGGCAGTACGCAGAACTGAACCCGGGTCACTGGAGCTGTGAGAGTGTGGCAGTAAACAGAACCGAACCCGGGACACTGGAGCTGTGAGGCTGTGGCAGTAAACAGAACCGAACCCAGGTCAGTGGAGCTGTGAGACTGTGGCAGTAAACAGAACCGAACCCAGGTCACTGGAGCTGTGAGACTGTGGCAGTCCCCAGAACCGAACCCGGGTCACTGGAGCTGTGAGACTGTGGCAGTCCCCAGTACCGAACCCAGGTCACTGGAGCTGTGAGAGTGTGGCAGTAAACAGAACCGAACCCGGGTCACTGGAGCTGTGAGACTGTGGCAGTAAACAGAACTGAACCCAGGACACTGGAGCTGTGAGACTGTGGCAGTAAACAGAACCGAACCCAGGTCACTGGAGCTGTGCGACTGTGGCAGTAAACAGAACCGAACCCAGGTCACTGGAGCTGTGAGACTGTGGCAGTAAACAGAACCGAACCCAGGTCACTGGAGCTGTGAGACTGTGACAGTAAACAGAACCGAACCCAGGTCACTGGAGCTGTGAGACTGTGACAGTAAACAGAACCGAACCCGGGACACTGGAGCTGTGAGACTGTGGCAGTAAACAGAACCGAACCCAGGTCACTGGAGCTGTGAGACTGTGACAGTAAACAGAACCGAACCCGGGACACTGGAGCTGTGAGACTGTGGCAGTAAACAGAACCGAACCCGGGACACTGGAGCTGTGAGACTGTGGCAGTAAACAGAACCGAACCCGGGACACTGGAGCTGTGAGACTGTGGCAGTAAACAGAACCGAACCCGGGACACTGGAGCTGTGAGACTGTGGCAGTGAACAGAACAGAACCCGGGTCAATGGAGCTGTGAGACTGTGGCAGTACGCAGAACCGAACCCAGGTCACTGGAGCTATGAGACTGTGGCAGTAAACAGAACCGAACCCGGGTCACTGAAGCTGTGAGACTGTGGCAGTAAACAGAACCGAACCCAGGTCACTGGAGCTGTGAGGCTGTGGCAGTAAACAGAACCGAACCCGGGTCACTCAAGCTGTGAGGCTGTGGCAGTGAACAGAACCGAACCCATGTCACTGGAGCTGTGAGACTGTGGCAGTAAAAAGAACCGAACCCAGGTCACTGGAGCTGTGAGACTGTGGCAGTAAACAGAACAGAACCCGGGTCACTGGAGATGTGAGACTGTGGCAGTAAACAGAACTGAACCCGGGACACTGGAGCTGTGAGGCTGTGGCAGTCCCCAGAACCGAACCCGGGACACTGGAGCTGTGAGACTGTGGCAGTAAACAGAACCGAACCCAGGTCACTGGAGCTGTGAGACTGTGGCAGTAAACAGAACCGAATCCGGGTCACTGGAGCTGTGAGACTGTGGCAGTAAACAGAACTGAACCCGGGTCACTGGAGCTGTGAGACTGTGGCAGTAAACAGAACTGAACCCGGGTCACTGGAGCTGTGAGACTGTGGCAGTAAACAGAACCGAACCCAGGTCACTGGAGCTGTGAGACTGTGGCAGTAAACAGAAATGAACCCGGGTCACTGGAGCTGTGAGACTGTGGCAGTAAACAGAACCGAACCCAGGTCACTGGAGCTGTGAGACTGTGGCAGTAAACAGAACCGAACCCGGGACACTGGAGCTGTGAGGCTGTGGCAGTACGCAGAACTGAACCCGGGTCACTGGAGCTGTGAGAGTGTGGCAGTAAACAGAACCGAACCCGGGACACTGGAGCTGTGAGACTGTGGCAGTCCCCAGAACCGAACCCAGGACACTGGAGCTGTGAGGCTGTGGCAGTAAACAGAACCGAACTCAGGTCACTGGAGCTGTGAGACTGTGGCAGTAAACAGAACCGAACCCGGGACACTGGAGCTGTGAGACTGTGGCAGTAAACAGAACTGAACCCAGGTCACTGGAGCTGTGAGACTGTGGCAGTAAACAGAACCGAACCCAGGACACTGGAGCTGTGAGACTGTGGCAGTAAACAGAACTGAACCCAGGTCACTGGAGCTGTGAGACTGTGGCAGTAAACAGAACTGAACCCAGGACACTGGAGCTGTGAGACTGTGGCAGTAAACAGAACCGAACCCAGGTCACTGGAGCTGTGAGACTGTGGCAGTAAACAGAACTGAACCCAGGTCACTGGAGCTGTGAGACTGTGGCAGTAAACAGAACCGAACCCAGGACACTGGAGCTGTGAGACTGTGGCAGTAAACAGAACTGAACCCAGGTCACTGGAGCTGTGAGACTGTGGCAGTAAACAGAACCGAACCCAGGACACTGGAGCTGTGAGACTGTGGCAGTAAACAGAACTGAACCCAGGTCACTGGAGCTGTGAGACTGTGGCAGTAAACAGAACCGAACCCAGGACACTGGAGCTGTGAGACTGTGGCAGTAAACAGAACTGAACCCAGGTCACTGGAGCTGTGAGACTGTGGCAGTAAACAGAACCGAACCCAGGTCACTGGAGCTGTGAGGCTGTGGCAGTAAACAGAACTGAAACCAGGTCACTGGAGCTGTGAGACTGTGGCAGTAAACAGAGCCGAACCCGGGACACTGGAGCTGTGAGACTGTGGCAGTAAACAGAACCGAACCCGGGTCACTGGAGCTGTGAGACTGTGGCAGTAAACAGAACCGAACCCAGGTCACTGGAGCTGTGAGACTGTGGCAGTAAACAGAACCGAACCCAGGTCACTGGAGCTGTGAGACTGTGGCAGTAAACAGAACCGGACCCGGGACACTGGAGCTGTGAGACTGTGGCAGTAAACAGAACCGAACCCGGGTCACTGGAGCTGTGAGGCTGTGGCAGTAAACAGAACCGGACCCGGGACACTGAAGCTGTGAGACTGTGGCAGTAAACAGAACCGAACGCGGGACACTGGAGCTGTGAGACTGTGGCAGTAAATAGAACCGAACCCAGGTCACTGGAGCTGTGAGGCTGTGGCAGTCCCCAGAACCGAACCCAGGTCACTGGAGCTGTGAGACTGTGGCAAAAAACAGAACCGAACCCGGGTCACTGGAGCTGTGAGGCTGCGGCAGTAAACAGAACCGAACCCAGGTCACTGGAGCTGTGAGGCTGTGGCAGTCCCCAGAACCGAACCCAGGTCACTGGAGCTGTGAGAGTGTGGCAGTACGCAGAACTGAACCCGGGTCACTGGAGCTGTGAGTTGTGGCAGTAAACAGAACCGAACCCGGGACACTGGAGCTGTGAGGCTGTGGCAGTAAACAGAACCGAACCCAGGTCACTGGAGCTGTGAGACTGTGGCAGTAAACAGAACCGAACCCAGGTCACTGGAGCTGTGAGACTGTGGCAGTCCCCAGAACCGAACCCGGGTCACTGGAGCTGTGAGACTGTGGCAGTCCCCAGAACCGAACCCAGGTCACTGGAGCTGTGAGAGTGTGGCAGTAAACAGAACCGAACCCAGGTCACTGGAGCTGTGAGACTGTGGCAGTAAACAGAACCGAACCCGGGTCACTGGAGCGGTGAGACTGTGGCAGTAAACAGAACCGAACCCGGGTCACTGGAGCTGTGAGGCTGTGGCAGTAAACAGAACCGAACCCGGGTCACTGGAGCTGTGAGACTGTGGCAGTAAACAGAACCGAACCCAGGTCACTGGAGCTGTGAGGCTGTGGCAGTAAACAGAACGGAACCCAGGTCACTGGAGCTGTGAGACTGTGGCAGTAAACAGAACCGAACCCAGGACACTGGAGCTGTGAGACTGTGGCAGTAAACAGAACTGAACCCAGGTCACTGGAGCTGTGAGACTGTGGCAGTAAACAGAACTAAACCCAGGTCACTGGAGCTGTGAGACTGTGGCAGTAAACAGAACCGAACCCAGGTCACTGGAGCTGTGAGACTGAGGCAGTAAACAGAACCGAACCCAGGTCACTGGAGCTGTGAGACTGTGGCAGTAAACAGAAATGATCCCAGGTCACTGGAGCTGTGAGACTGTGGCAGTAAACAGAACCGAACCCAGGTCACTGGAGCTGTGAGGCTGTGGCAGTAAACAGAACTGAACCCAGGTCACTGGAGCTGTGAGACTGTGGCAGTAAACAGAACCGAACCCAGGTCACTGGAGCTGTGAGGCTGTGGCAGTAAACAGAACTGAACCCAGGTCACTGGAGCTGTGAGACTGTGGCAGTAAACAGAGCCGAACCCGGGACACTGGAGCTGTGAGACTGTGGCAGTAAACAGAACCGAACCCGGGTCACTGGAGCTGTGAGACTATGGCAGTAAACAGAACCGAACCCGGGTCACTGGAGCTGTGAGACTGTGGCAGTAAACAGAACCGAACCCAGGTCACTGGAGCTGTGAGACTGTGGCAGTAAACAGAACCGAACCCAGGTTACTGGAGCTGTGAGACTGTGGCAGTAAACAGAACCGGACCCGGGTCACTGGAGCTGTGAGACTGTGGCAGTAAACAGAACCGAACCCGGGTCACTGGAGCTGTGAGGCTGTGGCAGTAAACAGAACCGGACCCGGGACACTGGAGCTGTGAGACTGTGGCAGTCCCCAGAACCGAACCCAGGTCACTGGAGCTGTGAGACTGTGGCAAAAAACAGAACCGAACCCAGGTCACTGGAGCTGTGAGGCTGTGGCAGTCCCCAGAACCGAACCCAGGTCACTGGAGCTGTGAGAGTGTGGCAGTAAACAGAACCGAACCCGGGACACTGGAGCTGTGAGGCTGTGGCAGTCCCCAGAACCGAACCCGGGACACTGGAGCTGTGAGACTGTGGCAGTACGCAGAACTGAACCCGGGTCACTGGAGCTGTGAGAGTGTGGCAGTAAACAGAACCGAACCCGGGACACTGGAGCTGTGAGGCTGTGGCAGTAAACAGAACCGAACCCAGGTCACTGGAGCTGTGAGACTGTGGCAGTAAACAGAACCGAACCCAGGTCACTGGAGCTGTGAGACTGTGGCAGTCCCCAGATCCGAACCCGGGTCACTGGAGCTGTGAGACTGTGGCAGTCCCCAGAACCGAACCCAGGTCACTGGAGCTGTGAGAGTGTGGCAGTAAACAGAACCGAACCCAGGTCACTGGAGCTGTGAGGCTGTGGCAGTAAACAGAACCGAACCCGGGTCACTGGAGCTGTGAGACTGTGGCAGTAAACAGAACCGAACCCGGGTCACTGGAGCTGTGAGGCTGTGGCAGTAAACAGAACCGAACCCGGGTCACTGGAGCTGTGAGACTGTGGCAGTAAACAGAACCGAACCCAGGTCACTGGAGCTGTGAGGCTGTGGCAGTAAACAGAACCGAACTCAGGTCACTGGAGCTGTGAGACTGTGGCAGTAAACAGAACTGAACCCAGGTCACTGGAGCTGTGAGACTCTGGCAGTAAACAGAACTGAACCCAGGTCACTGGAGCTGTGAGACTGTGGCAGTAAACAGAACCGAACCCAGGACACTGGAGCTGTGAGACTGTGGCAGTAAACAGAAATGATCCCAGGTCACTGGAGCTGTGAGACTGTGGCAGTAAACAGAACCGAACCCAGGTCACTGGAGCTGTGAGACTGTGGCAGTAAACAGAACCGGACCCGGGACACTGGAGCTGTGAGACTGTGGCAGTAAACAGAACTGAACCCAGGTCACTGGAGCTGTGAGACTGTGGCAGTCCCCAGAACCGAACCCAGGTCACTGGAGCTGTGAGACTGTGGCAGTAAACAGAACCGAACCCAGGTCACTGGAGCTGTGAGACTGTGGCAGTAAACAGAACCGAACCCAGGTCACTGGAGCTGTGAGACTGTGACAGTAAACAGAACCGAACCCAGGACACTGGAGCTGTGAGACTGTGGCAGTCAACAGAACCGAACCCAGGTCACTGGAGCTGTGAGACTGTGGTAGTAAACAGAACCGAACCCGGGACACTGGAGCTGTGAGACTGTGGCAGTAAACAGAACCGAACCCAGGTCACTGGAGCTGTGAGACTGTGGTAGTAAACAGAACCGAACCCGGGACACTGGAGCTGTGAGACTGTGGCAGTAAACAGAACCGGACCCGGGACACTGGAGCTGTGAGACTGTGGCAGTAAACAGAACCGAACCCAGGTCACTGGAGCTGTGAGACTGTGGTAGTAAACAGAACCGAACCCGGGACACTGGAGCTGTGAGACTGTGGCAGTAAACAGAACCGGACCCGGGACACTGGAGCTGTGAGACTGTGGCAGTAAACAGAACCGAACCCGGGTCACTGGAGCTGTGAGGCTGTGGCAGTAAACAGAACCGGACCCGGGACACTGGAGCTGTGAGACTGTGGCAGTCCCCAGAACCGAACCCAGGTCACTGGAGCTGTGAGACTGTGGCAAAAAACAGAACCGAACCCGGGTCACTGGAGCTGTGAGGCTGCGGCAGTAAACAGAACCGAACCCAGGTCACTGGAGCTGTGAGGCTGTGGCAGTCCCCAGAACCGAACCCAGGTCACTGGAGCTGTGAGAGTGTGGCAGTAAACAGAACCGATCCCGGGACACTGGAGCTGTGAGGCTGTGGCAGTCCCCAGAACCGAACCCGGGACACTGGAGCTGTGAGACTGTGGCAGTAAACAGAACCGAACCCGGGACACTGGAGCTGTGAGGCTGTGGCAGTAAACAGAACCGAACCCAGGTCACTGGAGCTGTGAGACTGTGGCAGTAAACAGAACCGAACCCGGGACACTGGAGCTGTGAGACTGTGGCAGTCCCCAGAACCGAACCCGGGTCACTGGAGCTGTGAGACTGTGGCAGTGAACAGAACCGAACCCAGGTCACTGGAGCTGTGAGACTGTGGCAGTAAACAGAACCGAACCCGGGTCACTGGAGCTGTGAGACTGTGGCAGTCCCCAGAACCGAACCCAGGTCACTGGAGCTGTGAGAGTGTGGCAGTAAACAGAACCGAACCCAGGTCACTGGAGCTGTGAGACTGTGGCGGTAAACAGAACCGAACCCGGGTCACTGGAGCGGTGAGACTGTGGCAGTAAACAGAACCGAACCCGGGTCACTGGAGCTGTGAGGATGTGGCAGTAAACAGAACCGAACACGGGTCACTGGAGCTGTGAGACTGTGGCAGTAAACAGAACCGAACCCAGGTCACTGGAGCTGTGAGACTGTGGCAGTAAACAGAACCGAACCCAGGACACTGGAGCTGTGAGACTGTGGCAGTAAACAGAACTGAACCCGGGACACTGGAGCTGTGAGACTGTGGCAGTAAACAGAACCGAACCCGGGTCACTGGAGCTGTGAGACTGTGGTAGTAAACAGAACCGAACCCGGGTCACTTGAGCTGTGAGACTGTGGCAGTAAACAGAACCGAACCCAGGTCACTGGAGCTGTGAGGCTGTGGCAGTAAACAGAACTGAACCCAGGTCACTGGAGCTGTGAGACTGTGGCAGTAAACAGAGCCGAACCCGGGACACTGGAGCTGTGAGACTGTGGCAGTAAACAGAACTGAACCCAGGTCACTGGAGCTGTGAGACTGTGGCAGTAAACAGAACTGAACCCAGGACACTGGAGCTGTGAGACTGTGGCAGTAAACAGAACCGAACCCGGGACACTGGAGCTGTGAGACTGTGGCAGTAAACAGAACTGAACCCAGGACACTGGAGCTGTGAGACTGTGGCAGTAAACAGAACCGAACCCAGGTCACTGGAGCTGTGAGACTGTGGCAGTAAACAGAACTGAACCCAGGTCACTGGAGCTGTGAGACTGTGGCAGTAAACAGAACCGAACCCAGGTCACTGGAGCTGTGAGGCTGTGGCAGTAAACAGAACTGAACCCAGGTCACTGGAGCTGTGAGACTGTGGCAGTAAACAGAGCCGAACCCGGGACACTGGAGCTGTGAGACTGTGGCAGTAAACAGAACCGAACCCGGGTCACTGGAGCTGTGAGACTTTGGCAGTAAACAGAACCGAACCCGGGTCACTGGAGCTGTGAGACTGTGGCAGTAAACAGAACCGAACCCAGGTCACTGGAGCTGTGAGACTGTGGCAGTAAACAGAACCGAACCCAGGTCACTGGAGCTGTGAGACTGTGGCAGTAAACAGAACCGGACCCGGGACACTGGAGCTGTGAGACTGTGGCAGTAAACAGAACCGAACCCGGGTCACTGGAGCTGTGAGGCTGTGGCAGTAAACAGAACCGGACCCGGGACACTGGAGCTGTGAGACTGTGGCAGTCCCCAGAACCGAACCCAGGTCACTGGAGCTGTGAGACTGTGGCAAAAAACAGAACCGAACCCGGGTCACTGGAGCTGTGAGGCTGCGGCAGTAAACAGAACCGAACCCAGGTCACTGGAGCTGTGAGGCTGTGGCAGTCCCCAGAACCGAACCCAGGTCACTGGAGCTGTGAGAGTGTGGCAGTAAACAGAACCGAACCCGGGACACTGGAGCTGTGAGGCTGTGGCAGTCCCCAGAACCGAACCCGGGACACTGGAGCTGTGAGACTGTGGCAGTACGCAGAACTGAACCCGGGTCACTGGAGCTGTGAGACTGTGGCAGTAAACAGAACCGAACCCGGGAGACTGGAGCTGTGAGACTGTGGCAGTAAACAGAACCGAACCCGGGACACTGGAGCTGTGAGACTGTGGCAGTAAACAGAACCGAACCCAGGTCACTGGAGCTGTGAGGCTGTGGCAGTAAACAGAACCGAACCCAGGTCACTGGAGCTGTGAGACTGTGGCAGTAAACAGAACCGAACCCGGGACACTGGAGCTGTGAGACTGTGGCAGTCCCCAGAACCGAACCCGGGTCACTGGAGCTGTGAGACTGTGGCAGTGAACAGAACCGAACCCAGGTCACTGGAGCTGTGAGACTGTGGCAGTAAACAGAACCGAACCCCGGTCACTGGAGCTGTGAGACTGTGGCAGTCCCCAGAACCGAACCCAGGTCACTGGAGCTGTGAGAGTGTGGCAGTAAACAGAACCGAACCCAGGTCACTGGAGCTGTGAGACTGTGACAGTAAACAGAACCGAACCCAGGTCACTGGAGCTGTGAGACTGTGGCGGTAAACAGAACCGAACCCGGGTCACTGGAGCGGTGAGACTGTGGCAGTAAACAGAACCGAACCCGGGTCACTGGAGCTGTGAGGCTGTGGCAGTAAACAGAACCGAACCCGGGTCACTGGAGCTGTGAGACTGTGGCAGTAAACAGAACCGAACCCAGGTCACTGGAGCTGTGAGACTGTGGCAGTAAACAGAACCGAACCCAGGTCACTGGAGCTGTGAGGCTGTGGCAGTAAACAGAACCGAACCCGGGTCACTGGAGCTGTGAGACTGTGGCAGTAAACAGAACTGAACCCAGGACACTGGAGCTGTGAGACTGTGGCAGTAAACAGAACCGAACCCAGGTCACTGGAGCTGTGAGACTGTGGCAGTAAACAGAACAGAACCCAGGTCACTGGAGCTGTGAGACTGTGGCAGTAAACAGAACCGAACTCAGGTCACTGGAGCTGTAAGACTGTGACAGTAAACAGAACCGAACCCGGGACACTGGAGCTGTGAGACTGTGGCAGTAAACAGAACCGAACCCGGGACACTGGAGCTGTGAGACTGTGGCAGTAAACAGAACCGAACCCGGGACACTGGAGCTGTGAGACTGTGGCAGTGAACAGAACCGAACCCAGGTCACTGGAGCTGTGAGACTGTGGCAGTAAACAGAACCGAACCCAGGTCACTGGAGCTGTGAGACTGTGGCAGTAAACAGAACGGAACCCAGGTCACTGGAGCTGTGAGACTGTGGCAGTAAACAGAACCGGACCCGGGACACTGGAGCTGTGAGACTGTGGCAGTGAACAGAACCGAACCCGGGTCACTGGAGCTGTGAGGCTGTGGCAGTAAACAGAACCGGACCCGGGACACTGGAGCTGTGACCCTGTGGCAGTCCCCAGAACCGAACCCAGGTCACTGGAGCTGTGAGACTGTGGCAAAAAACAGAACCGAACCCGGGTCACTGGAGCTGTGAGGCTGCGGCAGTAAACAGAACCGAACCCAGGTCACTGGAGCTGTGAGGCTGTGGCAGTCCCCAGAACCGAACCCAGGTCACTGGAGCTGTGAGAGTGTGGCAGTAAACAGAACCGAACACGGGACACTGGAGCTGTGAGGCTGTGGCAGTCCCCAGAACCGAACCCGGGACACTGGAGCTGTGAGACTGTGGCAGTAAACAGAACCGAACCCGGGACACTGGAGCTGTGAGACTGTGGCAGTAAACAGAACCGAACCCGGGACACTGGAGCTGTGAGACTGTGGCAGTAAACAGAACTGAACCCGGCTCACTGGAGCTGTGAGAGTGTGGCAGTAAACAGAACCGAACCCGGGACACTGGAGCTGTGTGGCTGTGGCAGTAAACAGAACCGAACCCAGGTCACTGGAGCTGTGAGACTGTGGCAGTAAACAGAACCGAACCCAGGTCACTGGAGCTGTGAGACTGTGGCAGTCCCCAGAACCGAACCCGGGTCACTGGAGCTGTGAGACTGTGGCAGTAAACAGAACCGAACCCAGGTCACTGGAGCTGTGAGGCTGTGGCAGTAAACAGAACTGAACCCAGGTCACTGGAGCTGTGAGACTGTGGCAGTAAACAGAACCGAACCCAGGTCACTGGAGCTGTGAGACTGTGGCAGTAAACAGAACCGAACCCGGGTCACTGGAGCGGTGAGACTGTGGCAGTAAACAGAACCGAACCCGGGTCACTGGAACTGTGAGGCTGTGGCAGTAAACAGAACCGAACCCGGGTCACTGGAGCTGTGAGACTGTGGCAGTAAACAGAACCGAACCCAGGTCACTGGAGCTGTGAGACTGTGGCAGTAAACAGAACCGAACCCAGGACACTGGAGCTGTGAGGCTGTGGCAGTAAGCAGAACCGAACCCGGGTCACTGGAGCTGTGAGACTGTGGCAGTAAACAGAACCGAACCCAGGTCACTGGAGCTGTGAGACTGTGGCAGTAAACAGAACCGAACCCGGGACACTGGAGCTGTGAGACTGTGGCAGTGAACAGAACCGAACCCAGGTCACTGGAGCTGTGAGACTGTGGCAGTAAACAGAACCGAACCCAGGACACTGGAGCTGTGAGACTGTGGCAGTAAACAGAACCGAACCCGGGACACTGGAGCTGTGAGACTGTGGCAGTACGCAGAACTGAACCCGGGTCACTGAAGCTGTGAGAGTGTGGCAGTAAACAGAACCGAACCCGGGACACTGGAGCTGTGAGACTGTGGCAGTCCCCAGAACCGAACCCAGGACACAGGAGCTGTGAGGCTGTGGCAGTAAACAGAACTGAACCCAGGTCACTGGAGCTGTGAGACTGTGGCAGTAAACAGAACTGAACCCAGGTCACTGGAGCTGTGAGACTGTGGCAGGAAACAGAACCGAACCCAGGACACTGGAGCTGTGAGACTGTGGCAGTAAACAGAAATGATCCCAGGTCACTGGAGCTGTGAGACTGTGGCAGTAAACAGAACCGAACCCGGGACACTGGAGCTGTGAGACTGTGGCAGTAAACAGAACCGAACCCGGGTCACTGGAACTGTGAGGCTGTGGCAGTAAACAGAACCGAACCCGGGTCACTGGAGCTGTGAGACTGTGGCAGTAAACAGAACCGAACCCAGGTCACTGGAGCTGTGAGACTGTGGCAGTAAACAGAACCGAACCCAGGACACTGGAGCTGTGAGGCTGTGGCAGTAAACAGAACCGAACCCGGGTCACTGGAGCTGTGAGACTGTGGCAGTAAACAGAACCGAACCCAGGTCACTGGAGCTGTGAGACTGTGGCAGTAAACAGAACCGAACCCGGGACACTGGAGCTGTGAGACTGTGGCAGTGAACAGAACCGAACCCAGGTCACTGGAGCTGTGAGACTGTGGCAGTAAACAGAACCGAACCCAGGACACTGGAGCTGTGAGACTGTGGCAGTAAACAGAACCGAACCCGGGACACTGGAGCTGTGAGACTGTGGCAGTACGCAGAACTGAACCCGGGTCACTGAAGCTGTGAGAGTGTGGCAGTAAACAGAACCGAACCCGGGACACTGGAGCTGTGAGACTGTGGCAGTCCCCAGAACCGAACCCAGGACACAGGAGCTGTGAGGCTGTGGCAGTAAACAGAACTGAACCCAGGTCACTGGAGCTGTGAGACTGTGGCAGTAAACAGAACTGAACCCAGGTCACTGGAGCTGTGAGACTGTGGCAGTAAACAGAACCGAACCCAGGTCACTGGAGCTGTGAGGCTGTGGCAGTAAACAGAACCGAACCCAGGTCACTGGAGCTGTGAGGCTGTGGCAGTAAACAGAACTGAACCCAGGTCACTGGAGCTGTGAGACTGTGGCAGTAAACAGAACCGAACCCAGGTCACTGGAGCTGTGAGGCTGTGGCAGTAAACAGAACTGAACCCAGGTCACTGGAGCTGTGAGACTGTGGCAGTAAACAGAGCCGAACCCGGGACACTGGAGCTGTGAGACTGTGGCAGTAAACAGAAACGAACCCGGGTCACTGGAGCTGTGAGACTATGGCAGTAAACAGAACCGAACCCGGGTCACTGGAGCTGTGAGACTGTGGCAGTAAACAGAACCGAACCCAGGTCACTGGAGCTGTGAGACTGTGGCAGTAAACAGAACCGGACCCGGGACACTGGAGCTGTGAGACTGTGGCAGTAAACAGAACCGAACCCGGGTCACTGGAGCTGTGAGGCTGTGGCAGTAAACAGAACCGGACCCGGGACACTGGAGCTGTGAGACTGTGGCAGTCCCCAGAACCGAACCCAGGTCACTGGAGCTGTGAGACTGTGGCAAAAAACAGAACCGAACCCGGGTCACTGGAGCTGTGAGGCTGCGGCAGTAAACAGAACTGAACCCGGGTCACGGGAGCTGTGAGACTGTGACAGTAAACAGAACCGAACCCAGGTCACTGGAGCTGTGAGGCTGTGGCAGTCCCCAGAACCGAACCCAGGTCACTGGAGCTGTGAGAGTGTGGCAGTAAACAGAACCGAACCCGGGACACTGGAGCTGTGAGGCTGTGGCAGTCCCCAGAACCGAACCCGGGACACTGGAGCTGTGAGACTGTGGCAGTACGCAGAACTGAACCCGGGTCACTGGAGCTGTGAGACTGTGGCAGTAAACAGAACCGAACCCGGGACACTGGAGCTGTGAGGCTGTGGCAGTAAACAGAACCGAACCCAGGTCACTGGAGCTGTGAGACTGTGGCAGTAAACAGAACCGAACCCGGGACACTGGAGCTGTGAGACTGTGGCAGTCCCCAGAACCGAACCCGGGTCACTGGAGCTGTGAGACTGTGGCAGTGAACAGAACCGAACCCAGGTCACTGGAGCTGTGAGACTGTGGCAGTAAACAGAACCGAACCCGGGTCACTGGAGCTGTGAGACTGTGGCAGTCCCCAGAACCGAACCCAGGTCACTGGAGCTGTGAGGCTGTGGCAGTAAACAGAACCGAACCCGGGTCACTGGAGCTGTGAGGCTGTGGCAGTAAACAGAACCGAACCCGGGTCACTGGAGCTGTGAGACTGTGGCAGTAAACAGAACCGAACCCAGGTCACTGGAGCTGTGAGACTGTGGCAGTAAACAGAACCGAACCCAGGTCACTGGAGCTGTGAGACTGTGGCAGTAAACAGAACCGAACCCAGGACACTGGAGCTGTGAGGCTGTGGCAGTAAACAGAACCGAACCCGGGTCACTGGAGCTGTGAGACTGTGGCAGTAAACAGAACTGAACCCAGGACACTGGAGCTGTGAGACTGTGGCAGTAAACAGAACCGAACCCAGGTCACTGGTGCTGTGAGACTGTGGCAGTAAACAGAACAGAACCCAGGTCACTGGAGCTGTGAGACTGTGGCAGTAAACAGAACCGAACTCAGGTCACTGGAGCTGTAAGACTGTGACAGTAAACAGAACCGAACCCGGGACACTGGAGCTGTGAGACTGTGGCAGTAAACAGAACCGAACCCGGGACACTGGAGCTGTGAGACTGTGGCAGTAAACAGAACCGAACCCGGGACACTGGAGCTGTGAGACTGTGGCAGTAAACAGAACCGAACTCAGGTCACTGGAGCTTTAAGACTGTGACAGTAAACAGAACCGAACCCGGGACACTGGAGCTGTGAGACTGTGGCAGTAAACAGAACCGAACCCGGGACACTGGAGCTGTGAGACTGTGGCAGTAAACAGAACCGAACCCGGGTCACTGGAGCTGTGAGACTGTGGCAGTGAACAGAACCGAACCCAGGTCACTGGAGCTGTGAGACTGTGGCAGTAAACAGAACCGAACCCAGGTCACTGGAGCTGTGAGACTGTGGCAGTAAACAGAACCGAACCCAGGTCACTGGAGCTGTGAGACTGTGGCAGTAAACAGAACCGAACCCGGGACACTGGAGCTGTGAGTCTGTGGCAGTGAACAGAACCGAACCCAGGTCACTGGAGCTGTGAGACTGTGGCAGTAAACAGAACCGAACCCAGGTCACTGGAGCTGTGAGACTGTGGCAGTAAACAGAACGGAACCCAGGTCACTGGAGCTGTGAGACTGTGGCAGTAAACAGAACCGAACCCGGGTCACTGGAGCTGTGAGGCTGTGGCAGTAAACAGAACCGAACCCAGGTCACTGGAGCTGTGAGACTGTGGCAGTAAACAGAACCGAACCCATGTCACTGGAGCTGTGAGGCTGTGGCAGTAAACAGAACTGAACCCAGGTCACTGAAGCTGTGAGACTGTGGCAGTACGCAGAACCGAACACGGGTCACTGGAGCTGTGAGACTGTGGCAGTAAACAGAACCGAACCCATGTCACTGGAGCTGTGAGACTGTGGCAGTAAACAGAACTGAACCCGGGTCACTGGAGCTGTGAGACTGTGGCAGTAAACAGAACCGAACCCAGGTCACTGGAGCTGTGAGACTGTGGCAGTAAACTAAACCGAACCCGGGTCACTGGAGATGTGAGACTGTGGCAGTACGCAGAAACGAACCCGGGTCACTGGAGCTCTGAGACTGTGGCAGTAAACAGAACCGAACCCGGGTCACTGGAGCTGTGAGACTGTGGCAGTAAACAGAACTGAACCCGGGACACTGGAGCTGTGAGACTGTGGCAGTAAACAGAACCGAACCCGGGTCACTGGAGCTGTGAGACTGTGGCAGTAAACAGAACCGAACCCAGGTCACTGGAGCTGTGAGACTGTGGCAGGAAACAGAACCGAACCCAGGTCACTGGAGCTGTGTGACTGTGGCAGTAAACAGAACCGAACCCGGGTCACTGGAGCTGTGAGGCTGTGGCAGTAAACAGAACCGAACCCAGGACACTGGAGCTGTGAGACTGTGGCAGTAAACAGAACTGAACCCGGGTCACTGGAGCTGTGAGACTGTGGCAAAAAACAGAACCGAACCCGGGTCACTGGAGCTGTGAGACTGTGGCAGTAAACAGAACCGAACCCAGGTCACTGGAGCTGTGAGACTGTGGCAGTAAACAGAACCGAACCCAGGTCACTGGAGCTGTGAGACTGTGGCAGTAAACAGAACCGGACCCGGGACACTGGAGCTGTGAGACTGTGGCAGTAAACAGAACCGAACCCGGGTCACTGGAGCTGTGAGGCTGTGGCAGTAAACAGAACCGGACCCGGGACACTGGAGCTGTGAGACTGTGGCAGTCCCCAGAACCGAACCCAGGTCACTGGAGCTGTGAGACTGTGGCAAAAAACAGAACCGAACCCGGGTCACTGGAGCTGTGAGGCTGCGGCAGTAAACAGAACCGAACCCAGGTCACTGGAGCTGTGAGGCTGTGGCAGTCCCCAGAACCGAACCCAGGTCACTGGAGCTGTGAGAGTGTGGCAGTAAACAGAACCGAACCCGGGACACTGGAGCTGTGAGGCTGTGGCAGTCCCCAGAACCGAACCCGGGACACTGGAGCTGTGAGACTGTGGCAGTAAACAGAACCGAACCCGGGACACTGGAGCTGTGAGGCTGTGGCAGTAAACAGAACCGAACCCAGGTCACTGGAGCTGTGAGACTGTGGCAGTAAACAGAACCGAACCCGGGACACTGGAGCTGTGAGACTGTGGCAGTCCCCAGAACCGAACCCGGGTCACTGGAGCTGTGAGACTGTGGCAGTGAACAGAACCGAACCCAGGTCACTGGAGATGTGAGACTGTGGCAGTGAACAGAACCGAACCCGGGTCACTGGAGCTGTGAGACTGTGGCAGTCCCCAGAACCGAACCCAGGTCACTGGAGCTGTGAGAGTGTGGCAGTAAACAGAACCGAACCCAGGTCACTGGAGCTGTGAGACTGTGGCGGTAAACAGAACCGAACCCGGGTCACTGGAGCGGTGAGACTGTGGCAGTAAACAGAACCGAACCCGGGTCACTGGAGCTGTGAGGCTGTGGCAGTAAACAGAACCGAACTCGGGTCACTGGAGCTGTGAGACTGTGGCAGTAAACAGAACCGAACCCAGGTCACTGGAGCTGTGAGACTGTGGCAGTAAACAGAACCGAACCCAGGACACTGGAGCTGTGAGACTGTGGCAGTAAACAGAACCGAACCCAGGTCACTGGAGCTGTGAGACTGTGGCAGTAAACAGAACCGAACCCAGGTCACTGGAGCTGTGAGACTGTGGCAGTAAACAGAACCGAACCCAGGACACTGGAGCTGTGAGGCTGTGGCAGTAAACAGAACCGAACCCGGGTCACTGGAGCTGTGAGACTGTGGCAGTAAACAGAACTGAACCCAGGACACTGGAGCTGTGAGACTGTGGCAGTAAACAGAACCGAACCCAGGTCACTGGAGCTGTGAGACTGTGGCAGTAAACAGAACTGAACCCAGGTCACTGGAGCTGTGAGACTGTGGCAGTAAACAGAACCGAACCCAGGTCACTGGAGCTGTGAGGCTGTGGCAGTAAACAGAACTGAACCCAGGTCACTGGAGCTGTGAGACTGTGGCAGTAAACAGAGCCGAACCCGGGACACTGGAGCTGTGAGACTGTGGCAGTAAACATAACCGAACCCGGGTCACTGGAGCTGTGAGACTATGGTAGTAAACAGAACCGAACCCGGGTCACTGGAGCTGTGAGACTGTGGCAGTAAACAGAACTGAACCCAGGTCACTGGAGCTGTGAGACTGTGGCAGTAAACAGAACCGAACCCAGGTCACTGGAGCTGTGAGACTGTGGCAGTAAACAGAACCGGACCCGGGACACTGGAGCTGTGAGACTGTGGCAGTAAACAGAACCGAACCCGGGTCACTGGAGCTGTGAGGCTGTGGCAGTAAACAGAACCGGACCCGGGACACTGGAGCTGTGAGACTGTGGCAGTCCCCAGAACCGAACCCAGGTCACTGGAGCTGTGAGACTGTGGCAAAAAACAGAACCGAACCCGGGTCACTGGAGCTGTGAGGCTGCGGCAGTAAACAGAACCGAACCCAGGTCACTGGAGCTGTGAGGCTGTGGCAGTCCCCAGAACCGAACCCAGGTCACTGGAGCTGTGAGAGTGTGGCAGTAAACAGAACCGAACCCGGGACACTGGAGCTGTGAGGCTGTGGCAGTCCCCAGAACCGAACCCGGGGCACTGGAGCTTTGAGACTGTGGCAGTAAACAGAACCGAACCCGGGACACTGGAGCTGTGAGGCTGTGGCAGTAAACAGAACCGAACCCAGGTCACTGGAGCTGTGAGACTGTGGCAGTAAACAGAACCGAACCCGGGACACTGGAGCTGTGAGACTGTGGCAGTAAACAGAACCGAACCCGGGACACTGGAGCTGTGAGGCTGTGGCAGTAAACAGAACCGAACCCGGGACACTGGAGCTGTGAGGCTGTGGCAGTAAACAGAACCGAACCCAGGTCACTGGAGCTGTGAGACTGTGGCAGTAAACAGAACCGAACCCGGGACACTGGAGCTGTGAGGCTGTGGCAGTAAACAGAACCGAACCCAGGTCACTGGAGCTGTGAGACTGTGGCAGTAAACAGAACCGAACCCGGGACACTGGAGCTGTGAGACTGTGGCAGTCCCCAGAACCGAACCCGGGTCACTGGAGCTGTGAGACTGTGGCAGTGAACAGAACCGAACCCAGGTCACTGGAGCTGTGAGACTGTGGCAGTAAACAGAACCGAACCCGGGTCACTGGAGCTGTGAGACTGTGGCAGTCCCCAGAACCGAACCCAGGTCACTGGAGCTGTGAGACTGTGGCGGTAAACTGAACCGAACCCGGGTCACTGGAGCGGTGAGACTGTGGCAGTAAACAGAACCGAACCCGGGTCACTGGAGCTGTGAGGCTGTGGCAGTAAACAGAACCGAACCCGGGTCACTGGAGCTGTGAGACTGTGGCAGTAAACAGAACCGAACCCAGGTCACTGGAGCTGTGAGACTGTGGCAGTAAACAGAACCGAACCCAGTTCACTGGAGCTGTGAGACTGTGGCAGTAAACAGAACCGAACCCAGGACACTGGAGCTGTGAGGCTGTGGCAGTAAACAGAACCGAACCCGGGTCACTGGAGCTGTGAGACTGTGGCAGTAAACAGAACTGAACCCAGGACACTGGAGCTGTGAGACTGTGGCAGTAAACAGAACCGAACCCAGGTCACTGGAGCTGTGAGGCTGTGGCAGTAAACAGAACAGAACCCAGGTCACTGGAGCTGTG
The DNA here is from genome assembly GCF_036365525.1 of Heterodontus francisci. Classification (NCBI taxonomy): domain Eukaryota; kingdom Metazoa; phylum Chordata; class Chondrichthyes; order Heterodontiformes; family Heterodontidae; genus Heterodontus; species Heterodontus francisci. The sequence continues at coordinate 4,091,425 of NW_027140332.1, forward strand.
AGACTGTGGCAGTAAACAGAACCGAACTCAGGTCACTGGAGCTGTAAGACTGTGACAGTAAACAGAACCGAACCCGGGACACTGGAGCTGTGAGACTGTGGCAGTAAACAGAACCGAACCCGGGACACTGGAGCTGTGAGACTGTGGCAGTAAACAGAACCGAACCCGGGACACTGGAGCTGTGAGTCTGTGGCAGTGAACAGAACCGAACCCAGGTCACTGGAGCTGTGAGACTGTGGCAGTAAACAGAACCGAACCCGGGACACTGGAGCTGTGAGACTGTGGCAGTAAACAGAACCGAACCCAGGTCACTGGAGCTGTGAGACTGTGGCAGTAAACAGAACGGAACCCAGGTCACTGGAGCTGTGAGACTGTGGCAGTAAACAGAACCGGACCCGGGACACTGGAGCTGTGAGACTGTGGCAGTGAACAGAACCGAACCCGGGTCACTGGAGCTGTGAGGCTGTGGCAGTAAACAGAACCGGACCCGGGACACTGGAGCTGTGAGACTGTGGCAGTCCCCAGAACCGAACCCAGGTCACTGGAGCTGTGAGACTGTGGCAAAAAACAGAACCGAACCCGGGTCACTGGAGCTGTGAGGCTGCGGCAGTAAACAGAACCGAACCCAGGTCACTGGAGCTGTGAGGCTGTGGCAGTCCCCAGAACCGAACCCAGGTCACTGGAGCTGTGAGAGTGTGGCAGTAAACAGAACCGAACCCGGGACACTGGAGCTGTGAGGCTGTGGCAGTCCCCAGAACCGAACCCGGGACACTGGAGCTGTGAGACTGTGGCAGTACGCAGAACTGAACCCGGGTCACTGGAGCTGTGAGAGTGTGGCAGTAAACAGAACCGAACCCGGGACACTGGAGCTGTGTGGCTGTGGCAGTAAACAGAACCGAACCCAGGTCACTGGAGCTGTGAGACTGTGGCAGTAAACAGAACCGAACCCAGGTCACTGGAGCTGTGAGACTGTGGCAGTCCCCAGAACCGAACCCGGGTCACTGGAGCTGTGAGACTGTGGCAGTCCCCAGAAGCGAACCCAGGTCACTGGAGCTGTGAGAGTGTGGCAGTAAACAGAACCGAACCCAGATCACTGGAGCTGTGAGACTGTGGCAGTAAACAGAACCGAACCCGGGTCACTGGAGCGGTGAGACTGTGGCAGTAAACAGAACCGAACCCGGGTCACTGGAGCTGTGAGGCTGTGGCAGTAAACAGAACCGAACCCGGGTCACTGGAGCTGTGAGACTGTGGCAGTAAACAGAACCGAACCCAGGTCACTGGAGCTGTGAGACTGTGGCAGTAAACAGAACCGAACCCAGGTCACTGGAGCTGTGAGACTGTGGCAGTAAACAGAACCGAACCCGGGACACTGGAGCTGTGAGACTGTGGCAGTAAACAGAACTGAACCCAGGACACTGGAGCTGTGAGACTGTGGCAGTCCCCAGAACCGAACCCGGGACACTGGAGCTGTGAGACTGTGGCAGTAAACAGAACCGAACCCGGGACACTGGAGCTGTGAGACTGTGGCAGTGAACAGAACCGAACCCAGGTCACTGGAGCTGTGAGACTGTGGCAGTAAACAGAACGGAACCCAGGTCACTGGAGCTGTGAGACTGTGGCATTAAACAGAACTGAACCCGGGTCACTGGAGCTCAGAGAATGTGGCAGTACGCAGAACCGAACCCAGGTCACTGGAGCTATGAGACAGTGGCAGTAAACAGAACCGATCCCGGGTCACTGAAGCTGTGAGACTGTGGCAGTAAACAGAACCGAACCCATGTCACTGGAGCTGTGAGGCTGTGGCAGTAAACAGAACTGAACCCAGGTCACTGAAGCTGTGAGACTGTGGCAGTACGCAGAACCGAACCCGGGTCACTGGAGCTGTGAGACTGTGGCAGTAAACAGAACCGAACCCATGTCACTGGAGCTGTGAGACTGTGGCAGTAAACAGAACTGAACCCGGGTCACTGGAGCTGTGAGACTGTGGCAGTAAACAGAACCGAACCCAGGTCACTGGAGCTGTGAGACTGTGGCAGTAAACTAAACCGAACCCGGGTCACTGGAGATGTGAGACTGTGGCAGTACGCAGAACCGAACCCGGGTCACTGGAGCTCTGAGACTGTGGCAGTAAACAGAACCGAACCCGGGTCACTGGAGCTGTGAGGCTGTGGCAGTAAACAGAACTGAACCCGGGACACTGGAGCTGTGAGACTGTGGCAGTAAACAGAACCGAACCCGGGTCACTGGAGCTGTGAGACTGTGGCAGTAAACAGAACCGAACCCAGGTCACTGGAGCTGTGAGACTGTGGCAGGAAACAGAACCGAACCCAGGTCACTGGAGCTGTGTGACTGTGGCAGTAAACAGAACCGAACCCGGGTCACTGGAGCTGTGAGGCTGTGGCAGTAAACAGAACCGGACCCGGGACACTGGAGCTGTGAGACTGTGGCAGTCCCCAGAACCGAACCCAGGTCACTGGAGCTGTGAGACTGTGGCAAAAAACAGAACCGAACCCGGGTCACTGGAGCTGTGAGGCTGTGGCAGTAAACAGAACCGAACCCAGGTCACTGGAGCTGTGAGGCTGTGGCAGTAAACAGAACTGAACCCGGGACACTGGAGCTGTGAGACTGTGGCAGTAAACAGAACCTAACCCGGGTCACTGGAGCTGTGAGACTGTGGCAGTAAACAGAACCGAACCCGGGTCACTGGAGCTGTGAGGCTGTGGCAGTAAACAGAACTGAACCCGGGACACTGGAGCTGTGAGACTGTGGCAGTAAACAGAACCGAACCCGGGTCACTGGAGCTGTGAGACTGTGGCAGTAAACTGAACCGAACCCAGGTCACTGGAGCTGTGAGACTGTGGCAGGAAACAGAACCGAACCCAGGTCACTGGAGCTGTGTGACTGTGGCAGTAAACAGAACCGAACCCGGGTCACTGGAGCTGTGAGGCTGTGGCAGTAAACAGAACCGGACCCGGGACACTGGAGCTGTGAGACTGTGGCAGTCCCCAGAACCGAACCCAGGTCACTGGAGCTGTGAGACTGTGGCAAAAAACAGAACCGAACCCGGGTCACTGGAGCTGTGAGGCTGTGGCAGTAAACAGAACCGAACCCAGGTCACTGGAGCTGTAAGACTGTGACAGTAAACAGAACCGAACCCGGGTCACTGGAGCTGTGAGACTGTGGCAGTAAACAGAACCGAACCCGGGTCACTGGAGCTGTGAGACTGTGGCAGTAAACAGAACCGAACCCGGGACACTGGAGCTGTGAGACTGTGGCAGTAAACAGAACCGAACCCGGGACACTGGAGCTGTGAGACTGCGGCAGTGAACAGAACCGAACCCAGGTCACTGGAGCTGTGAGACTGTGGCAGTCCCCAGAACCGAACCCAGGTCACTGGAGCTGTGAGACTGTGGCAAAAAACAGAACCGAACCCGGGTCACTGGAGCTGTGAGGCTGCGGCAGTAAACAGAACCGAACCCAGGTCACTGGAGCTGTGAGGCTGTGGCAGTCCCCAGAACCTAACCCAGGTCACTGGAGCTGTGAGAGTGTGGCAGTAAACAGAACCGAACCCGGGACACTGGAGCTGTGAGGCTGTGGCAGTCCCCAGAACCGAACCCGGGACACTGGAGCTGTGAGACTGTGGCAGTACGCAGAACTGAACCCGGGTCACTGGAGCTGTGAGAGTGTGGCAGTAAATAGAACCGAACCCGGGACACTGGAGCTGTGTGGCTGTGGCAGTAAACAGAACCGAACCCAGGTCACTGGAGCTGTGAGACTGTGGCAGTAAACAGAACCGAACCCAGGTCACTGGAGCTGTGAGACTGTGGCAGTCCCCAGAACCGAACCCGGGTCACTGGAGCTGTGAGACTGTGGCAGTCCCCAGAACCGAACCCAGGTCACTGGAGCTGTGAGAGTTTGGCAGTAAACAGAACCGAACCCAGGTCACTGGAGCTGTGAGACTGTGGCAGTAAACAGAACCGAACCCGGGTCACTGGAGCGGTGAGACTGTGGCAGTAAACAGAACCGAACCCGGGTCACTGGAGCTGTGAGGCTGTGGCAGTAAACAGAACCGAACCCGGGTCACTGGAGCTGTGAGACTGTGGCAGTAAACAGAACCGAACCCAGGTCACTGGAGCTGTGAGACTGTGGCAGTAAACAGAACTGAACCCGGGTCACTGGAGCTGTGAGACTGTGGCAGTAAACAGAACCGAACCCAGGTCACTGGAGCTGTGAGACTGTGGCAGTAAACAGAACCGAACCCAGGTCACTGGAGCTGTGAGACTGTGGCAGTAAACAGAACCGAACCCAGGTCACTGGAGCTGTGAGACTGTGGCAGTAAACAGAACCGAACCCGGGACACTGGAGCTGTGAGACTGTGGCAGTAAACAGAACCGAACCCGGGACACTGGAGCTGTGAGACTGTGGCAGTGAACAGAACCGAACCCAGGTCACTGGAGCTGTGAGACTGTGGCAGTAAACAGAACCGAACCCAGGTCACTGGAGCTGTGAGACTGTGGCAGTAAACAGAACGGAACCCAGGTCACTGGAGCTGTGAGACTGTGGCAGTACGCAGAACCGAACCCAGGTCACTGGAGCTATGAGACAGTGGCAGTAAACAGAACCGATCCCGGGTCACTGAAGCTGTGAGACTGTGGCAGTAAACAGAACCGAACCCATGTCACTGGAGCTGTGAGGCTGTGGCAGTAAACAGAACTGAACCCAGGTCACTGAAGCTGTGAGACTGTGGCAGTACGCAGAACCGAACCCGGGTCACTGGAGCTGTGAGACTGTGGCAGTAAACAGAACCGAACCCATGTCACTGGAGCTGTGAGACTGTGGCAGTAAACAGAACTGAACCCGGGTCACTGGAGCTGTGAGACTGTGGCAGTAAACAGAACCGAACCCAGGTCACTGGAGCTGTGAGACTGTGGCAGTAAACTAAACCGAACCCGGGTCACTGGAGATGTGAGACTGTGGCAGTACGCAGAACCGAACCCGGGTCACTGGAGCTCTGAGACTGTGGCAGTAAACAGAACCGAACCCGGGTCACTGGAGCTGTGAGGCTGTGGCAGTAAACAGAACTGAACCCGGGACACTGGAGCTGTGAGACTGTGGCAGTAAACAGAACCGAACCCGGGTCACTGGAGCTGTGAGACTGTGGCAGTAAACAGAACCGAACCCAGGTCACTGGAGCTGTGAGACTGTGGCAGGAAACAGAACCGAACCCAGGTCACTGGAGCTGTGTGACTGTGGCAGTAAACAGAACCGAACCCGGGTCACTGGAGCTGTGAGGCTGTGGCAGTAAACAGAACCGGACCCGGGACACTGGAGCTGTGAGACTGTGGCAGTCCCCAGAACCGAACCCAGGTCACTGGAGCTGTGAGACTGTGGCAAAAAACAGAACCGAACCCGGGTCACTGGAGCTGTGAGGCTGTGGCAGTAAACAGAACCGAACCCAGGTCACTGGAGCTGTAAGACTGTGGCAGTAAACAGAACCGAACCCGGGTCACTGGAGCTGTGAGACTGTGGCAGTAAACAGAACCGAACCCGGGACACTGGAGCTGTGAGACTGTGGCAGTAAACAGAACCGAACCCGGGACACTGGAGCTGTGAGACTGTGGCAGTGAACAGAACCGAACCCAGGTCACTGGAGCTGTGAGACTGTGGCAGTAAACAGAACCGAACCCGGGTCACTGGAGCTGTGAGACTGTGGCAGTAAACAGAACGGAACCCAGGTCACTGGAGCTGTGAGACTGTGGCAGTAAACAGAACTGAACCCGGGTCACTGAAGCTGTGAGACTGTGGCAGTCCCCAGAACCGAACCCAGGACACTGGAGCTGTGAGGCTGTGGCAGTAAACAGAACCGAACTCAGGTCACTGGAGCTGTGAGACTGTGGCAGTAAACAGAACCGAACCCAGGTCACTGGAGCTGTGAGACTGTGGCAGTAAACAGAACGGAACCCAGGTCACTGGAGCTGTGAGGCTGTGGCAGTAAACAGAACCGAACTCAGGTCACTGGAGCTGTGAGACTGTGGCAGTAAACAGAACTGAACCCGGGTCACTGGAGCTGTGAGACTGTGGCAGTAAACAGAACCGAACCCAGGTCACTGGAGCTGTGAGACTGTGGCAGTAAACTAAACCGAACCCGGGTCACTGGAGATGTGAGACTGTGGCAGTACGCAGAACCGAACCCGGGTCACTGGAGCTCTGAGACTGTGGCAGTAAACAGAACCGAACCCGGGTCACTGGAGCTGTGAGGCTGTGGCAGTAAACAGAACTGAACCCGGGACACTGGAGCTGTGAGACTGTGGCAGTAAACAGAACCGAACCCGGGTCACTGGAGCTGTGAGACTGTGGCAGTAAACAGAACCGAACCCAGGTCACTGGAGCTGTGAGACTGTGGCAGGAAACAGAACCGAACCCAGGTCACTGGAGCTGTGTGACTGTGGCAGTAAACAGAACCGAACCCAGGTCACTGGAGCTGTGAGACTGTGGCAGGAAACAGAACCGAACCCGGGTCACTGGAGCTGTGAGGCTGTGGCAGTAAACAGAACCGGACCCGGGACACTGGAGCTGTGAGACTGTGGCAGTCCCCAGAACCGAACCCAGGTCACTGGAGCTGTGAGACTGTGGCAAAAAACAGAACCGAACCCGGGTCACTGGAGCTGTGAGGCTGTGGCAGTAAACAGAACCGAACCCAGGTCACTGGAGCTGTAAGACTGTGACAGTAAACAGAACCGAACCCGGGTCACTGGAGCTGTGAGACTGTGGCAGTAAACAGAACCGAACCCGGGTCACTGGAGCTGTGAGACTGTGGCAGTAAACAGAACCGAACCCGGGACACTGGAGCTGTGAGACTGTGGCAGTAAACAGAACCGAACCCGGGACACTGGAGCTGTGAGACTGTGGCAGTGAACAGAACCGAACCCAGGTCACTGGAGCTGTGAGACTGTGGCAGTAAACAGAACCGAACCCGGGTCACTGGAGCTGTGAGACTGTGGCAGTAAACAGAACCGAACCCAGGTCACTGGAGCTGTGAGACTGTGGCAGTAAACAGAACCGAACCCGGGACACTGGAGCTGTGAGACTGTGGCAGTGAACAGAACCGAACCCGGGTCACTGGAGCTGTGAGACTGTGGCAGTAAACAGAACTGAACCCGGGTCACTGAAGCTGTGAGACTGTGGCAGTCCCCAGAACCGAACCCAGGACACTGGAGCTGTGAGGCTGTGGCAGTAAACAGAACTGAACCCGGGTCACTGGAGCTGTGAGACTGCGGCAGTACGCAGAACTGAACCCGGGTCACTGAAGCTGTGAGACTGTGGCAGTCCCCAGAAACGAACCCAGGACACTGGAGCTGTGATGCTGTGGCAGTAAACAGAACCGAACTCAGGTCACTGGAGCTGTGAGACTGTGGCAGTAAACAGAACCGAACCCAGGTCACTGGAGCTGTGAGACTGTGGCAGTAAACAGAACGGAACCCAGGTCACTGGAGCTGTGAGACTGTGGCAGTAAACAGAACCGAACCCGGGACACTGGAGCTGTGAGACTGTGGCAGTAAACAGAACTGAACCCGGGACACTGGACCGGTGAGGCTGTGGCAGTAAACAGAACCGAACCCGGGACACTGGAGCTGTGAGGCTGTGGCAGTAAACAGTACCGAACCCGGGACACTGGAGCTGTGAGACTGTGGCAGTCCCCAGAACCGAACCCAGGACACTGAAGCTGTGAGACTGTGGCAGTAAACAGAACCGAACTCAGGTCACTGGAGCTGTGAGACTGTGGCAGTAAACAGAACTGAACCCAGGTCACTGGAGCTGTGAGACTGTGGCAGTAAACAGAACCGAACCCAGGACACTGGAGCTGTGAGACTGTGGCAGTAAACAGAAATGATCCCAGGTCACTGGAGCTGTGAGACTGTGGCAGTAAACAGAACCGAACCCAGGTCACTGGAGCTGTGAGGCTGTGGCAGTAAACAGAACTGAACCCAGGTCACTGGAGCTGTGAGACTGTGGCAGTCCCCAGAACCGAACCCAGGACACTGAAGCTGTGAGACTGTGGCAGTAAACAGAACTGAACCCAGGTCACTGGAGCTGTGAGACTGTGGCAGTCCCCAGAACCGAACCCAGGACACTGAAGCTGTGAGACTGTGGCAGTAAACAGAACCGAACTCAGGTCACTGGAGCTGTGAGACTGTGGCAGTAAACAGAACTGAACCCAGGTCACTGGAGCTGTGAGACTGTGGCAGTAAACAGAACCGAACCCAGGACACTGGAGCTGTGAGACTGTGGCAGTAAACAGAAATGATCCCAGGTCACTGGAGCTGTGAGACTGTGGCAGTAAACAGAACCGAACCCAGGTCACTGGAGCTGTGAGGCTGTGGCAGTAAACAGAACTGAACCCAGGTCACTGGAGCTGTGAGACTGTGGCAGTAAACAGAACCGAACCCAGGTCACTGGAGCTGTGAGGCTGTGGCAGTAAACAGAACTGAACCCAGGTCACTGGAGCTGTGAGACTGTGGCAATAAACAGAGCCGAACCCGGGACACTGGAGCTGTGAGACTGTGGCAGTAAACAGAACCGAACCCGGGTCACTGGAGCTGTGAGACTATGGCAGTAAACAGAACCGAACCCGGGTCACTGGAGCTGTGAGACTGTGGCAGTAAACAGAACCGAACCCAGGTCACTGGAGCTGTGAGACTGTGGCAGTAAACAGAACCGGACCCGGGACACTGGAGCTGTGAGACTGTGGCAGTAAACAGAACCGAACCCGGGTCACTGGAGCTGTGAGGCTGTGGCAGTAAACAGAACCGGACCCGGGACACTGGAGCTGTGAGACTGTGGCAGTCCCCAGAACCGAACCCAGGTCACTGGAGCTGTGAGACTGTGGCAAAAAACAGAACCGAACCCGGGTCACTGGAGCTGTGAGGCTGCGGCAGTAAACAGAACCGAACCCAGGTCACTGGAGCTGTGAGGCTGTGGCAGTCCCCAGAACCGAACCCAGGTCACTGGAGCTGTGAGAGTGTGGCAGTAAACAGAACCGAACCCGGGACACTGGAGCTGTGAGGCTGTGGCAGTCCCCAGAACCGAACCCGGGACACTGGAGCTGTGAGACTGTGGCAGTACGCAGAACTGAACCCGGGTCACTGGAGCTGTGAGACTGTGGCAGTAAACAGAACCAAACCCGGGACACTGGAGCTGTGAGGCTGTGGCAGTAAACAGAACCGAACCCAGGTCACTGGAGCTGTGAGACTGTGGCAGTAAACAGAACCGAACCCGGGACACTGGAGCTGTGAGACTGTGGCAGTCCCCAGAACCGAACCCGGGTCACTGGAGCTGTGAGACTGTGGCAGTGAACAGAACCGAACCCAGGTCACTGGAGCTGTGAGACTGTGGCAGTAAACAGAACCGAACCCGGGTCACTGGAGCTGTGAGACTGTGGCAGTCCCCAGAACCGAACCCAGGTCACTGGAGCTGTGAGACTGTGGCAGTAAACAGAACCGAACCCGGGTCACTGGAGCTGTGAGACTGTGGCAGTAAACAGAACCGAACCCAGGTCACTGGAGCTGTGAGACTGTGGCAGTAAACAGAACCGAACCCGGGACACTGGAGCTGTGAGACTGTGGCAGTGAACAGAACCGAACCCGGGTCACTGGAGCTGTGAGACTGTGGCAGTAAACAGAACTGAACCCGGGTCACTGAAGCTGTGAGACTGTGGCAGTCCCCAGAACCGAACCCAGGACACTGGAGCTGTGAGGCTGTGGCAGTAAACAGAACTGAACCCGGGTCACTGGAGCTGTGAGACTGCGGCAGTACGCAGAACTGAACCCGGGTCACTGAAGCTGTGAGACTGTGGCAGTCCCCAGAAACGAACCCAGGACACTGGAGCTGTGATGCTGTGGCAGTAAACAGAACCGAACTCAGGTCACTGGAGCTGTGAGACTGTGGCAGTAAACAGAACCGAACCCAGGTCACTGGAGCTGTGAGACTGTGGCAGTAAACAGAACGGAACCCAGGTCACTGGAGCTGTGAGACTGTGGCAGTAAACAGAACCGAACCCGGGACACTGGAGCTGTGAGACTGTGGCAGTAAACAGAACTGAACCCGGGACACTGGACCGGTGAGGCTGTGGCAGTAAACAGAACCGAACCCGGGACACTGGAGCTGTGAGGCTGTGGCAGTAAACAGTACCGAACCCGGGACACTGGAGCTGTGAGACTGTGGCAGTCCCCAGAACCGAACCCAGGACACTGAAGCTGTGAGACTGTGGCAGTAAACAGAACCGAACTCAGGTCACTGGAGCTGTGAGACTGTGGCAGTAAACAGAACTGAACCCAGGTCACTGGAGCTGTGAGACTGTGGCAGTAAACAGAACCGAACCCAGGACACTGGAGCTGTGAGACTGTGGCAGTAAACAGAAATGATCCCAGGTCACTGGAGCTGTGAGACTGTGGCAGTAAACAGAACCGAACCCAGGTCACTGGAGCTGTGAGGCTGTGGCAGTAAACAGAACTGAACCCAGGTCACTGGAGCTGTGAGACTGTGGCAGTCCCCAGAACCGAACCCAGGACACTGAAGCTGTGAGACTGTGGCAGTAAACAGAACTGAACCCAGGTCACTGGAGCTGTGAGACTGTGGCAGTCCCCAGAACCGAACCCAGGACACTGAAGCTGTGAGACTGTGGCAGTAAACAGAACCGAACTCAGGTCACTGGAGCTGTGAGACTGTGGCAGTAAACAGAACTGAACCCAGGTCACTGGAGCTGTGAGACTGTGGCAGTAAACAGAACCGAACCCAGGACACTGGAGCTGTGAGACTGTGGCAGTAAACAGAAATGATCCCAGGTCACTGGAGCTGTGAGACTGTGGCAGTAAACAGAACCGAACCCAGGTCACTGGAGCTGTGAGGCTGTGGCAGTAAACAGAACTGAACCCAGGTCACTGGAGCTGTGAGACTGTGGCAGTAAACAGAACCGAACCCAGGTCACTGGAGCTGTGAGGCTGTGGCAGTAAACAGAACTGAACCCAGGTCACTGGAGCTGTGAGACTGTGGCAATAAACAGAGCCGAACCCGGGACACTGGAGCTGTGAGACTGTGGCAGTAAACAGAACCGAACCCGGGTCACTGGAGCTGTGAGACTATGGCAGTAAACAGAACCGAACCCGGGTCACTGGAGCTGTGAGACTGTGGCAGTAAACAGAACCGAACCCAGGTCACTGGAGCTGTGAGACTGTGGCAGTAAACAGAACCGGACCCGGGACACTGGAGCTGTGAGACTGTGGCAGTAAACAGAACCGAACCCGGGTCACTGGAGCTGTGAGGCTGTGGCAGTAAACAGAACCGGACCCGGGACACTGGAGCTGTGAGACTGTGGCAGTCCCCAGAACCGAACCCAGGTCACTGGAGCTGTGAGACTGTGGCAAAAAACAGAACCGAACCCGGGTCACTGGAGCTGTGAGGCTGCGGCAGTAAACAGAACCGAACCCAGGTCACTGGAGCTGTGAGGCTGTGGCAGTCCCCAGAACCGAACCCAGGTCACTGGAGCTGTGAGAGTGTGGCAGTAAACAGAACCGAACCCGGGACACTGGAGCTGTGAGGCTGTGGCAGTCCCCAGAACCGAACCCGGGACACTGGAGCTGTGAGACTGTGGCAGTACGCAGAACTGAACCCGGGTCACTGGAGCTGTGAGACTGTGGCAGTAAACAGAACCAAACCCGGGACACTGGAGCTGTGAGGCTGTGGCAGTAAACAGAACCGAACCCAGGTCACTGGAGCTGTGAGACTGTGGCAGTAAACAGAACCGAACCCGGGACACTGGAGCTGTGAGACTGTGGCAGTCCCCAGAACCGAACCCGGGTCACTGGAGCTGTGAGACTGTGGCAGTGAACAGAACCGAACCCAGGTCACTGGAGCTGTGAGACTGTGGCAGTAAACAGAACCGAACCCGGGTCACTGGAGCTGTGAGACTGTGGCAGTCCCCAGAACCGAACCCAGGTCACTGGAGCTGTGAGGCTGTGGCAGTAAACAGAACCGAACCCGGGTCACTGGAGCTGTGAGGCTGTGGCAGTAAACAGAACCGAACCCGGGTCACTGGAGCTGTGAGACTGTGGCAGTAAACAGAACCGAATCCAGGTCACTGGAGCTGTGAGACTGTGGCAGTAAACAGAACCGAACCCAGGTCACTGGAGCTGTGAGACTGTGGCAGTAAACAGAACCGAACCCAGGACACTGGAGCTGTGAGGCTGTGGCAGTAAACAGAACCGAACCCGGGTCACTGGAGCTGTGAGACTGTGGCAGTAAACAGAACTGAACCCAGGTCACTGGAGCTGTGAGACTGTGGCAGTAAACAGAACCGAACCCAGGTCACTGGAGCTGTGAGACTGTGGCAGTAAACAGAACAGAACCCAGGTCACTGGAGCTGTGAGACTGTGGCAGTAAACAGAACCGAACTCAGGTCACTGGAGCAGTGAGATTGTGGCAGTAAACAGAACAGAACCCAGGTCACTGGAGCTGTAAGACTGTGACAGGAAACAGAACCGAACCCGGGACACTGGAGCTGTGAGACTGTGGCAGTAAACAGAACCGAACCCGGGACACTGGAGCTGTGAGACTGTGGCAGTAAACAGAACCGAACCCGGGACACTGGAGCTGTGAGACTGTGGCAGTGAACAGAACCGAACCCAGGTCACTGGAGCTGTGAGACTGTGGCAGTAAACAGAACCGAACCCAGGTCACTGGAGCTGTGAGACTGTGCAGTAAACAGAACGGAACCCAGGTCACTGGAGCTGTGAGACTGTGGCAGTAAACAGAACCGAACCCGGGACACTGGAGCTGTGAGACTGTGGCAGTGAACAGAACCGAACCCAGGTCACTGGAGCTGTGAGACTGTGGCAGTAAACAGAACCGAACCCAGGTCACTGGAGCTATGAGACTGTGGCAGTAAACAGAACCGATCCCGGGTCACTGAAGCTGTGAGACTGTGGCAGTAAACAGAACCGAACCCATGTCACTGGAGCTGTGAGGCTGTGGCAGTAAACAGAACTGAACCCAGGTCACTGAAGCTGTGAGACTGTGGCAGTACGCAGAACCGAACCCGGGTCACTGGAGCTGTGAGACTGTGGCAGTAAACAGAACCGAACCCATGTCACTGGAGCTGTGAGACTGTGGCAGTAAACAGAACCGAACCCAGGTCACTGGAGCTGTGAGACTGTGGCAGTAAACTAAACCGAACCCGGGTCACTGGAGATGTGAGACTGTGGCAGTACGCAGAACCGAACCCGGGTCACTGGAGATGTGAGGCTGTGGCAGTAAACAGAACTGAACCCGGGTCACTGGAGCTGTGAGACTGTGGCAGTAAACAGAACCGAACCCAGGTCACTGGAGCTGTGAGACTGTGGCAGTAAACTAAACCGAACCCGGGTCACTGGAGATGTGAGACTGTGGCAGTACGCAGAACCGAACCCGGGTCACTGGAGCTCTGAGACTGTGGCAGTAAACAGAACCGAACCCGGGTCACTGGAGCTGTGAGACTGTGGCAGTAAACAGAACTGAACCCGGGACACTGGAGCTGTGAGACTGTGGCAGTAAACAGAACCGAACCCGGGTCACTGGAGCTGTGAGACTGTGGCAGTAAACAGAACCGAACCCAGGTCACTGGAGCTGTGAGACTGTGGCAGGAAACAGAACCGAACCCAGGTCACTGGAGCTGTGTGACTGTGGCAGTAAACAGAACCGAACCCGGGTCACTGGAGCTGTGAGGCTGTGGCAGTAAACAGAACCGGACCCGGGACACTGGAGCTGTGAGACTGTGGCAGTCCCCAGAACCGAACCCAGGTCACTGGAGCTGTGAGACTGTGGCAAAAAACAGAACCGAACCCGGGTCACTGGAGCTGTGAGGCTGCGGCAGTAAACAGAACCGAACCCAGGTCACTGGAGCTGTGAGGCTGTGGCAGTCCCCAGAACCGAACCCAGGTCACTGGAGCTGTGAGAGTGTGGCAGTAAACAGAACCGAACCCGGGACACTGGAGCTGTGAGGCTGTGGCAGTCCCCAGAACCGAACCCGGGACACTGGAGCTGTGAGACTGTGGCAAAAAACAGAACCGAACCCGGGTCACTGGAGCTGTGAGGCTGCGGCAGTAAACAGAACCGAACCCAGGTCACTGGAGCTGTGAGGCTGTGGCAGTCCCCAGAACCGAACCCAGGTCACTGGAGCTGTGAGAGTGTGGCAGTAAACAGAACCGAACCCGGGACACTGGAGCTGTGAGGCTGTGGCAGTCCCCAGAACCGAACCCGGGACACTGGAGCTGTGAGACTGTGGCAGTACGCAGAACTGAACCCGGGTCACTGGAGCTGTGAGACTGTGGCAGTAAACAGAACCGAACCCGGGACACTGGAGCTGTGAGGCTGTGGCAGTAAACAGAACCGAACCCAGGTCACTGGAGCTGTGAGACTGTGGCAGTAAACAGAACCGAACCCGGGACACTGGAGCTGTGAGACTGTGGCAGTAAACAGAACCGAACCCGGGTCACTGGAGCTGTGAGACTGTGGCAGTGAACAGAACCGAACCCAGGTCACTGGAGCTGTGAGACTGTGGCAGTAAACAGAACCGAATCCGGGTCACTGGAGCTGTGAGACTGTGGCAGTCCCCAGAACCGAACCCAGGTCACTGGAGCTGTGAGGCTGTGGCAGTAAACAGAACCGAACCCGGGTCACTGGAGCTGTGAGGCTGTGGCAGTAAACAGAATCGAACCCGGGTCACTGGAGCTGTGAGACTGTGGCAGTAAACAGAACCGAACCCAGGTCACTGGAGCTGTGAGACTGTGGCAGTAAACAGAACCGAACCCAGGTCACTGGAGCTGTGAGACTGTGGCAGTAAACAGAACCGAACCCAGGTCACTGGAGCTGTGAGGCTGTGGCAGTAAACAGAACCGAACCCGGGTCACTGGAGCTGTGAGACTGTGGCAGTAAACAGAACTGAACCCAGGACACTGGAGCTGTGAGACTGTGGCAGTAAACAGAACCGAACCCAGGTCACTGGAGCTGTGAGACTGTGGCAGTAAACAGAACAGAAACCAGGTCACTGGAGCTGTGAGACTGTGGCAGTAAACAGAACCGAACTCAGGTCACTGGAGCTGTAAGACTGTGACAGTAAACAGAACCGAACCCAGGACACTGGAGCTGTGAGACTGTGGCAGTAAACAGAACCGAACCCGGGACACTGGAGCTGTGAGACTGTGGCAGTAAACAGAACCGAACCCGGGACACTGGAGCTGTGAGACTGTGGCAGTGAACAGAACCGAACCCAGGTCACTGGAGCTGTGAGACTGTGGCAGTAAACAGAACCGAACCCAGGTCACTGGAGCTGTGAGACTGTGGCAGTAAACAGAACGGAACCCAGGTCACTGGAGCTGTGAGACTGTGGCAGTAAACAGAACCGAACCCGGGACACTGGAGCTGTGAGACTGTGGCAGTGAACAGAACCGAACCCAGGTCACTGGAGCTGTGAGACTGTGGCAGTAAACAGAACCGAACCCAGGTCACTGGAGCTGTGAGACTGTGGCAGTAAACAGAACCGAACCCAGGTCACTGGAGCTGTGAGACTGTGGCAGTACGCAGAACCGAACCCAGGTCACTGGAGCTATGAGACTGTGGCAGTAAACAGAACCGAACCCATGTCACTGGAGCTGTGAGGCTGTGGCAGTAAACAGAACTGAACCCAGGTCACTGAAGCTGTGAGACTGTGGCAGTACGCAGAACCGAACCCGGGTCACTGGAGCTGTGAGACTGTGGCAGTAAACAGAACCGAACCCATGTCACTGGAGCTGTGAGACTGTGGCAGTAAACAGAACTGAACCCGGGTCACTGGAGCTGTGAGACTGTGGCAGTAAACAGAACCGAACCCAGGTCACTGGAGCTGTGAGACTGTGGCAGTACGCAGAACCGAACCCGGGTCACTGGAGCTGTGAGACTGTGGCAGTACGCAGAACCGAACCCGGGTCACTGGAGCTCTGAGACTGTGGCAGTAAACAGAACCGAACCCGGGTCACTGGAGCTGTGAGACTGTGGCAGTAAACAGAACCGAACCCGGGTCACTGGAGATGTGAGACTGTGGCAGTACGCAGAACCGAACCCGGGTCACTGGAGCTCTGAGACTGTGGCAGTAAACAGAACCGAACCCGGGTCACTGGAGCTGTGAGACTGTGGCAGTAAACAGAACTGAACCCGGGACACTGGAGCTGTGAGACTGTGGCAGTAAACAGAACCGAACCCGGGTCACTGGAGCTGTGAGACTGTGGCAGTAAACAGAACCGAACCCAGGTCACTGGAGCTGTGAGACTGTGGCAGGAAACAGAACCGAACCCAGGTCACTGGAGCTGTGTGACTGTGGCAGTAAACAGAACCGAACCCGGGTCACTGGAGCTGTGAGGCTGTGGCAGTAAACAGAACCGGACCCGGGACACTGGAGCTGTGAGACTGTGGCAGTCCCCAGAACCGAACCCAGGTCACTGGAGCTGTGAGACTGTGGCAAAAAACAGAACCGAACCCGGGTCACTGGAGCTGTGAGGCTGTGGCAGTAAACAGAACCGAACCCAGGTCACTGGAGCTGTAAGACTGTGACAGTAAACAGAACCGAACCCGGGTCACTGGAGCTGTGAGACTGTGGCAGTAAACAGAACCGAACCCGGGTCACTGGAGCTGTGAGACTGTGGCAGTAAACAGAACCGAACCCGGGACACTGGAGCTGTGAGACTGTGGCAGTAAACAGAACCGAACCCGGGACACTGGAGCTGTGAGACTGTGGCAGTGAACAGAACCGAACCCAGGTCACTGGAGCTGTGAGACTGTGGCAGTAAACAGAACCGAACCCGGGTCACTGGAGCTGTGAGACTGTGGCAGTAAACAGAACGGAACCCAGGTCACTGGAGCTGTGAGACTGTGGCAGTGAACAGAACAGAACCCGGGTCACTGGAGCTGTGAGACTGCGGCAGTACGCAGAACTGAACCCGGGTCACTGAAGCTGTGAGACTGTGGCAGTCCCCAGAACCGAACCCAGGACACTGGAGCTGTGAGGCTGTGGCAGTAAACAGAACCGAACTCAGGTCACTGGAGCTGTGAGACTGTGGCAGTAAACAGAACCGAACCCAGGTCACTGGAGCTGTGAGACTGTGGCAGTAAACAGAACGGAACCCAGGTCACTGGAGCTGTGAGACTGTGGCAGTAAACAGAACCGAACCCGGGACACTGGAGCTGTGAGACTGTGGCAGTACGCAGAACTGAACCCGGGTCACTGAAGCTGTGAGAGTGTGGCAGTAAACAGAACCGAACCCGGGACACTGGAGCTGTGAGACTGTGGCAGTCCCCAGAACCGAACCCAGGACACAGGAGCTGTGAGGCTGTGGCAGTAAACAGAACCGAACTCAGGTCACTGGAGCTGTGAGACTGTGGCAGTAAACAGAACTGAACCCAGGTCACTGGAGCTGTGAGACTGTGGCAGTAAACAGAACTGAACCCAGGTCACTGGAGCTGTGAGACTGTGGCAGTAAACAGAACGGAACCCAGGTCACTGGAGCTGTGAGACTGTGGCAGTAAACAGAACCGAACCCGGGACACTGGAGCTGTGAGACTGTGGCATTGAACAGAACCGAACCCAGGTCACTGGAGCTGTGAGACTGTGGCAGTAAACAGAACCGAACCCAGGTCACTGGAGCTGTGAGACTGTGGCAGTAAACAGAACCGAACCCAGGTCACTGGAGCTGTGAGACTGTGGCAGTACGCAGAACCGAACCCAGGTCACTGGAGCTATGAGACTGTGGCAGTAAACAGAACCGATCCTGGGTCACTGAAGCTGTGAGACTGTGGCAGTAAACAGAACCGAACCCATGTCACTGGAGCTGTGAGGCTGTGGCAGTAAACAGAACTGAACCCAGGTCACTGAAGCTGTGAGACTGTGGCAGTACGCAGAACCGAACCCGGGTCACTGGAGCTGTGAGACTGTGGCAGTAAACAGAACCGAACCCATGTCACTGGAGCTGTGAGACTGTGGCAGTAAACAGAACTGAACCCGGGTCACTGGAGCTGTGAGACTGTGGCAGTAAACAGAACCGAACCCAGGTCACTGGAGCTGTGAGACTGTGGCAGTACGCAGAACCGAACCCGGGTCACTGGAGCTGTGAGACTGTGGCAGTACGCAGAACCGAATCCGGGTCACTGGAGCTCTGAGACTGTGGCAGTAAACAGAACCGAACCCGGGTCACTGGAGCTGTGAGACTGTGGCAGTAAACAGAACCGAACCCGGGTCACTGGAGATGTGAGACTGTGGCAGTACGCAGAACCGAACCCGGGTCACTGGAGCTCTGAGACTGTGGCAGTAAACAGAACCGAACCCGGGTCACTGGAGCTGTGAGACTGTGGCAGTAAACAGAACTGAACCCGGGACACTGGAGCTGTGAGACTGTGGCAGTAAACAGAACCGAACCCGGGTCACTGGAGCTGTGAGACTGTGGCAGTAAACAGAACCGAACCCAGGTCACTGGAGCTGTGAGAATGTGGCAGGAAACAGAACCGAACCCAGGTCACTGGAGCTGTGTGACTGTGGCAGTAAACAGAACCGAACCCGGGTCACTGGAGCTGTGAGGCTGTGGCAGTAAACAGAACCGGACCCGGGACACTGGAGCTGTGAGACTGTGGCAGTCCCCAGAACCGAACCCAGGTCACTGGAGCTGTGAGACTGTGGCAAAAAACAGAACCGAACCCGGGTCACTGGAGCTGTGAGGCTGTGGCAGTAAACAGAACCGAACCCAGGTCACTGGAGCTGTAAGACTGTGACAGTAAACAGAACCGAACCCGGGTCACTGGAGCTGTGAGACTGTGGCAGTAAACAGAACCGAACCCGGGTCACTGGAGCTGTGAGACTGTGGCAGTAAACAGAACCGAACCCGGGACACTGGAGCTGTGAGACTGTGGCAGTAAACAGAACCGAACCCGGGACACTGGAGCTGTGAGACTGTGGCAGTGAACAGAACCGAACCCAGGTCACTGAAGCTGTGAGACTGTGGCAGTAAACAGAACCGAACCCGGGTCACTGGAGCTGTGAGACTGTGGCAGTAAACAGAACGGAACCCAGGTCACTGGAGCTGTGAGACTGTGGCAGTAAACAGAACCGAACCCGGGACACTGGAGCTGTGAGACTGTGGCAGTGAACAGAACAGAACCCGGGTCACTGGAGCTGTGAGACTGCGGCAGTACGCAGAACTGAACCCGGGTCACTGAAGCTGTGAGACTGTGGCAGTCCCCAGAACCGAACCCAGGACACTGGAGCTGTGAGGCTGTGGCAGTAAACAGAACCGAACTCAGGTCACTGGAGCTGTGAGACTGTGGCAGTAAACAGAACCGAACCCAGGTCACTGGAGCTGTGAGACTGTGGCAGTAAACAGAACCGAACCCAGGTCACTGGA
This sequence comes from Heterodontus francisci, assembly GCF_036365525.1. Classification (NCBI taxonomy): domain Eukaryota; kingdom Metazoa; phylum Chordata; class Chondrichthyes; order Heterodontiformes; family Heterodontidae; genus Heterodontus; species Heterodontus francisci. The sequence continues at coordinate 4,110,876 of NW_027140332.1, forward strand.
GCTGTGAGACTGTGGCAGTAAACAGAACCGAACCCGGGACACTGGAGCTGTGAGACTGTGGCAGTACGCAGAACTGAACCCGGGTCACTGAAGCTGTGAGAGTGTGGCAGTAAACAGAACCGAACCCGGGACACTGGAGCTGTGAGACTGTGGCAGTCCCCAGAACCGAACCCAGGACACAGGAGCTGTGAGGCTGTGGCAGTAAACAGAACCGAACTCAGGTCACTGGAGCTGTGAGACTGTGGCAGTAAACAGAACCGAACCCAGGTCACTGGAGCTGTGAGACTGTGGCAGTAAACAGAACTGAACCCAGGTCACTGGAGCTGTGAGACTGTGGCAGTAAACAGAACCGAACCCAGGACACTGGAGCTGTGAGACTGTGGCAGTAAACAGAAATGATCCCAGGTCACTGGAGCTGTGAGACTGTGGCAGTAAACAGAACCGAACCCAGGTCACTGGAGCTGTGAGGCTGTGGCAGTAAACAGAACTGAACCCAGATCACTGGAGCTGTGAGACTGTGGCAGTAAACAGAACCGAACCCAGGTCACTGGAGCTGTGAGGCTGTGGCAGTAAACAGAACTGAACCCAGGTCACTGGAGCTGTGAGACTGTGGCAGTAAACAGAGCCGAACCCGGGACACTGGAGCTGTGAGACTGTGGCAGTAAACAGAACCGAACCCGGGTCACTGGAGCTGTGAGACTATGGCAGTAAACAGAACCGAACCCGGGTCACTGGAGCTGTGAGACTGTGGCAGTAAACAGAACCGAACCCAGGTCACTGGAGCTGTGAGACTGTGGCAGTAAACAGAACCGGACCCGGGACACTGGAGCTGTGAGACTGTGGCAGTAAACAGAACCGAACCCGGGTCACTGGAGCTGTGAGGCTGTGGCAGTAAACAGAACCGGACCCGGGACACTGGAGCTGTGAGACTGTGGCAGTCCCCAGAACCGAACCCAGGTCACTGGAGCTGTGAGACTGTGGCAAAAAACAGAACCGAACCCGGGTCACTGGAGCTGTGAGGCTGCGGCAGTAAACAGAACCGAACCCAGGTCACTGGAGCTGTGAGGCTGTGGCAGTCCCCAGAACCGAACCCAGGTCACTGGAGGTGTGAGAGTGTGGCAGTAAACAGAACCGAACCCGGGACACTGGAGCTGTGAGGCTGTGGCAGTCCCCAGAACCGAACCCGGGACACTGGAGCTGTGAGACTGTGGCAGTACGCAGAACTGAACCCGGGTCACTGGAGCTGTGAGACTGTGGCAGTAAACAGAACCGAACCCGGGACACTGGAGCTGTGAGGCTGTGGCAGTAAACAGAACCGAACCCAGGTCACTGGAGCTGTGAGACTGTGGCAGTAAACAGAACCGAACCCGGGACACTGGAGCTGTGAGACTGTGGCAGTCCCCAGAACCGAACCCGGGTCACTGGAGCTGTGAGACTGTGGCAGTGAACAGAACCGAACCCAGGTCACTGGAGCTGTGAGACTGTGGCAGTAAACAGAACCGAACCCGGGTCACTGGAGCTGTGAGACTGTGGCAGTCCCCAGAACCGAACCCAGGTCACTGGAGCTGTGAGGCTGTGGCAGTAAACAGAACCGAACCCGGGTCACTGGAGCTGTGAGGCTGTGGCAGTAAACAGAACCGAACCCGGGTCACTGGAGCTGTGAGACTGTGGCAGTAAACAGAACCGAACCCAGGTCACTGGAGCTGTGAGACTGTGGCAGTAAACAGAACCGAACCCAGGTCACTGGAGCTGTGAGACTGTGGCAGTAAACAGAGCCGAACCCAGGACACTGGAGCTGTGTGGCTGTGGCAGTAAACAGAACCGAACCCGGGTCACTGGAGCTGTGAGACTGTGGCAGTAAACAGAACTGAACCCAGGACACTGGAGCTGTGAGACTGTGGCAGTAAACAGAACCGAACCCAGGTCACTGGAGCTGTGAGACTGTGGCAGTAAACAGAACAGAACCCAGGTCACTGGAGCTGTGAGACTGTGGCAGTAAACAGAACCGAACTCAGGTCACTGGAGCTGTAAGATTGTGACAGTAAACAGAACCGAACCCGGGACACTGGAGCTGTGAGACTGTGGCAGTAAACAGAACCGAACCCGGGACACTGGAGCTGTGAGACTGTGGCAGTAAACAGAACCGAACCCGGGACACTGGAGCTGTGAGACTGTGGCAGTGAACAGAACCGAACCCAGGTCACTGGAGCTGTGAGACTGTGGCAGTAAACAGAACCGAACCCAGGTCACTGGAGCTGTGAGACTGTGGCAGTAAACAGAACGGAACCCAGGTCACTGGAGCTGTGAGACTGTGGCAGTAAACAGAACCGAACCCGGGACACTGGAGCTGTGAGACTGTGGCAGTGAACAGAACCGAACCCAGGTCACTGGAGCTGTGAGACTGTGGCAGTAAACAGAACGGAACCCAGGTCACTGGAGCTGTGAGACTGTGGCAGTAAACAGAACCGGACCCAGGACACTGGAGCTGTGAGACTGTGGCAGTAAACAGAACCGAACCCAGGTCACTGGAGCTGTGAGACTGTGGCAGTAAACAGAACCGAACCCGGGACACTGGAGCTGTGAGACTGTGGCAGTAAACAGAACCGAACCCGGGACACTGGAGCTGTGAGACTGTGGCAGTAAACAGAACCGAACCCAGGTCACTGGAGCTGTGAGACTGTGGCAGTAAACAGAACCGAACCCAGGTCACTGGAGCTGTGAGACTGTGGCAGTACGCAGAACCGAACCCAGGTCACTGGAGCTATGAGACTGTGGCAGTAAACAGAACCGATCCCGGGTCACTGAAGCTGTGAGACTGTGGCAGTAAACAGAACCGAACCCATGTCACTGGAGCTGTGAGGCTGTGGCAGTAAACAGAACTGAACCCAGGTCACTGAAGCTGTGAGACTGTGGCAGTAAACAGAACCGAACCCGGGACACTGGAGCTGTGAGACTGTGGCAGTAAACAGAACCGAACCCATGTCACTGGAGCTGTGAGACTGTGGCAGTAAACAGAACTGAACCCGGGTCACTGGAGCTGTGAGACTGTGGCAGTAAACAGAACCGAACCCAGGTCACTGGAGCTGTGAGACTGTGGCAGTAAACTAAACCGAACCCGGGTCACTGGAGATGTGAGACTGTGGCAGTAAACAGAACCGAACCCAGGTCACTGGAGCTCAGAGACTGTGGCAGTAAACAGAACCGAACCCGGGTCACTGGAGCTGTGAGACTGTGGCAGTAAACAGAACTGAACCCGGGACACTGGAGCTGTGAGACTGTGGCAGTAAACAGAACCGAACCCGGGTCACTGGAGCTGTGAGACTGTGGCAGTAAACAGAACCGAACCCAGGTCACTGGAGCTGTGAGACTGTGGCAGGAAACAGAACCGAACCCAGGTCACTGGAGCTGTGTGACTGTGGCAGTAAACAGAACCGAACCCGGGTCACTGGAGCTGTGAGGCTGTGGCAGTAAACAGAACAGAACCCAGGTCACTGGAGCTGTGAGACTGTGGCAGTAAACAGATCCGAACTCAGGTCACTGGAGCTGTAAGACTGTGACAGTAAACAGAACCGAACCCGGGACACTGGAGCTGTGAGACTGTGGCAGTAAACAGAACCGAACCCGGGACACTGGAGCTGTGAGACTGTGGCAGTAAACAGAACCGAACCCGGGACACTGGAGCTGTGAGACTGTGGCAGTGAACAGAACCGAACCCAGGTCACTGGAGCTGTGAGACTGTGGCAGTAAACAGAACCGAACCCAGGTCACTGGAGCTGTGAGACTGTGGCAGTAAACAGAACGGAACCCAGGTCACTGGAGCTGTGAGACTGTGGCAGTAAACAGAACCGAACCCGGGACACTGGAGCTGTGAGACTGTGGCAGTGAACAGAACCGAACCCAGGTCACTGGAGCTGTGAGACTGTGGCAGTAAACAGAACGGAACCCAGGTCACTGGAGCTGTGAGACTGTGGCAGTAAACAGAACCGGACCCAGGACACTGGAGCTGTGAGACTGTGGCAGTAAACAGAACCGAACCCAGGTCACTGGAGCTGTGAGACTGTGGCAGTAAACAGAACCGAACCCGGGACACTGGAGCTGTGAGACTGTGGCAGTAAACAGAACCGAACCCGGGACACTGGAGCTGTGAGACTGTGGCAGTAAACAGAACCGAACCCAGGTCACTGGAGCTGTGAGACTGTGGCAGTAAACAGAACCGAACCCAGGTCACTGGAGCTGTGAGACTGTGGCAGTACGCAGAACCGAACCCAGGTCACTGGAGCTATGAGACTGTGGCAGTAAACAGAACCGATCCCGGGTCACTGAAGCTGTGAGACTGTGGCAGTAAACAGAACCGAACCCATGTCACTGGAGCTGTGAGGCTGTGGCAGTAAACAGAACTGAACCCAGGTCACTGAAGCTGTGAGACTGTGGCAGTAAACAGAACCGAACCCGGGACACTGGAGCTGTGAGACTGTGGCAGTAAACAGAACCGAACCCATGTCACTGGAGCTGTGAGACTGTGGCAGTAAACAGAACTGAACCCGGGTCACTGGAGCTGTGAGACTGTGGCAGTAAACAGAACTGAACCCGGGACACTGGAGCTGTGAGACTGTGGCATTAAACTAAACCGAACCCGGGTCACTGGAGATGTGAGACTGTGGCAGTAAACAGAACCGAACCCAGGTCACTGGAGCTCAGAGACTGTGGCAGTTAACAGAACCGAACCCGGGTCACTGGAGCTGTGAGACTGTGGCAGTAAACAGAACTGAACCCGGGACACTGGAGCTGTGAGACTGTGGCAGTAAACAGAACCGAACCCGGGTCACTGGAGCTGTGAGACTGTGGCAGTAAACAGAACCGAACCCAGGTCACTGGAGCTGTGAGACTGTGGCAGGAAACAGAACCGAACCCAGGTCACTGGAGCTGTGTGACTGTGGCAGTAAACAGAACCGAACCCGGGTCACTGGAGCTGTGAGGCTGTGGCAGTAAACAGAACCGGACCCGGGACACTGGAGCTGTGAGACTGTGGCAGTCCCCAGAACCGAACCCAGGTCACTGGAGCTGTGAGACTGTGGCAAAAAACAGAACCGAACCCGGGTCACTGGAGCTGTGAGGCTGTGGCAGTAAACAGAACCGAACCCAGGTCACTGGAGCTGTAAGACTGTGACAGTAAACAGAAACGAACCCGGGTCACTGGAGCTGTGAGACTGTGGCAGTAAACAGAACCGAACCCGGGTCATTGGAGCTGTGAGACTGTGGCAGTAAACAGAACCGAACCCGGGACACTGGAGCTGTGAGACTGTGGCAGTAAACAGAACCGAACCCGGGACACTGGAGCTGTGAGACTGTGGCAGTGAAAAGAACCGAACCCAGGTCACTGGAGCTGTGAGACTGTGGCAGTAAACAGAACCGAACCCAGGTCACTGGAGCTGTGAGACTGTGGCAGTAAACAGAACGGAACCCAGGTCACTGGAGCTGTGAGACTGTGGCAGTAAACAGAACCGAACCCGGGTCACTGGAGCTGTGAGACTGTGGCAGTGAACAGAACAGAACCCGGGTCACTGGAGCTGTGAGACTGCGGCAGTACGCAGAACTGAACCCGGGTCACTGAAGCTGTGAGACTGTGGCAGTCCCCAGAACCGAACTCAGGTCACTGGAGCTGTGAGACTGTGGCAGTAAACAGAACTGAACCCAGGTCACTGGAGCTGTGAGACTGTGGCAGTAAACAGAACTGAACCCAGGTCACTGGAGCTGTGAGACTGTGGCAGTAAACAGAACTGAACCCAGGTCACTGGAGCTGTGAGACTGTGGCAGTAAACAGAACCGAACCCAGGACACTGGAGCTGTGAGACTGTGGCAGTAAACAGAAATGATCCCAGGTCACTGGAGCTGTGAGACTGTGGCAGTAAACAGAACTGAACCCAGGTCACTGGAGCTGTGAGACTGTGGCAGTAAACAGAACCGAACCCAGGTCACTGGAGCTGTGAGGCTGTGGCAGTAAACAGAACTGAACCCAGGTCACTGGAGCTGTGAGACTGTGGCAGTAAACAGAGCCGAACCCGGGACACTGGAGCTGTGAGACTGTGGCAGTAAACAGAACCGAACCCGGGTCACTGGAGCTGTGAGACTATGGCAGTAAACAGAACCGAACCCGGGTCACTGGAGCTGTGAGACTGTGGCAGTAAACAGAACCGAACCCAGGTCACTGGAGCTGTGAGACTGTGGCAGTAAACAGAACCGGACCCGGGACACTGGAGCTGTGAGACTGTGGCAGTAAACAGAACCGAACCCGGGTCACTGGAGCTGTGAGGCTGTGGCAGTAAACAGAACCGGACCCGGGACACTGGAGCTGTGAGACTGTGGCAGTCCCCAGAACCGAACCCAGGTCACTGGAGCTGTGAGACTGTGGCAAAAAACAGAACCGAACCCGGGTCACTGGAGCTGTGAGGCTGCGGCAGTAAACAGAACCGAACCCAGGTCACTGGAGCTGTGAGGCTGTGGCAGTCCCCAGAACCGAACCCAGGTCACTGGAGGTGTGAGAGTGTGGCAGTAAACAGAACCGAACCCGGGACACTGGAGCTGTGAGGCTGTGGCAGTCCCCAGAACCGAACCCGGGACACTGGAGCTGTGAGACTGTGGCAGTACGCAGAACTGAACCCGGGTCACTGGAGCTGTGAGACTGTGGCAGTAAACAGAACCGAACCCGGGACACTGGAGCTGTGAGGCTGTGGCAGTAAACAGAACCGAACCCAGGTCACTGGAGCTGTGAGACTGTGGCAGTAAACAGAACCGAACCCGGGACACTGGAGCTGTGAAACTGTGGCAGTCCCCTGAACCGAACCCGGGTCACTGGAGCTGTGAGACTGTGGCAGTGAACAGAACCGAACCCAGGTCACTGGAGCTGTGAGACTGTGGCAGTAAACAGAACCGAACCCGGGTCACTGGAGCTGTGAGACTGTGGCAGTCCCCAGAACCGAACCCAGGTCACTGGAGCTGTGAGGCTGTGGCAGTAAACAGAACCGAACCCGGGTCACTGGAGCTGTGAGGCTGTGGCAGTAAACAGAACCGAACCCGGGTCACTGGAGCTGTGAGACTGTGGCAGTAAACAGAACCGAACCCAGGTCACTGGAGCTGTGAGACTGTGGCAGTAAACAGAACCGAACCCAGGTCACTGGAGCTGTGAGACTGTGGCAGTAAACAGAACCGAACCCGGGTCACTGGAGCTGTGAGACTGTGGCAGTAAACAGAACTGAACCCAGGACACTGGAGCTGTGAGACTGTGGCAGTAAACAGAACCGAACCCAGGTCACTGGAGCTGTGAGACTGTGGCAGTAAACAGAACCGAACCCAGGACACTGGAGCTGTGAGGCTGTGGCAGTAAACAGAACCGAACCCGGGTCACTGGAGCTGTGAGACTGTGGCAGTAAACAGAACTGAACCCAGGACACTGGAGCTGTGAGACTGTGGCAGTAAACAGAACCGAACCCAGGTCACTGGAGCTGTGAGACTGTGGCAGTAAACAGAACAGAACCCAGGTCACTGGAGCTGTGAGACTGTGGCAGTAAACAGAACCGAACCCAGGTCACTGGAGCTGTGAGACTGTGGCAGTAAACAGAACCGAACCCAGGACACTGGAGCTGTGAGGCTGTGGCAGTAAACAGAACCGAACCCGGGTCACTGGAGCTGTGAGACTGTGGCAGTAAACAGAACTGAACCCAGGACACTGGAGCTGTGAGACTGTGGCAGTAAACAGAACCGAACCCAGGTCACTGGAGCTGTGAGACTGTGGCAGTAAACAGAACCGAACCCAGGTCACTGGAGCTGTGAGACTGTGGCAGTAAACAGAACGGAATCCAGGTCACTGGAGCTGTGAGACTGTGGCAGTAAACAGAACCGAACCCGGGACACTGGAGCTGTGAGACTGTGGCAGTGAACAGAACCGAACCCAGGTCACTGGAGCTGTGAGACTGTGGCAGTAAACAGAACGCAACCCAGGTCACTGGAGCTGTGAGACTGTGGCAGTAAACAGAACCGGACCCAGGACACTGGAGCTGTGAGACTGTGGCAGTAAACAGAACCGAACCCAGGTCACTGGAGCTGTGAGACTGTGGCAGTAAACAGAACCGAACCCGGGACACTGGAGCTGTGAGACTGTGGCAGTAAACAGAACCGAACCCGGGACACTGGAGCTGTGAGACTGTGGCAGTAAACAGAACCGAACCCAGGTCACTGGAGCTGTGAGACTGTGGCAGTAAACAGAACCGAACCCAGGTCACTGGAGCTGTGAGACTGTGGCAGTACGCAGAACCGAACCCAGGTCACTGGAGCTATGAGACTGTGGCAGTAAACAGAACCGATCCCGGGTCACTGAAGCTGTGAGACTGTGGCAGTAAACAGAACCGAACCCATGTCACTGGAGCTGTGAGGCTGTGGCAGTAAACAGAACTGAACCCAGGTCACTGAAGCTGTGAGACTGTGGCAGTAAACAGAACCGAACCCGGGACACTGGAGCTGTGAGACTGTGGCAGTAAACAGAACCGAACCCATGTCACTGGAGCTGTGAGACTGTGGCAGTAAACAGAACTGAACCCGGGTCACTGCAGCTGTGAGACTGTGGCAGTAAACAGAACCGAACCCAGGTCACTGGAGCTGTGAGACTGTGGCAGTAAACTAAACCGAACCCGGGTCACTGGAGATGTGAGACTGTGGCAGTAAACAGAACCGAACCCAGGTCACTGGAGCTGTGTGACTGTGGCAGTAAACAGAACTGAACCCGGGTCACTGCAGCTGTGAGACTGTGGCAGTAAACAGAACCGAACCCAGGTCACTGGAGCTCAGAGACTGTGGCAGTAAACAGAACCGAACCCGGGTCACTGGAGCTGTGAGACTGTGGCAGTAAACAGAACTGAACCCGGGACACTGGAGCTGTGAGACTGTGGCAGTAAACAGAACCGAACCCGGGTCACTGGAGCTGTGAGACTGTGGCAGTAAACAGAACCGAACCCCGGTCACTGGAGCTGTGAGACTGTGGCAGGAAACAGAACCGAACCCAGGTCACTGGAGCTGTGTGACTGTGGCAGTAAACAGAACCGAACCCGGGTCACTGGAGCTGTGAGGCTGTGGCAGTAAACAGAACCGGACCCGGGACACTGGAGCTGTGAGACTGTGGCAGTCCCCAGAACCGAACCCAGGTCACTGGAGCTGTGAGACTGTGGCAAAAAACAGAACCGAACCCGGGTCACTGGAGCTGTGAGGCTGTGGCAGTAAACAGAACCGAACCCAGGTCACTGGAGCTGTAAGACTGTGACAGTAAACAGAAACGAACCCGGGTCACTGGAGCTGTGAGACTGTGGCAGTAAACAGAACCGAAACCGGGTCATTGGAGCTGTGAGACTGTGGCAGTAAACAGAACCGAACCCGGGACACTGGAGCTGTGAGACTGTGGCAGTAAACAGAACCGAACCCGGGACACTGGAGCTGTGAGACTGTGGCAGTGAAAAGAACCGAACCCAGGTCACTGGAGCTGTGAGACTGTGGCAGTAAACAGAACCGAACCCGGGACACTGGAGCTGTGAGACTGTGGCAGTGAAAAGAACCGAACCCGGGACACTGGAGCTGTGAGACTGTGGCAGTGAACAGAACAGAACCCGGGTCACTGGAGCTGTGAGACTGCGGCAGTACGCAGAACTGAACCCGGGTCACTGAAGCTGTGAGACTGTGGCAGTCCCCAGAACCGAACCCAGGACACTGGAGCTGTGAGACTGTGGCAGTAAACAGAACCGAACTCAGGTCACTGGAGCTGTGAGACTGTGGCAGTAAACAGAACTGAACCCAGGTCACTGGAGCTGTGAGACTGTGGCAGTAAACAGAACCGAACCCAGGACACTGGAGCTGTGAGACTGTGGCAGTAAACAGAACCGAACCCAGGTCACTGGAGCTGTGAGGCTGTGGCAGTAAACAGAACTGAACCCAGGTCACTGGAGCTGTGAGACTGTGGCAGTAAACAGAACCGAACCCAGGTCACTGGAGCTGTGAGGCTGTGGCAGTAAACAGAACTGAACCCAGGTCACTGGAGCTGTGAGACTGTGGCAGTAAACAGAGCCGAACCCGGGACACTGGAGCTGTGAGACTGTGGCAGTAAACAGAACCGAACCCGGGTCACTGGAGCTGTGAGACTATGGCAGTAAACAGAACCGAACCCGGGTCACTGGAGCTGTGAGACTGTGGCAGTAAACAGAACCGAACCCAGGTCACTGGAGCTGTGAGACTGTGGCAGTAAACAGAACCGAACCCAGGTCACTGGAGCTGTGAGACTGTGGCAGTAAACAGAACCGGACCCGGGACACTGGAGCTGTGAGACTGTGGCAGTAAACACACCCGAACCCAGGTCACTGGAGCTGTGAGACTGTGGCAAAAAACAGAACCGAACCCGGGTCACTGGAGATGTGAGGCTGCGGCAGTAAACAGAACCGAACCCAGGTCACTGGAGCTGTGAGGCTGTGGCAGTCCCCAGAACCGAACCCAGGTCACTGGAGCTGTGAGAGTGTGGCAGTAAACAGAACCGAACCCGGGACACTGGAGCTGTGAGGCTGTGGCAGTCCCCAGAACCGAACCCGGGACACTGGAGCTGTGAGACTGTGGCAGTAAACAGAACCGAACCCGGGTCACTGGAGCTGTGAGAGTGTGGCAGTAAACAGAACCGAACCCGGGACACTGGAGCTGTGAGGCTGTGGCAGTAAACAGAACCGAACCCAGGTCACTGGAGCTGTGAGACTGTGGCAGTAAACAGAACCGAACCCAGGTCACTGGAGCTGTGAGACTGTGGCAGTCCCCAGAACCGAACCCGGGTCACTGGAGCTGTGAGACTGTGGCAGTCCCCAGAACCGAACCCAGGTCACTGGAGCTGTGAGAGTGTGGCAGTAAACAGAACCGAACCCAGGTCACTGGAGCTGTGAGACTGTGGCAGGAAACAGAACCGAACCCGGGTCACTGGAGCGGTGAGACTGTGGCAGTAAACAGAACCGAACCCGTGTCACTGGAGCTGTGAGACTGTGGCAGTAAACAGAACCGAACCCAGGTCACTGGAGCTGTGAGACTGTGGCAGTACGCAGAACCGAACCCAGGTCACTGGAGCTATGAGACTGTGGCAGTAAACAGAACCGAACCCGGGTCACTGAAGCTGTGAGACTGTGGCAGTAAACAGAACCGAACCCATGTCACTGGAGCTGTGAGGCTGTGGCAGTAAACAGAACTGAACCCAGGTCACTGAAGCTGTGAGACTGTGGCAGTACGCAGAACCGAACCCGGGTCACTGGAGCTGTGAGACTGTGGCAGTAAACAGAACCGAACCCATGTCACTGGAGCTGTGAGACTGTGGCAGTAAACAGAACTGAACCCGGGTCACTGGAGCTGTGAGACTGTGGCAGTAAACAGAACCGAACCCGGGTCACTGGAGCTGTGAGACTGTGGCAGTAAACAGAACCGAACCCAGGTCACTGGAGCTGTGAGACTGTGGTAGGAAACAGAACCGAACCCAGGTCACTGGAGCTGTGTGACTGTGGCAGTAAACAGAACCGAACCCGGGTCACTGGAGCTGTGAGGCTGTGGCAGTAAACAGAACCGGACCCGGGACACTGGAGCTGTGAGACTGTGGCAGTAAACAGAACCGAACCCGGGTCACTGGAGCTGTGAGACTGTGGCAGTAAACAGAACCGAACCCGGGACACTGGAGCTGTGAGAATGTGGCAAAAAACAGAACCAAACCCGGGTCACTGGAGCTGTGAGGCTGTGGCAGTAAACAGAACCGAACCCAGGTCACTGGAGCTGTAAGACTGTGACAGTAAACAGAACCGAACCCGGGACACTGGAGCTGTGAGACTGTGGCAGTAAACAGAACCGAACCCGGGTCACTGGAGCTGTGAGACTGTGGCAGTAAACAGAACTGAACCCGGGACACTGGAGCTGTGAGACTGTGGCAGTAAACAGAACCGAACCCGGGTCACTGGAGCTGTGAGACTGTGGCAGTAAACAGAACCGAACCCAGGTCACTGGAGCTGTGAGACTGTGGCAGTAAACAGAACCGAACCCGGGTCACTGGAGCTGTGAGACTGTGGCAGTAAACAGAACCGAACCCAGGTCACTGGAGCTGTGAGACTGTGGTAGGAAACAGAACCGAACCCAGGTCACTGGAGCTGTGTGACTGTGGCAGTAAACAGAACCGAACCCGGGACACTGGAGCTGTGAGGCTGTGGCAGTAAACAGAACCGGACCCGGGACACTGGAGCTGTGAGACTGTGGCAGTCCCCAGAACCGAACCCAGGTCACTGGAGCTGTGAGAATGTGGCAAAAAACAGAACCGAACCCGGGTCACTGGAGCTGTGAGGCTGTGGCAGTAAACAGAACCGAACCCAGGTCACTGGAGCTGTAAGACTGTGACAGTAAACAGAACCGAACCCAGGACACTGGAGCTGTGAGACTGTGGCAGTAAACAGAACCGAACCCGGGACACTGGAGCTGTGAGACTGTGGCAGTAAACAGAACCGAACCCGGGACACTGGAGCTGTGAGACTGTGGCAGTGAACAGAACCGAACCCAGGTCACTGGAGCTGTGAGACTGTGGCAGTAAACAGAACCGAACCCAGGTCACTGGAGCTGTGAGACTGTGGCAGTAAACAGAACGGAACCCAGGTCACTGGAGCTGTGAGACTGTGGCAGTAAACGGAACCGAACCCAGGACACTGGAGCTGTGAGGCTGTGGCAGTAAACAGAACCGAACCCGGGACACTGGAGCTGTGAGACTGTGGCAGTGAACAGAACAGAACCCGGGTCACTGGAGCTGTGAGACTGTGGCAGTACGCAGAACCGAACCCAGGTCACTGGAGCTATGATACTGCGGCAGTACGCAGAACTGAACCCGGGTCACTGAAGCTGTGAGAGTGTGGCAGTAAACAGAACCGAACCCGGGACACTGGAGCTGTGAGACTGTGGCATTCCCCAGAACCAAACCCAGGACACTGGAGCTGTGAGGCTGTGGCAGTAAACAGAACCGAACTCAGGTCACTGGAGCTGTGAGACTGTGGCAGTAAACAGAACTGAACCCAGGTCACTGGAGCTGTGAGACTGTGGCAGTAAACAGAACTGAACCCAGGTCACTGGAGCTGTGAGACTGTGGCAGTAAACAGAACCGAACCCAGGACACTGGAGCTGTGAGACTGTGGCAGTAAACAGAACTGAACCCAGGTCACTGGAGCTGTGAGACTGTGGCAGTAAACAGAACCGAACCCAGGTCACTGGAGCTGTGAGGCTGTGGCAGTAAACAGAACTGAACCCAGGTCACTGGAGCTGTGAGACTGTGGCAGTAAACAGAACCGAACCCAGGTCACTAGAGCTGTGAGGCTGTGGCAGTAAACAGAGCCGAACCCGGGACACTGGAGCTGTGAGACTGTGGCAGTAAACAGAACCGAACCCGGGACACTGGAGCTGTGAGACTGTGGCAGTAAACAGAACCGAACCCGGGACACTGGAGCTGTGAGACTGTGGCAGTAAACAGAACCGAACCCAGGTCACTGGAGCTGTGAGACTGTGGCAGTAAACAGAACCGGACCCGGGACACTGGAGCTGTGAGACTGTGGCAGTAAACAGAACCGAACCCGGGTCACTGGAGCTGTGAGGCTGTGGCAGTCCCCAGAACCGAACCCAGGTCACTGGAGCTGTGAGACTGTGGCAAAAAACAGAACCGAACCCGGGTCACTGGAGCTGTGAGGCTGCGGCAGTAAACAGAACCGAACCCAGGTCACTGGAGCTGTGAGACTGTGGCAGTAAACAGAACCGAACCCAGGTCACTGGAGCTGTGAGACTGTGGCAGTAAACAGAACCGAACCCGGGACACTGGAGCTGTGAGGCTGTGGCAGTCCCCAGAACCGAACCCGGGAAACTGGAGCTGTGAGACTGTGCCAGTAAACAGAACCGAACCCAGGACACTGGAGCTGTGAGACTGTGGCAGTAAACAGAACCGAACCCAGGTCACTGGAGCTGTGAGACTGTGGCAGTAAACAGAACCGAACCCGGGTCACTGGAGCTGTGAGAGTGTGGCAGTAAACAGAACCGAACCCGGGACACTGGAGCTGTGAGGCTGTGGCAGTAAACAGAACCGAACCCAGGTCACTGGAGCTGTGAGACTGTGGCAGTAAACAGAACCGAACCCAGGTCACTGGAGATGTGAGACTGTGGCAGTCCCCAGAACCGAACCCGGGTCACTGGAGCTGTGAGACTGTGGCAGTCCCCAGAACCGAACCCAGGTCACTGGAGCTGTGAGAGTGTGGCAGTAAACAGAACCGAACCCAGGTCACTGGAGCTGTGAGACTGTGGCAGTAAAAAGAACCGAACCCGGGTCACTGGAGCGGTTAGACTGTGGCAGTAAACAGAACCGAACCCGGGTCACTGGAGCTGTGAGGCTGTGGCAGTAAACAGAACCGAACCCGGGTCACTGGAGCTGTGAGACTGTGGCAGTAAACAGAACCGAACCCAGGTCACTGGAGCTGTGAGACTGTGGCAGTAAACAGAACCGAACCCAGGTCACTGGAGCTGTGAGACTGTGGCAGTAAACAGAACCGAACCCAGGACACTGGAGCTGTGAGGCTGTGGCAGTAAACAGAACCGAACCCGGGTCACTGGAGCTGTGAGACTGTGGCAGTTAACAGAACTGAACCCAGGACACTGGAGCTGTGAGACTGTGGCAGTAAACAGAACCGAACCGAGGTCACTGGAGCTGTGAGACTGTGACAGTAAACAGAACCGAACCCGGGTCACTGGAGCTGTGAGACTGTGGCAGTAAACAGAACAGAACCCAGGTCACTGAAGCTGTGAGGCTGTGGCAGTAAACAGAACCGAACCCAGGTCACTGGAGCTGTAAGACTGTGACAGTAAACAGAACCGAACCCAGGACACTGGAGCTGTGAGACTGTGGCAGTAAACAGAACCGAACCCGGGACACTGGAGCTGTTAGACTGTGGCAGTAAACAGAACCGAACCCGGGACACTGGAGCTGTGAGACTGTGGCAGTGAACAGAACCGAACCCAGGTCACTGGAGCTGTGAGACTGTGGCAGTAAACAGAACCGAACCCAGGTCACTGGAGCTGTGAGACTGTGGCAGTAAACAGAACCGAACCCGGGACACTGGAGCTGTGAGACTGTGGCAGTAAACAGAACTGAACCCGGGTCACTGGAGCTGTGAGACTGTGGCAGTAAACAGAACCGAACCCAGGTCACTGGAGCTATGAGACTGTGGCAGTAAACAGAACCGAACCCGGGTCACTGAAGCTGTGAGACTGTGGCAGTAAACAGAACCGAACCCGGGACACTGGAGCTGTGAGACTGTGGCAGTAAACAGAACCGAACCCGGGACACTGGAGCTGTGAGACTGTGACAGTAAACAGAACCGGACCCGGGTCACTGGAGCTGTGAGACTGTGGCAGTAAACAGAACCGAACCCGGGACACTGGAGCTGTGAGACTGTGGCAGTAAACAGAACCGAACCCGGGACACTGGAGCTGTGAGACTGTGGCAGTAAACAGAACCGAACCCATGTCACTGGAGCTGTGAGGCTGTGGCAGTAAACAGAACTGAACCCAGGTCACTGAAGCTGTGAGACTGTGGCAGTACGCAGAACCGAACCCGGGTCACTGGAGATGTGAGACTGTGGCAGTACGCAGAACCGAACCCGGGTCACTGGAGCTCTGAGACTGTGGCAGTAAACAGAACCGAACCCGGGTCACTGGAGCTGTGAGACTGTGGCAGTAAACAGAACCGAACCCGGGTCACTGGAGCTGTGAGACTGTGGCAGTAAACAGAACCGAACCCAGGTCACTGGAGCTGTGAGAATGTGGCAGGAAACAGAACCGAACCCAGGTCACTGGAGCTGTCTGACTGTGGCAGTAAACAGAACCGAACCCGGGTCACTGGAGCTGTGAGGCTGTGGCAGTAAATTGAACCGGACCCGGGACACTGGAGCTGTGAGACTGTGGCAGTCCCCAGAACCGAACCCAGGTCACTGGAGCTGTGAGACTGTGGCAAAAAACAGAACCGAACCCGGGTCACTGGAGCTGTGAGTCTGTGGCAGTAAACAGAACCGAACCCAGGTCACTGGAGCTGTGAGGCTGTGGCAGTCCCCAGAACCGAACCCGGGACACTGGAGCTGTGAGACTGTGGCAGTACGCAGAACTGAACCCGGGTCACTGGAGCTGTGAGAGTGTGGCAGTAAACAGAACCGAACCCGGGACACTGGAGCTGTGAGACTGTGGCAGTAAACAGAACCGAACCCAAGTCACTGGAGCTGTGAGACTGTGGCAGTCCGCAGAACCGAACCCGGGTCACTGGAGCTGTGAGACTGTGGCAGTCCCCAGAACCGAACCCAGGTCACTGGAGCTGTGAGAGTGTGGCAGTAAACAGAACCGAACCCAGGTCACTGGAGCTGTGAGACTGTGGCAGTAAACAGAACCGAACCCGGGTCACTGGAGCGGTGAGACTGTGGCAGTAAACAGAACCGAACCCGGGTCACTGGAGCTGTGAGGCTGTGGCAGTAAACAGAACCGA
The DNA here is from genome assembly GCF_036365525.1 of Heterodontus francisci. Taxonomy (NCBI): domain Eukaryota; kingdom Metazoa; phylum Chordata; class Chondrichthyes; order Heterodontiformes; family Heterodontidae; genus Heterodontus; species Heterodontus francisci. Next base: position 4,127,467 of record NW_027140332.1, read on the forward strand.
ACCCGGGTCGCTGGAGCTGTGAGACTGTGGCAGTAAACAGAACCGAACCCGGGTCACTGGAGCTGTGAGACTGTGGCAGTAAACAGAACCGAACCCAGGTCTCTGGAGCTGTGAGACTGTGGCAGTAAACAGAACCGAACCCAGGACACTGGAGCTGTGAGACTGTGGCAGTAAACAGAACCGAACCCAGGTCACTGGAGCTGTGCGACTGTGGCAGTAAACAGAACCGAACCCACGTCACTGGAGCTGTGAGACTGTGTCAGTAAACAGAACCGAACCCGGGACACTGGAGCTGTGAGACTGTGGCAGTGAACAGAACAGAACCCGGGTCACTGGAGCTGTGAGACTGTGGCAGTGAACAGAACCGAACCCAGGTCACTGGAGCTGTGAGACTGTGGCAGTAAACAGAACCGAACCCAGGTCACTGGAGCTGTGCGACTGTGGCAGTAAACAGAACCGAACCCAGGTCACTGGAGCTGTGAGACTGTGTCAGTAAACAGAACCGAACCCGGGACACTGGAGCTGTGAGACTGTGGCAGTGAACAGAACAGAACCCGGGTCACTGGAGCTGTGAGACTGTGGCAGTAAACAGAACCGAACCCAGGTCACTGGAGCTGTGAGACTGTGGCAGTAAACAGAACCGAACCCAGGTCACTGGAGCTGTGAGACTGTGGCAGTAAACAGAACCGAACCCGGGTCACTGAAGCTGTGAGACTGTGGCAGTAAACAGAACCGAACCCGGGTCACTGGAGCTGTGAGACTGTGGCAGTAAACAGAACCGAACCCGGGACACTGGAGCTGTGAGACTGTGGCAGTAAACAGAACCGAACCCATGTCACTGGAGCTGTGAGGCTGTGGCAGTAAACAGAACTGAACCCAGGTCACTGAAGCTGTGAGACTGTGGCAGTAAACAGAACTGAACCCGGGTCACTGGAGCTGTGAGACTGTGGCAAAAAACAGAACTGAACCCAGGTCACTGAAGCTGTGAGACTGTGGCAGTAAACAGAACCGAACCCGGGTCACTGGAGCTGTGAGACTGTGGCAGTAAACAGAACCGAACCCATGTCACTGGAGCTGTGAGACTGTGGCAGTAAGCAGAACTGAACCTAGGTCACTGGAGCTGTGAGACTGTGGCAGTAAACAGAACCGAACCCGGTTCACTGGTGCTGTGAGACTGTGGCAGTACGCAGAACCGAACCCGGGTCACTGGAGCTGTGAGACTGTGGCAGTAAACAGAACCGAACCCGGGTCACTGGAGCTGTGAGACTGTGGCAGTAAACAGAACCGAACCCAGGACACTGGAGCTGTGAGGCTGTGGCAGTAAACAGAACCGAACCCGGTCACTGGAGCTGTGAGACTGTGGCAGTAAACAGAACCGAACCCAGGTCACTGGAGCTGTGAGACTGTGGCAGTAAACAGAACCGAACCCAGGACACTGGAGCTGTGAGACTGTGGCAGTAAACAGAACCGAACCCAGGTCACTGGAGTTGTGAGACTGTGGCAAAAAACAGAACCGAACCCAGGACACTGGAGCTGTGAGGCTGTGGCTGTCCCCAGAACCGAACACAGGTCACTGAAGCTGTGAGACTGTGGCAGTAAACAGAACCGAACCCAGGTCACTGGAGCTGTGAGGCTGTGGCAGTCCCCAGAACCGAACCCGGGACACTGCAGCTGTGAGACTGTGGCAGTGAACAGAACCGAACCCAGGTCACTGAAGCTGTGAGACTGTGGCAGTGAACAGAACCGAACCCGGGACACTGGAGCTGTGAGACTGTGGCAGTAAACAGAACCGAACCCAGGTCACTGGAGCTGTGAGACTGTGGCAGTAAACAGAACCGAACCCGGGACACTGGAGCTGTGAGACTGTGGCAGTAAACAGAACCGAACCCAGGTCACTGGAGCTGTGAGACTGTGGCAGTAAACAGAACCGAACCCAGGTCACTGAAGCTGTGAGACTGTGGCAGTAAACAGAACCGAACCCGGGACACTGGAGCTGTGAGACTGTGGCAGTAAACAGAACCGAACTCGGGTCACTGGAGCTGTGAGACTGTGGCAGTAAACAGAACCGAACCCGGGACACTGGAGCTGTGAGACTGTGGCAGTAAACAGAACCGAACCCGGGACACTGGAGCTGTGAGACTGTGGCAGTAAACAGAACCGAACTCGGGTCACTGGAGCTGTGAGACTGTGGCAGTAAACAGAACCGAACCCGGGACACTGGAGCTGTGAGACTGTGGCAGTAAACAGAACCGAACCCGGGACACTGGAGCTGTGAGACTGTGGCAGTAAACAGAACCGAACCCAGGTCACTGAAGCTGTGAGACTGTGGCAGTAAACAGAACCGAACCCAGGTCACTGGAGCTGTGAGGCTGTGGCAGTCCCCAGAACCGAACCCGGGACAGTGGAGCTGTGAGACTGTGGCAGTAAACAGAACCGAACCCAGGTCACTGAAGCAGTGAGACTGTGGCAGTGAACAGAACCGAACCCGGGACACTGGAGCTGTGAGACTGTGGCAGTAAACAGAACCGAACCCGGGACACTGGAGCTGTGAGACTGTGGCAGTAAACAGAACCGAACCCGGGTCACTGGAGCTGTGAGACTGTGGCAGTAAACAGAACTGAACCCGGGTCACTGGAGCTGTGAGACTGTTGCAGGAAACAGAACCGAACGCAGGTCACTGGAGCTGTGAGACTGTGGCAGTAAACCGAACCGAACCCGGGACACTGGAGCTGTGAGACTGTGGCAGTAAACTGAACCGAACCCAGGTCACTGGAGCTGTGAGACTGTGGCAGTAAACAGAACCGAACCCAGGTCACTGAAGCTGTGAGACTGTGGCAGTAAACAGAACCGAACCCGGGACACTGGAGCTGTGAGACTGTGGCAGTAAACAGAACCGAACCCGGGTCACTGGAGCTGTGAGACTGTGACAGTAAACAGAACCGAACCCGGGACACTGGAGCTGTGAGACTGTGGCAGTAAACAGAACCGAACCCGGGACACTGGAGCTGTGAGACTGTGGCAGTAAACAGAACCGAACCCGGGACACTGGAGCTGTGAGACAGTGGCAGTAAACAGAACCGAACCCAGGTCACTGAAGCTGTGAGACTGTGGCAGTAAACAGAACCGAACCCGGGACACTGGAGCTGTGAGACTGTGGCAGTACACAGAACCGAACCCTGGTCACTGGAGCTGTGAGACTGTGGCAGTAAACAGAACCGAACCCGGGACACTGGAGCTGTGAGACTGTGGCAGTAAACAGAACCGAACCCGGGACACTGGAGCTGTGAGACTGTGGCAGTAAACAGAACCGAACCCGGGTCACTGGAGCTGTGAGACTGTGGCAGTAAACAGAACCGAACTCAGGTCACTGGAGCTGTGAGACTGTGGGAGTAAACAGAACCGAACCCGGGTCACTGGAGCTGTGAGACTGTGGCAGTAAACAGAACCGAACCCAGGTCACTGGAGCTGTGAGACTGTGGCAGTAAACAGAACTGAACCCAGGTCACTGGAGCGGTGAGGCTGTGGCAGTAAACAGAACTGAACCCAGGTCACTGGAGCTGTGAGGCTGTGGCAGTAAACAGAACTGAACCCAGGTCACTGGAGCTGTGAGACTGTGGCAGTAAACTGAACCGAACCCAGGTCACTGGAGCTGTGAGACTGTGGCGGTAAACAGAACCGAACCCGGGACACTGGAGCTGTGAGACTGTGGCAGTAAACAGAACTGAACCCGGGTCACTGGAGCTGTGAGACTGTGGCAGTAAACAGAACCGAACCCAGGTCACTGGAGCTGTGAGACTGTGGCAGTAAACAGAACCGAACCCAGGTCACTGGAGCTGTGAGACTGTTGCAGTAAACAGAACCGAACCCGGGACACTGGAGCTGTGAGACTGTGGCAGTAAACAGAACTTAACCCGGGTCACTGGAGCTGTGAGACTGTGGCAGTAAACAGAACCGAACCCCGGTCACTGGAGCTGTGAGACTGTGGCAGTAAACAGAACCGAACCCAGGTCACTGGAGCTGTGAGACTGTGGCAGTAAACAGAACCGAACCCAGGTCACGGGAGCTGTGAGACTGTGGCAGTAAACAGAACCGAACCCAGGTCACTGGAGCTGTGAGACTGTGGCAGTAAACAGAACCGAACCCAGGTCACTGGAGCTGTGAGACTGTGGCAGTAAACAGAACCGAACCCAGGTCACTGGAGCTGTGAGACTGTGGCAGTAAACAGAACCGAACCCAGGTCACTGGAGCTGTGAGACTGTGGCAGTAAACAGAACCGAACCCGGGACACTGGAGCTGTGAGACTGTGGCAGTAAACAGAACCGAACCCGGGTCACTGGAGCTGTGAGACTGTGGCAGTAAACAGAACCGAACCCGGGACACTGGAGCTGTGAGACTGTGGCAGTAAACAGAACCGAACCCGGGTCACTGGAGCTGTGAGACTGTGGCAGTAAACAGAACCGAACCCGGGACACTGGAGCTGTGAGACTGTGGCAGTAAACAGAACTGAACCCGGGACACTGGAGCTGTGAGACTGTGGCAGTAAACAGAACCGAACCCGGGACACTGGAGCTGTGAGACTGTGGCAGTAAACAGAACCGATCCCGGGACACTGAAGCTGTGAGACTGTGGCAGTAAACAGAACCGAACCCATGTCACTGGAGCTGTGAGGCTGTGGCAGTAAACAGAACTGAACCCGGGTCACTGGAGCTGTGAGACTGTGGCAGTAAACAGAACCGAACCCGGGACACTGGAGCTGTGAGACTGTGGCAATAAACAGAACCGAACCCAGGACACTGGAGCTGTGAGACTGTGGCAGTAAACAGAACCGAACCCGGGACACTGGAGCTGTGAGACTGTGGCAGTAAACAGAACCGAACCCAGGTCAC